>NW_024962265.1:14931564-15427985 GCF_019238085.1 Lagopus leucura | reverse complement strand
CCCCCCCCCCCCCCCCCCCCCCCCCCCCCCCCCCCCGGGGGGGGGAGAATAAACTCATCGCATGCTAGTGTCTGAGGAAGAGTTGCATAGCTCAAAGTTGGTGTGATATAAAGCATACGTTGAGTTGTAGAATCATAGAATTAGTTCCTCTGCCTAGGGATGGATAATGAGCTATACTGAGAGCTTATGGATAAGGGTTAAAGAAAAGACTAGTAAGAGTGACACTGAAGTGAGTGTCCACTATAAACTGACTTCCAGTCAATATCACACTACTGTCATCCCACCCTGATAGAGTTTTGAGTCTGAGTGGAGGCCTCATGACAGCCTACAGCTTCCTCACTTTTGGAGCAGAAGGGCAATGCTGATCTCTCCTCTCTGGTGATAGTGTAGGACCTGAGGGAACAGCAGGGAGCTGTATCAGGGAAGAGTTTGGTTCAGTATTTGGAAAAGGTTCTTCCTCAATAAGGTGAACAGGTACTGAAACAGGCTCCCCAGGGACGCAGTCATGACACCAAGCATGCCTGAGTTCAAGAAGCATTTGGACAATGCGTTCAGAAATACGGTTTTTATTTTCGGGTGATCCTGTGTGGAATGAGGAGCTGAACTTGATTATTCTTGTGAGTTCCCTCCAATTGCAATCCATTCTATGATTATATAAACTACTCAACACCCTTAGGTGCATCTCAACTGGACCCATGGATTTGCATCTTCTCATTTTGCTAGTGATTCTTGACCTTATATTCCTCTAATGTGGGCAATTTTGACTCCTAAAAACTGTCACTAGCATCAGGTATCTTAGAATCTGAGGGCATACTTTAACATTAAACATCGTAAGAGTAAAAATGTCCCTCTAAGAAATAAGAAGGAAAAAAAAATTCCATCAAGAAGACAAACTGGTGCACAGATTGTGTTTATTCTGTGTGATTATACTCTGCCATGTGAGAGCCATCATAGCAGTTAAAGAAGGTGTAAAAAAAAATCACATCCAAAATGAATTTGTGTTTTGGAAGTATGAAAATAAATACAACTAGTACAATTACTGGACTCACTGCACATCATCCTTATTTTGGCATGAATCTCTATATCTAAATTATGCAAAACAAAGGTAATGACAGAGTTGACAGAACCCGAATCATAGAATTGCTTGGGTTGGAAGGAATGTTATAGATCACGTAGCTCCAACACCCTTTCTAGTCACTATATCAGTCTGGCCAGGGCCTCATCCAATCTGGCCTTGAACACCTTCAGGGATGGGGCGTCCACAACATATCTGGGCAGCCTGTTCCTCTGCCTTACCTTTCTCCCAATATCTAATCCAAATATCCTCTTTTTTAGTTTAAAAGCGATCTCCCTTGTCATCTCATGATCTGCCCATATAAAAAGTCTATTTCCCTTCTGTTTTCAAGTTCCCCACAGTCTATGTCTTTGATAAAGATGTTAAAGAGCACCAGTCCTGAGACTGACCCCTGGGGGACAATACTCATCACCAGCCTCCACCTAGACACAGGATAGTCAGACCGGAGAGTTATTCTGTTCTTCAATACATAAATTTGGATCTACTGATAATTGTAAAGTATACTTTTCACTCTTTTCACAGTTATCTAATTTCTGAATAGATGAAATATGTCAAAAGGATTGGGATAAGACAGATAAATTATGCACTCTAAGTATACTATAATTTGGATACAGATTTTTATCTTCCAGCATTATCTTGCATATTTTTCTCATTGTTTTTTTTTTAAAAGCTTCTCCAGCATTCTCAAAGATGACTTAGTTTGGTGCTTAACACATAAACATTATTTTTCAGGAATTAATAAGGTAAATAGAATAATTTTCATAACTATTTACAGAAAAAAAATATACAAGAGCTGCTCCAAAAAGTAATGCCTTCTACTATTTTATTACATTATTCCACAACATCAGGAGCAGATCTTGCTGGTAGAGGTTGAACCTTCCCACTTGTCAACAGTTTAAGGGCTGCTTCAGCCCAGTTCCGTGACTAGCAGGGCAGAGGGATTTCACAAAATCCGTGTCTCTGGAAAAAGGGGAACAGTGGACCCCAAAATAATTAAAAACAGGGGCAACGATCTGAGGAGAAACAAATTTACTGAATATAGTATCGGAATGCAATATAACCCACTATAATACAATATGATCAGAATTGAAGCTAATAAATCAAATATAATGAGAGAGAGAGAGAGAATGTCCAAAAGGTGGATAGGCCTCACCACAACGTTGAGGTGAGATGTGCAGTCCAGTTGAGCAGCAGGGAGACGAAAGAAGAGCAGGCAAAAAAGAGCAGATGAAGAGGAGCGCATCAGGTGACCTTGCCAGGAGTTGTATCTCCTCTCTGTGACCGCAGAGTCCCCTGGCGAATGTAGTTCTGCTTTTCCTCCAGGCAGGTACCCAGGACTTGAGCATTAACAGTTAAACTCCCAGTGCCCCACATGATGTTATGAGGTGGAATACTGAAAACCAACAATCACAGAACCATGACGCCAATAATATTCCATTAGATTTTGTTGCCATGTGACAGATGGCAGCAGAAGGGCGGGCTGACCAAATGACATCTGACACGAATGTAAACAGGAAGCAAAGGTGTGTAAACAGTTTTTCCATGCAGGGGAAAAAAAATAATAATAATAATAATAATAAAAAATAAAATTGTACTCATTGACGTTCATCAACGTTTGCTGAATGTTTATGTAGACCAAAGAGTGAACACGAGCACAGTGAGGTGGTAGATGGTGTGTTTCAGCAGTGGTGACAGAGATATGAATGATAAGCCGTGTTCCAGATGCCTATGACAGTTGTCCCACTACTAAATGAAGAGCATCACAAAATCCACACAAATTGACAGATTACAAATACAGAACTGTGCGGGGAGCTGAATATTGTTTTCAGTGTAATAGAAATAATGGAGGAATTTGCAGTTTATGCCAGGTGAGTCCCACAGATGCTCACACAGAAACAGAAAGAATACCATATGCAAGTTTGTCAGAACATACTGAAACAATACAAGGCTAAAGATGTCCGTTTCCTGGAGTGTATCGTTACTGGTGTTTGGAAATGGTGTCGCCACTTAGGATCAGAGTCAAAATGGCAGTCCACAGAGTGGAGACACTTTCATTGTTCATCAAAGAAAAGGGTTTTTTTGTTGTTGTTTGATGTATAAAATGCTGTTTTCCCATAACATAAATGTCTTGAAGGAATGTGAAATTGATATTTTCTAACAAAGTCAGTGCCAAAATGAAACCTTCTGACTTTCTCATCAATAGTGTGAAAACTTTTCATTTCACTGATGTCAAAATATGTTGTTTCATTTTTATTATTTCATATTCATTTAATATTATGAATATAATAGAATCATGGAGTGGCGTGGATTGAAAAGGACCTCAAAGATCATCTAGTTTCAACCCCCATGCCATGGGCAGGTTCACCAACCACCAAACCAGGCTGCCCAGAGCCACATCCAGCCTGGGTCTTCTAGTACTTCAATATAATTTCAGTCATTGAAAGTGACCATTTCTGTTGCAAATTTCATTGCATTAAAAATGCTAAATTAGATCTCTTTGTTCTAATTTGGAGCAAAAAGAGATACAAATGCAGATGTTCTAATGTCTTGCTCTATTTATGATAGGTTCATGCCTATAAATTTTACAGAAAAAAAATAAATGTATTTCCAATGTTTCTTATATTGAAGCATGGAGAGATGCAGCCTTATCATAATTCTCATTTCAGTCTTTCCTATACCCAAATTTCATATTTGCAGTTGTACCAGAAAGGCCTAGAATTTAGCTTTAGGATCTGTCTAGATGTCTATGACTTTAGTAAGGTATGTACACCTGTGGGCTTCCTAAACAATTGTTTCCCAGTGAACTATACTTAAGTACAATCTGCGGAGAGAGACTAACACCATTCCATTCCAAAACCCCATTAAAAGCAGGGGTTTTGATATCGTTCCAGGAAACCTCATCACTGACAGATTGATAATAGTTCTGGGAATATAGTTCAGCTCCAGTACACTAGGCTTTCCAATACTGTAATGAAATTCCTGGAAGTGCCTTTTTCAGATAGAAGTACTAAATGGAATGGCATAGAAACAGGAAAATGTAAGTAACACAGCTGAAATAAACGTGTTTTTGCAGGTGCCTCAGAGTTCAGGGACACAATACTGAAAATGCAGCTAATCTGTCTTTGAGTCTGTGGTTTATCTTCTAAATGCAAAAATGTATCTGAAAATGAAGGCATTGCAGGTTCATCCATCAGTCACAGAAATATTCAAGTCAATAACTTGATTTTTCTATATAGATTAATATCATTTGAGCATCCACATACCTCAAAGGTTTATATACTACATCCTCACTATGAATAAAATTAAAATAATTCTGCTACTGTGGAGCTAAATCAGAATGAGTTACTAAGCACTTGTCCCTCATTAAAGCAAGGATGTATTCACTGTTCATAGCACCTGTGTTTTGTTTTGTTTTTGCTGAAGTTGCATTTACATTGCAGTTCTCATCTGAATCCTATCAAGATCTGATCTAGGACAACTACTACACATACAACTGCCCTTTTGTGTACCACACAAGGCTTGAGCCCTCAGATCCCTGAAAAGTGTCTTCATATTTCTAGATTGGACAACCTAACAGTGCTTTCAAGATTAATAATTTTACCATGTTGGCAAAAGTATCTCCTCCTAGCTGAAATAAATTTTCAAAGAACAAATCTGAAAAAATTGTGGTCAGAGTGACAAGCTCACAGATGGAGAGAAAGGATGCTTTGTGCTGTTTGTTGCTGCAGTAAGATAGGATGCATTGAAAAATATTAAGCAAAGTGTTACACAGAATTCTGTGGAATAAACAGATTTTAGATTGGCCTGAGAAGTATCCTTAAGTGGATTCAACCCAAAAAGTTGAATTCAGAAGAGTTGTCAAGTGTGATAAAGAGAAGCCTGGTAGGAACTATTTGTCTCAGAAAACATACCTCTCTTTGGAAAAGGTGTCCAGAAAAAGATTAATACTTCTATTTTCCTGTTCAGGGAGCAGGAAATCTGAAAAGATGGAAAGGCTTACACATGAGGCAAATGAGAAGAGCTCAAATTACAAAAGTAAGTTGTACCTATTTTCCCATCCTGTCATCTAACAATGTAATGAACATTATCTGATACTTTCATGCCATTTGAATTTTAAAATCTTTGTGTTTTGCTTTGTCTTTTATGACATGTAACTTCTTTAATGATTATGTCTAAGGTTCAGAACATAAATGTAATATAGATGCATCTGTATCATTCTGGAGGGGGTTTGGTGCCAGGAGCATTTATGAGACCATGCAAACAGTTTTGGCAAAACAAGACCCACAAGTAATTCAGTAACAGAGAGGTAGGCAGTGAAAGCCAGGTTGATTCCAACACATAGCTTTGGTCAGCAATAATTGCAGAATTAGCTGTTTCTTGAAAAGGTCATCTGTGAAAAACTATGGAGTGTTTGTTTTTATTAACTCTTTGAGAATAATCAGACATCTACCTTTTCCTACAAAATGTCATCAACTTTGCCTACTTAATAATCACAGAATCATAGAATGGCTTAGCTTGAAGGGAATCTTGAAGACCGTCCAGTTCCTATCCCCCTGCTGTGGGCAGGGTTGCCACCCACCAAATCAGGCTGCCCAAGACTCCATCAAATCTGGTCTCGAACACCTCCAGGGACAGAGCAACCACAGCTTCTCTGGGCAACCTATTCCACCATTTCACCACTCTCTGAGTAAAATATTTCTCCCTAATGATTAATCTAAATCTCCCCTCTTTTATTTTAAAGCCATTCCTCCTTGTACTATTATCATCAGACCATGACAAAAGTCAATCTTCCTCCTGTTTATAAGTTCCTTTTAAGTATTGGAATGTCATAATAAGGTCTCCTCAGAGACTTCTTTTCTCCAGGCTGAAGAAGCTCAGCTCCCTCAGCCTGTCTTGTTAGAAGTGCTCCAATCCTCACATCCTCTGTAATAATATCATATCAATTCATAATTACTAATTTTGCAGTCATTGTTGCTGCATGATTTTTTGTTTGTTTGCTTGCCAATGGTATTATAAGCACAGGTCAAAAATCTGCTGGGAGATTTGTGGGGGGAGAGAGGCGGGAATGAAACATAAGTAACATCTCATGTTACTTTACATGTGTCTCAACTGCTTCCATAATTCTAGCTGTAGGTGGAGCTTTGATGGCTTCTGGGCTTTAAAGTTCACTGTAGTAGAAGTCTGATTAAACATTTGCTTTTTAAAAAGTGAAGTCAACGTTTTCATGCTTGTTCTGTTATATTGCCAGAGGAACCCTTAATAGATGCACTAACATCTTTAAAAATGATGTTTGCAGAGGTAAAGGAATGTTCATGAATAGATAATTAAATTTAGAGACTATAGTTATTTTAATTATATTTACTCTGCTAATTAGAGACATTGGGATTTGTATCCATTTATTGAAAGCTTGACAGGTTTTATCTAAGAGCAATTTATAACTAATATATTAACTTCTTGCTTGAGTTTATAAATATTCCCAGGTTATTTAACATGGAAAGCAAAGTCTGTTATTCAGCTGAAAGTAGGCAGACCATATTCTTGAGGAATAATTTTGACCAGGACAATCTTTCCTCTCTCTATTCTCACCCCCTTGATAAACCTAAGGTTTAGAAGAAAAAGAATCTTTTTTAAATCTTGAGTTGAAGGGGCAGAGAACTAGGGAAAAATCATTCAGTCTACTATTCTGATCAAAATTAATATTACTTTTTCTTTGGGACATGTGTTTCTAAAAGCTCAAAACCATCTAGAATGTATAGAGAAGTTATTAATTTTGTCAGGAGAAAAAATGTATTAAAGTGACAGTAACTATTTCATGGTTTTCTAGTAGTACAGTGGTTTCCAACTCTTTCTGTTTGTTTCCCAAAATGCATGCATTGATGTATCTATTGTATTTCAGCTGAGCAGCTGATCTTGTCACTTTCTTGGATGATAAATCCTTAATTCCTTTGAAGTATTTCTCTTGAGTTTCACTGTTGCTTCAATGGTCCTGGCTCATTGACATAAGATTTCAAGTGTGCTGCAGTGTTGCCAGCACTCAGGGCAGTAGGTTGAAGGTTTCCATCAGTGCTCTCTCTCTAAACTATCTATGTTATCCCAAAACTTATCATAGACAAACTTGCTATTATCCCTCTCCCCCTTCAAACCTAATTTAAAGCCCTGCTAATGAGCCCAGCTAGATTTTCCTCAAGGATCCTCTTCTGCCTTTAAGGGAGTTGAAACCCATCGTGTATCTGTAAGCCCAGTGCCATGTAAGCCGTTCTGTTGTAAAAACAAGCAAACATACAGACAAACAAAGAAACAAACAAGAACTACTTTGATATTGACACCAGGCTCCAATCCATAAAGATTGGACCCTTCAGTTTCATTCAGTGTCCCTCCCAAGTATAGGAAGTGCAGAAGAGAAGATGATCTGTGTCCTTGATTCCTTCAACAACCACCTCAAGGTTCAGAATTCCCTTTCAATGGCCTGGAACAATGTGTCAACCCTCACGTGGAAAAGCAGGAATGGATAATTGGTCTTACCTGACTGCATCTCTACCTGAGCCCCAAGGAGGCAGCAGACTTCTTTAAGAAGAGGATAATTCTCTAAGAAGAGAGTGCTTGTCTAAAAAGAGGCTGGATACTGGGAGAAAAAGTATGAGGACTGGAACAGGTTGCTCGGAGAACAAATCCCAGAATACTCTTCTCCATAATTTTACCAGGGACAGAATTTCAGGCAAATACAGGCCTAAAATTACCAGCGTTTGGCAATTGTATTTTGTATGTTTGTTTGGTTGGTTGGTTTGTTTTAATTTTCCTAATGCCATTTTAAAATAAAATTCCTTTATTGGGATTACTTGACAAGGTTTTGTTAGGCGGCAAGAGGCTGCAGGTTTGGCTTCTGTGAAGAGCAGTAACCTCACATGATCTGGACCAATTGCTGTAGAAGTGAAGGCTGTGAAAAAAACATGTAGGATCAGCCTGTGAGCAAATGCCTCCTATGAGAGGAACTCTTTGCTGAAGCAGAAAAAGAGAGTGGAGATGAAGGAATAGTTTTGGGCCCCTCACTGCAAGAAAGATATTGAGGCCCTGGAACGTGTTCAAAGGAGGGCAACAAAGCTGGTGAGGGGTCTGGAACACAGGCCATATGAGGAGAGGCTGAAGGAGCTGGGAATGTTCAGCCTGGAGAAGAGGAGGCTCAGGGGAGACCTTATTGCTCTCTATAACTTCCTGAAGGGAGGTTGTAGTGAGCTGGGGGTCGGCCTCTTCTCTTGTGTCATTAGTGATAGGACCAGGGGGAATGGTTTCAAGCTACGGCAGGGGAGATTCAGGCTGGACATGAGGAAGTATTACTTTTCAGAAAGGGTGGTCAGGCACTGGAATGGACTGCCCAGGGAGGTGGTGGAATCACCGAGCCTGGGGGTGTTCAAGGAAAGGCTGGATGTTGCGTTGAGGGACATGGTTTAGTAGGAGATATTGGGAATAGGTGAACGGTTGGACTGGGTGATCTTTTAGGTCTTTTCCAACCTTAGTGATTCTATGATTCTATGATTCTATGAATAGCAGAGACCAAGTGTTATGAACAATCTGCAACTGGCATTCCTTGTTTCCTCACACTGCTCAGGGGAGAAGTAACAAACATTGTGGGTGAGCTTTTTCAACATATTTTCTCCCCCTGTTCTTCTGAGGACAGGAAATAAGAAAGTTGTACAGTAGAACTCATCTGCCCACAATTCCTCAAATATTACCACTTTCTTCTTGTTCAGTATCCCATGCATTCTTTTATCATTCACAATGGTCATAAGGTGCATAGGAAAATGCAGAGATCCTAGTAGGAATGAGTTATTTTTTATCAAACCAGTTTCACATGATACAGGTCAAGTATCTGCGTGGATATGACATCAGAGTGTAATCATGCTGGAGCGTGATCAGCAGATGCCTGACTTCTGTGATCTAACAACGTAGTTGTTGTAAATTCAAGTTTCAGTGATAAAAATCAGGGATTTAACCCACTGAACTGTACATCACTGTTCTGATATCAAGCAACAGAGATAGCTAACATTCCATACAGTCAATCTGAAAAACTAAAATGCGAAGTATTCCACTGACTGTGTTTTGTTGCATTTTAAATATTAAAAATCCTTGATATTTCTGAAGTCTAAGAATGATTACAAGCAGCCTTGTAAGACCTTTCTGCAAGCTGTTTGAATTTGTGAGGCGGGCCTGTAATACACACCTCCACTGTTCTTGTGCTTGAATTTCTCTGTTGCAAATGTAGATATACATAAGGCATCAACAGTTTGATAGGAACTGTACACAGATGTTGACATGTACCTACAATATGAACATTAAAAACTTAACAAATTGCAGCAATTGTGAAATACCATCTTCACATTTTTAGTAGCTGGCCTTGAATGATATTTTTATGCTGTGTTCTCACCAGAGTCCTTTTCAGTTGATTGCTTTCCCCCTGCCTCAAACAGTGCCTCCATAATATATATACATTCTACCAAGAGATGAAGTGGTGATATAAACACTTATATGCATACTCTTGGATAGAGCAGTGCTCTGGGTTTACAAATATGCCATTCTAGCACAGATTTGAGGCTAATTAAATATCAGTTGTGTTGTAAAACATTCCCGGGATCATTCTGGTTTTAAGTGTTATCAAGACTTTTTAGAGCTCTCAAAGTGGCACTAAACATAGAAATGCACACATTTAAGAACTATTCTCTTTTTCTCATTTTCTACTGAAGTCTCTTGCTTATTTCATTTTTTAGAAGAAAAAAAGATTGCAATGAATATTCCTTCTTTGAACATTATTTGTTCAGCCTTCATTGGCAAATTCAACTAGGATAAAAGCAGGAGAGTGATGAACAAGTACTAGAAAAAAAGTAGTGTTATAGTTTGATAAGCACATTGAAAGGAAGCTGTTTATTAGTATTCCAGAAAAGTCTTGCAGATCTTCTTATTTCAGCGTTGTGCAAGAAGGCATTCTGCTAAGACTAACAAATCATTTCATAAAGTACGTAGAATGGAGTTTATATCTTCCCAGCGATGCATATGCATGAACTCAAAACTATTATTTTCATAGAAGATGAGTATATGGCTTAATATTGCTCTTCCTTAAACGTTCACATAATAAAAACAATAAACATTACATATTAATACAAGGCTGTAAATATTTAATACTAACTTTCAATTGTACTGTTCCCTCATGGTTTTATCAATGAGAGTAATGCCTGAGAGAATATATGTGCCTGATATGATCAATCAGGAGTGTAAGAGTGTAAAACAGTACCTCTTCAGAATGAGAATAAAGTTTTAATATGCATCTATACGTTAAGGAATAACAACAAAAAATTGTTTAGTAAGGCATTTTAAAAATATTTACCTTTAATAGCAGGTTTTGGTCATTTCAGAACATTGATTTAAAGCAAAATTCAGATTATTATGAAAGCATTATATTTACTTTTTACTTCCTGCTTCTATACTTCTGCCCAGAGTTTTAATGCCCTGTTCTTTTTCTCTTTTAGCTGATAAAGATCTGGGATATTATTTTCCATTACAAGTTACAGTGTTTGTGAGAGCATGAAGGCAGTCTTCTAAAAGAACTGGTAGTCATCAGAGTTAATCATGTAGAACAGTTGATATTTTACAGGATATTGGTATGGTAAAGGGAATAAAACTCAATAGAATTTTTATTAATTGTATTACATCATTTATACTTTGAACTGTAATAACTTTCCAAAATATAAAAAATGTGGAATATTCCATGTGTGAATAATGACATACCACTACAATCAGTGCTGCTTCCTATTTTATCATCCTGCTTCTCATTAGGATTAAACACTGTTCAGTTCTGATATTTCTTCCAATACACTTTGCTACCTGCATTTCACAGAACCTAAAATAATAAAGTAAATAAAACCCCAGTACAGCTTGGTGATACTGTACAACTTCATTGCGCTCCTCTGGTACTCTGTTTAAGAAGAATTCCTACTAGTTCTATTCACATAAGTGTTTCTCATTGGAGACACAGAATGTAAAGTGAACAGTAGAAATGGATAATTGGGTTGGAGCAGAGTTTGCTTTTCTCTCTCTCCTTTTTTTTTTTTTCTGTTAAAGCAACTATTAACAAAAGGAGTGCTATTAATGAAAGAATTGGCTGTATTCATCTCAGTATTTCCAGCGTCTATAGACCACTTGAAAATATGTAAAATCCATTCTATTTTTAGCACATGTATCAAACACACTGTGATGTATTTATTTGCAGAAATTTACCTACTTCATATGCATACGTTCATAGGTATATGGTATTATAATTTTGTATCATTACAGTATTGAGATTATTTGTATTCCATAGCCAGGTTAAAGATGCAGACTGGCAGAATAGTACTATCATAAACTTCACAACCCAACAAATCAGGATCTTCACCAGGTGAAAGGTGAGAAGGGCCCATAAGTGAAAATAAAAAGGCAAGAAGGCTTCACAGTGACTGAGAGTAAGGGGGATGAAGGGAGATAGTTAGATACAGTTATAGAAGCAAGAATGTAGGGCTTGTTAGAAAATAAGGGGTGACAGACACTGGGTCTGGGATAGTGAGGGGGGTGAAGGCCATATCAATAAGGTTTGAGAACAGCCCAGAGACATCAGGCAGGGAGGTTGATTATTGATTATGTATTACTTTGGCCTATATCTGTAGCACACTTTTTCCTGACGGTGTGCAAGTTAGGTGGATCTATCCCCCTTGCACCCAGCATATGCGCGCCGCTGAAAAACCAAACCTGCTTTGTAATCTTACTTGGGTTGCAGAGTTTGATTCCACATATCACAGGTACAGAAAAACCAAGATCAAGCTTAGGTGAAGGCTCTCCTTTACCCAAGGGATGATGATTTTTTGTAAGATGTAATGCTGGAGAGGTATTATTTGCTTCACCTTGACAAGTATTAGTACACGTCTGACATGAAATGCATGATCACTCTTCTAATGATAGAATTTCTGTACTTTAAGAACCTCTTCATTGACGTGACTGATACACTACCCTTGTGCAGGCAGAAAAGAGAGGTGAAGCTCTCTTGGGGATGGACATTTACTCTGCTTTTCACGATATAGTAGCTGTTATTCCACACTATTTAAACATTCTCAGGAAGATGCTATTTTGCTTGTTAAAAAATAGTTGATCTCATTATTTTAAGCCAATCACAGTGCAATTTATTTGTGGTCATTAAGGCATTAATTCTTAAGTTAGCCTGTATATATATAAGTATTGTTGCAACTGCTTAACAGTTGAAGAAATTGGATCCTAAAGGCAAACACCCTGAATTGCAGAGATTTTACTACTGAAGTATCACATTGCGTCCTAAAATCAATAAAAATTTTATTTGCAACTTCAAAAGTTAGGCCACGAATGATTTGCTTAAGGCTACAGAAGTAGTCATAGTTTGAGACAGTTAGAATATCTTTACTCACAAGACTATAAAACCTTACTATTTACAAATAACATGTGGCTCACATTTAGAATTTCCATCAGGAAATCTCAAAGCACTGAACAAAAAGTGACAGTGCTATTCTTCACATCCTATAAATGATGAAACAGAAAATAAGAAAGATTGAGTTGTACATCTTAGCCCATCCACCTGACCAAGGACGGACTGCAGGTCCCTTAAATCTTGTGACTACTGTGAAATACTGAAACACCTTCAAAGAACCTCAGTCACAGTAAGCAGAGAAGTGATGACAGCAAGCAGGTTTGTGCAGTGGTTTTCTTTATATTGTGTATTTTCCATTTTCACAGTGTTTGGAAAGACTTAAAAATTAGTGTAAATCTTTATTAAATGTTTCCTTGTTAACACATCACATTACTTTAAGGATTTCCCTAATACAGTCATCTCCTGTTAGTAAGCATCTACCCTCATTAATTCAATAGAAACAATGATTTATTGTATTGACAGTGTTTTTATTGAATTAGCGGAAATGATTAATGGTAGTGTAATTCAATGGAAGCAGCTACTCAGATGTTGTTTAGACACGGTAGCCTTGTAAGGCAATTTATTGTTCAAAATCATGTTTGTCATTACTTGACAATGAGGCATTTCTTGTAGATGTCTGTAATGATAACATGGTCATTGTTATTTTATATAGTGTAACTTATTTTATAATATAGGCAGAAGAAAAGTTCAACAAATGGAAAAGAACTTCACCAATTAAAATGTTCCTTTTTGTCCATGGGGATTTTAGAAGATTTTCAGTATGTGCTCAAGGATAGAGGCAATGTCTTGGATAAGAACAGCAGAGCAATGAAGCAGTTCTATTCAGCTACAGAATCATTTGCTCCATTTTCAAGGGAGGTGTAATGAAAAGCCTTTAGGCACATATTTGTTTAGCAGTTATATTTGGTGACATGGAGAATTTTTCCCTTGAATTCAACTTTAGCTAGGTCACTCAAGCATAGCTATTTTGCTGTATTGGTGAATATTCTCTTCAGCTGAAATCTGAGATGTTCTTTTCTTTCAAATGTATTATAAAAATTTCAGAAAGTATAGTAATACATTTAATGGTTTCTTGGCAGTTTCCTGAGAAGAAATTAACTAAAACTCTGCATCCTGGCATTAGACACTTAATGTTAATTAAACTTGCTAGCATTCTACCACAAGGAGTCAACATATAAATTTGGAGATTAACTTGATATTAATGTCAGACTTTAAGAAAAAATAGTATGTATGGCTAGAAATGACTAAATAATGTAAGGTAAAAGTGAAACACAAAAGCAATATGAAAATGATAACAAAATAAAACACGAACAGCAAATATATGTTAAACCAAGAACAGAAAATACAAAACAGAGCCATTGTCCTTTTCATGTTTCCTAGTTTTTCTCAGTTCTTTCACTATTACATAAAGAACAGTTTCTGCTCTATTTGACCCCACCTTCTGACAGTTTTGGTAGAAAAACTGATGAGTGCAGCATCAATTCTTACTCATTCTGCCAAGCTGGCTTGAAAGCAAAGTTGCTTGCAGCTGCATTTTTATGCTTTCAATGGAAAACTTTGTGAATATGTCCACATTTTGTATCTTCCTTTAAGCAACATATTTTTCTCCAACCTTTATAAATTTTAATCGCATATGAGTGCCCTAAGCTTTCTTCCAAAAAAGCGCAGACAGAAATTTGATTGCAACAACAGTAAAAATGAGCAAAATGAGCATGATGTCTAGAAAACATCTGATGCTTACCATTTTGTAGTTCCCAGTTACAATTCTGGGTTGTTTACTGCTATCTGTTCCTCAGCTCACTGACAAGTCAAGGGACCAAAAAAGTGTAGTGCCTGTCTTGTCCCATGGACCCTGTGTCTCTGGAAAGGACACATTCTTCCTGTGTTTTGCAAACTGAGCAACACAAATTTCTATCTGGACATCTAAACTGAATCTGAATCAAAAATAGTGGTTTAGTAAGTTGATTTAGTGATGTATAAGGCAAAACTTTGTAGACTAAGACAATGTTAAAGTACAATGCATTTGGGACTTCATTAAAAGTTGCGTTGTCAAGAGATACTTTGCAAATTATACAGTCCTTTAAACATGTAGAAAAAGATTCCAAAGTATGATCTTTCTGATCTGATAGCTTTAGCAAAATTCTTGAATAGGTATAGATGATATATAATTATAGTAAGCAGGATTACATCAGGCTAGCATCCACTCACAAGTGAGATTCCATAGTAGAGGGGCAGCAATGAGCTCTGCTCTCTGTGGCAGCACCAGGGCCTGAGGGAATGGTAAGGAGCTGAGTCAGGGGAGGGTCAGGGGGTTAGGGAAAGGGTCTGCATCAGAGGGCAGTGGCCGTGAAACAGGCTGCCCAGGGCAGGGGGCATGCTGCTAGAGTTCAAGAAGCATTTGGACATTGTTCTCAGATGTATGCCCTGGTTTTCGGATGGTCCTGTGTGGAAGCAGAAGTTGAATATGGATTCTATGATTCTATGATTCTACATTTTTTGGGAGCAGGCCCCAATCATCACTTCTTCCCCTTCCTTCCAAGTGCCATTTTTTGGACAATGTCTCATATTTTGATACATAAAGGACTTTTAAAATATGTCATTATATGCATAATTCTTTGCACTGTAAAGTGGAAAGTTCATTATGTTCTATTTATGTTTTTGGTATCCTAGAATTAGGCGTTTTTATCACTGACCTGTGATTTTCAGAGTTTATCCTGAATCAGATTAGCCTTTTCTGAAATACCAGATGGTATTATATAAAACTTTGACAGCACAATTCAATCTGTTACAAGACAGTGTGTTACTAACTTCCCTTTATAAAAAAAAAAATGTTTTACAATGTGTAAATTCACTACTTTAAGAAATTCTGATAAAAATTCATTGAGCAGATAAACTTAAAAAATTTAGTATTTTATTAAATACTTCTTATGCTCTTTTTGTGAATGCCATTCCATCTTATGCAGCGATTTTTCCCACTCAGCTTTGACCTTTGAACAGTTCTGTACATCTAATATTGCATAAGCAAATGTCAGCTCAAACGGTAAGACAATGAGTATTGACGCTACTTCCTTCAGAAATCAGCATGTCTCTTTTTGAATCTTTATAAGGCTCTATAGAGGTGTATAAGAAATAATGAAGCACAGTATTCTACTACTGTATGCCTCTGTTGGTTTCTACCTTGGGACCTCATTAATATGTGACTCCTTTTCAGCCAAGAGATGCACATCTCAGAATGTTATAACTATCTGAAAAACTAAGTAAAAGTGAGGGCTGAATATTGTTCTCTTTTTCTTGTTCTTGTCAGTGGCAGCAGAGCTAAATTCAAGTTGGTTCTTGCTGATCCCCAGTCAGTAGGAATAAAAAACTTTCTAAAAATAACTTAGATGCATACACAAAAAGAACCTAATATGATATGACTTACATCCACTCAGTGCCAATTCTCATAGCCTTTACTGGGCATAATTGTAAGGACAAGAAGAATAAGACAGTATATGATTAGAAAAAATTTCCAAGTTTACTCAGTGTAAGACGTGACTGGAATAAGTTCCTCCAGCCTAGCCACAGTCCCAAATATAAAGCAAAACACAAAGCATGGGAGAATATGAACTCACAGAATAGAATCAGGTCAGAAGGGTCTTTTGGAGGTCTCTAGTCCAAACTTTCTTCTGTATCCTCTATGGCCTCCTTAATAGCCTACCGTTAAGTAGCCATAGATATCTTCAGCCTTCCCATGTTAAATTAGACTAGTTTTCTTCAGTTTCTGTGTTGTGTTTTCCAGTCCACTGACAATTTTGCTGGTTGCAATGAGACTCACTTCAGTATGTCCAGTCTTTTCTGTACTGGGGAGCTCAAAACTAATATACAGATATGGCTAACAGGACATCTATTTTATAAAATTTGTTTCAAAACTGAAAATTTAATTTCTAAGTTATTGAATCCAGTCCCTTTAGCTATGTTTTACTTTTTTCTTTTTCTTTCTTTTTTTTTTTGTTACAATAAGATCATGCCTCTTATGATTTGTTAATAAAGACTCTTAGACTTTATTCATTTGTGTTAGCCTAGACTGCAGAAAGTCTCAGTCTTGTGCATGTCTTTGCAGTTAATTTTCAAGTAGGATCATAAAAAAGGAGTCAAATCTACTATCGAACCTGACTTTTTCTGTCAAAGGGCATACATAAAGAATGGAATTCCTACCGTATAGCTCTATACTTCCTATATTTGAAACTTATTCTCTGTATTCATTCAAGAAAATTTTCACAGAAAGCATAAAATAGCATGTTACTTATCAGTTATCAGGATAAACAGTTGAATTACATAGCTTATCTTGTTTATTTCTTTTACATAAATGTTGATACCTAGTAAGACTCAAAATAAAAGAAAAACGATGACTTTTTTTCAAAATCATCTCAGAACTGTAAATATTATGATTGGAGAAAAAGGGAAACATAAATCTGGACTGCAATAAACAAAAAATTCTGCCATTTAAATATTTTTACTCAGTATGTAACTGATCAAGTTTGGAAACATGATGAATAAGATCTTCCTCTTTACAAAGTGCTTTAAACTACTTTCTATGAGAATCGTATAATAGAATCATAGAGTAGCTTGTGTTAGAAGGGACCTCAAGGATCATCAAGCTTCAACCCCCCTGCCATAGGCAGGGCCGCCAATGTTCACATTTAGTACTGGACCAGGCTGCCCAGGGCCCCATCCAACCTTGACTTGAACACCTCCAGGGAAGGGGCATCCACAGTTTCTCTGGGCAGCCTGTTCCAGCACCTAACCACTCTCTTGGTAAAGATCTTTCTCCTGATATCCACCCTAATTTTTCCCTCCTTCACCTTAAAAATTTTTCCCCTTGTTCTGCTATTATTTACCCTTTCAAAGAGTAGAAAGGTTGATGATAAGTTTGTAAACATCAGTCTGAAAGATAACTCTGAGGCTGGATGATGCGGAAAGACTTTGGAAAGAGAATATACTCAATCTTTCACCTTTAAAGATGACAGTTAAGTCAGAAAAGGAGGCTAATTCACAAGCCCAGTGAGTAAGGTGGGAGATCCACTTTCATACTGGATCTCCCATCCCTATCATAGAATCACAGAATCATAAGGTTGGAAATGACCTATAAGATCATCCAGTCCAACCGTCTCCTCATCACCATTGCCACCACTAGTACTAAACCACATCTCGCAGCTCCTCATCCAGGCCCCTCTTGAACACTGCCAGGGACGGCGACTCCACCACCTCCCTGGGCAGCCATTCCAGTGCCTGACCACTCTCTGAGAGAAAAAGTTCTTCCTTATGTCCAACCTAAACCTCCTCTGATACAACTTGCGGCCATTGCCCCGTGTCCTGCTCATTGCCTGGGAGAAGAGGCCAAATCCCTCTTCACCACAGCCTCCCTTCAGGAAGTTGTAAAGTGAGATTGTCATAATGAGAGCTCATGACTTACACAACAAAAGTGATGAAAAAATACCAATGCTCTCTCACCCAATGGCTATGTCTCTCTCCAAAGCAAAGAAATTCAAAATCACTTCAGATAGGAGAAAATTCTGAAGTAAATTTTTCCATATATTTTGGTCTATGCCTGATCCTGAACTGCTGACTGAATAGAGTCCTGTTACTGGTATTTCTTTCCACATCTTTGGTTTGAATATCCATGCAATGAAAACCTGTTATTCATAAAGCCAGCCTCATGTTAGTAGATCATCTGAATGCATCATTAGTGAGCCTGTGTACATTATGTATCACCTGACTACAGTCTCAGTAGTTACATGATTTAGTCACTTTCTATGCACTTCCCTTTCTAATTATTTCTTTAATTCAGTTCTGAAAAGCAGCTATGACAGAGATGTGAGGAAAAAGAAAACACATGCACATCAATAAACTCTAATCATAAGCTTTTTTTTTTTCCCAAGAAGCTGAAGTCTCCTCACACTTCACTGCTTTTACAGCCCACATTAAGAGCACTGAAAATTCAGTATGTTTGACTTATAATTGGAAATCATATACTATAACATTCACCTGCTGTTCATATGCACAAATGAAATGATAGAAGGCAGTTTCATCACTCAATATAATAATTGGCATGGACAAACTCTAGTATGTAGTGCTTAGATCCCTAAGATCCACTAACAAGTTGATGTAACTACATGCAGCTGTAGAGGAAAAAAAAGGGAAAAACAACACAGCATTTTTCGTATCGCAGTTGCTTTTGTTAATTCATGTGGGGAATGCAGATTAGTCTGCCTTGGGTTTTGTTATGATCCTACAGATGTTTATGTTAAGTGAAGATGACTCCACTGGTGTTAAGGTCTTACACTAGTCTGAAGATTATACTACAGATGAACTAGCTACAGAATAGCAAATTCTTTAGCCTAAATGAAAAATAAGTTATTACATAGTGATCTACTCATCAGGACTGCAAATTACACTATTGAAATTTGGTACTTCAGCATGCAGAAAAGATGGAGGACTGTTTCCTTCTTTTCATCTACAGTAATTTGAAATATAATCTAAAGTAAGTCTCATTGTTACTTCTCTCCCAAGCAGAGAAAGGTCTGAATTCAGTAAAATTCCGTGACTGACTAAATCCCTGGGAGTATAATTTAAACACCAAGTGAACCCCTAAAAGGCAAGAATGCTTAGTGTAGATGAGCAATGTGCCCATCAAAAGCATCCAGGAGGGTTTTGAATATCTCCAGAGATGGAGACTCCACAACCTCTCTGGGCAGCCTGTTCCAGTGCTCTATCATTCTAAAGTAAAGAAGTTTTTTCTCGTGTTTGCATGGAACTTAGGTGTTCCAGTTCGTGCCCATTGTCCTGGCACTGGCACTGTTGAAAAGAGTCTGGACGATTTTACATCTGCCCTTTATATTTTTATAAGAATTAATAAGGTCTCCTCTCAGTCTTCTCCAGGCTGAACACTCCCAGGTCTTTCTTCCTTTCCTCATAAGGGAGATGCTTCAGCCCCCAAAGAGTTAGCAAAACCAGCATAGGGTGATTGAAAACATGGCTAAGCTCAGTGTACACTATAAAATTGTAAAGAAAATAATGGGCTTGCACTGTCTTCAGTGCATGTATTTCTGGCAGTTGGGGGCACCTAGCCTTGTGATTTTGAGCATATAGAGACTGGTAATATATTTGAGTTGTGATACAACTGTATATTGCAATTGCTAGATTGCACTTCAGTTCTTTACTGTTATCACTTTTCTAAATCAAAATATTGTGCAGCATCAAATATCTTTCAATAAGTAAACTTATTAAAGAAAAAGGAAAGAAAGAAAGAAAGAAAAGAAAAAGGCATAATGGTACAGGCATATTAATGCCTTTATTGCCTCTTTTAAGATTTATGGGAGGTGTTGTAATAATTTGATTCCGCTCTGCAGTCAGCAAAGCTTTTAAGTACATAGCTGTGTTTAGGCAGGTAGGAATTTCTATGGAGATATGTGTGATATATTTGTAAATATTTAATATATGAATGAGTGATTTTCTGGCTTGAAAACCACTTACAATGGTATTCCATTTTGCAAAGTTACATGCTATGCAAATTCCCATTAATATGTTGAGTTCTTCACAGTACAATGAAGAAAAGTGCTATGCAGGATGAAACTTTTCCCCATGGATTTGGACTCTCCCAGCTAGGAGGGAGATAATTCTCTATTGAAAGATTTCTGTCATGAAACATATAATACATAGGCTTCCTTTTTATAAATAAATATAAATAACCATTATTATATTAAGCATAATTTGGAAAAACTTATAACCACAATAGTTGGCATATATAGAGGCATAGTTGTATAAAAGTAAATATTCACACAGAGAGAAAAAATAATACTAATATCAGACAATAATTAAATTGTGACTTTCTCAGGAAAACTCTTATACATTGTGCTCTTTCATGCAGTGTATTTGTGGTACTGAGACAAGAGGAAGATACAAATATGTAGACAAAGAGAAAACAAAGACGGACATCTATTATGAAATAAATCTAATTTATGTGTAAATACAAATGCAGTCTTGTATATCTATGGAACAACTTGAGGTAAAATTTGACATTTATGTAAAATTATTATATGTGTCTTTACATATTTATTTATTTATTTATTTTCTTAAATGCTGGAAAGTTCCATCATTTCTGTCGGTAGTGACTTTGGATAAATGCTGACCTTTTTTAACCAACCAGTACAGACAAACATGAAAGTAAATAAAATGATGACAAATCTTCCCTTTGTTGGAAGGAAATATTATTAGCTACTTTTGTGATCTGTGTATCTAAACCCAGTCTTGTCTAGTGACTTATTTTTGTAAAGCAAAATATTGTTCCTGACCTTTCAGACCATTGTGGCAAACATGCTCTATAACCAGACACAGGTCACTGACATTGCAATAGAAAAAGGGTGACTGTCACTTAAAAAGCCCTTTTTCTTTTATGCTTAACACATTGGAGGTTAAATAAAATTAGTCGGTGACCTTAGGTTTGCAGTTTTAGTGTTAGCTGAATAATTAGAGCTATCCATCTCAAAAAAATATTTTTATATATGTAAGCTTAAAGAGAGAAAAAAAATAAGAGCGAGAGATAAGAATTAGATTTTCAAAAGAAAACCACATATGCCTTAAGTGACAAAAAATAAAATAACTATATTAAATATTCCCTAAAATATTTAGAGAATAGATCTCCTGAAAAGAGTATGTTACGTCTAAAGGTCTCTACTGTAAACTTAGCAGTAATTCATAGATCACCTTGACAATACTCATAGTTATTAATGTCATTTCTACAGAGTGGTATGGGATCCAGCCCTCTCTGACTAATCCCACCTACACTGGGACTCCGTCACCTGGAAATTGTCTAAGTAGGGTGCATATTTCCTACTCCCCATCGTGATCTAGTTCTATATGAGTCTGAATGTGCTAGATGCCTCTTGCCTGTTCTGAAGCTTCTCATGATAACTAATTTTATTTGCCATAATATAATTTGAAGGATATGAATCTGATAATAGAAGCCCATCTCTCACCTGGAACTTCATTATCATTGGCCTGGATATTGGTCAGTGTCTACGTATTGACAGATGGTGCTCATCATCAGAATCAGAAAGTTTTGATGGCTCTAGGTTCCTATTACTTATCAATTCCATATTTAGTCAAAGAAAAAGCATGCCAAACTTCGTAAACTGGATCACCTTGTGAAATTGCCTAGATGAAAATGTCCCTGGTTCACTGAAAATATTCTTTTTTCAATCCAGTCTCTAAAATGATGGTTACGACAGTACTTCCAGTAAAAACTGCATTAACCATGAATAAGCACTGTAGCTTTAAATCCACGTCTAGAATTTTCACTACTATAGACCCTCAAAGTAGGATATGATCAAGGACAATGCTAGTCTTGTAGATGTAGCAATCGTAGCAGTTGAGCAGCTCATGGTAAGAAAAAGACGTAGTTTCCACAATGACATTCAGGTTACTAACATTTCAAGCTCCTTCAATTTAGGCATTCATTACTGCTTCCAGTATTTCCCTGAAAAATGTGTATTTTGGAAGAAGGATAATTCCCCAGTATCTCCTGCCTTGGAAACATTACAATGAACACAATGTCTGAATCTCTCTTTAGAGCTACAGATTTACTTCTAAGTATTTCCAGCAGACAGTTGAGTATTGTTTTTAACCTGACCTTCTTTTGAAAAGCATTGCAATAAAATTCTGCTTCCAAAATATCTGCCATCTCTTTCTAACTCTTTTCATTTGCAACTCAAGAGGAAGAGAGAATTTGCCCTCCAGAAACCTCTAGCAGCTGGATTTTATTCTACATTTTAGGACAAGATGCATGAAAATCATTATTTGTTTTCCTTTTCCTCTCTCTCTCTCTTTAAATTGGAAAGATGCTAACTATGACTTACCTAACATAGTGAATGAATAAAGTAACAGTTTGTATAAAAAAGCATCAAAGCTTCACATTATTGTAGCAGTCCTAGTTGTTGAACACCTTATAGGGGTTGGAGGATAACCACATATTTTCTCTTAGGAGTACCTTCACTTTCTGATATGGTGCTCATTCTCATTCTTAGTGAAATTAATGGGAGTTTTTCTACAAACCTGGAGGAGGAAAGGAACATGTTATGACTGTGTTCTCTCTGCATCATGGCGGCACAGTCCAGGTGATGTAAATAAATGAAGAGTTTGAAAAGCTCATTTTTATTTTTCTTAATGTCTTATATTATATTGTTTAACTCCACCTTTGTTACAATCCCTGAAAATCAGGAATTTCACCATTAAGAGGTAATATAACTAATGAATACTGGAAAACTGTTGTTTCTAATTTCTCCACAGTTTTCAATTTTTGTCCCTCTATAAAAAGTGATAAAATGTCTTTAGCACTGATGTATTATGCTTCAGCCCACACAGTTCTTTCACTGTTCTTACAAAGAGCATATAAAGCTAAAGACACTCTTGGTGTTGCATTACTGACTTTAGCAGGAGTGCACCAAGAATACATTTGGCCCATCATCTCTTAACTTTAGTTTGGAAAAACAGTCTTGCATTGCTTATAATACCAACATCACCACAGAAAAGTAGATTTAAACTAGGAAATTATGAATTGTGATGTTTTCTCCTGGTTATTATGTCTAATTAATACTAAGCTATTCAAAAGATTATTTTTTATCATTGAATGATTAGGAACAAATAGTATCGTTATTAAAGCCTCCCTGTAGCTAAATTACTTTTTGCAGTTTCATTCTTTACTCTGAATGTTTCTGCCAATTCTTTATCCAGAAACAATGCCTTTATATAACAACTTTCAGAGGGAAAGAAAAAGAAATTCTCTAATGGCAAAACCATCTTTCTCTTCTTTTACTTTAAACATGAGGCTTCTACTTTAAAGATATGGCACAGCTAGTTTTTTGTCTTCCATTTTTTCCTTGATTTTTCTATCAAGATGGAGCAATCTTAGTGGGATAAATGGATTTATGGGATAAAAGAGATTCTGTGGTTTTTAACTTGAAATAGAAGACTTCCATAGGATTGATATAAATACTGAGTTTGTCTTGGCTCTCCTGGGGAAATTAAATTTACTCTATTGGTTTGCTAGATACCAGCATTCAGCCAGCTGTTCTGAAACTGTGAATGTGCTTTGCAAGAGTATATTTCTAGCAATTCAGAATTGAACCTGTTGTTGCACATCCTACAGGTGCTTTTATAAAGGCTTTATAAAGGGCTTTTTTTTCCTTGAAAGGCTTTATTTCCATATGTTTACTATGACTCCTGTGGGTTGGCAGTTTTTTGTTTGTGTTTTGTTCTTTTTTGTTTGTTTGTTTGTTTGTTTTTGTTGTTTTTTTGTTTGTTTGTTTGTTTAAAAACTTACTGGTTTGGTTTGGTTCAGCTTGGTTTTACTTTTGCAGTACAGCTATCCACTTTCTTCCGCAGTTGGCCATTACAGCTGAATTAATTTACTGGACTGAACCTGTTACTTATCCTTAAACGAAATGCCATATTCTCATATCCTTCCATTACACCAGACACATTGCCATCATTTAGGTTATGTCTGGCTTTAATGACAGTTAATGACATTTCCCATTACTAATACAGTTTGTTATCTACCCACGGTCACAGTCTCTACTTTATAACTCTAGGGCTGGTTATAATGAAGCTATATAGGGGCAATGGCTCTATTAGTGCTTCTACATAAATGAATTTTACCGAAGGTCTGGAAATTTGTTTCACCATCCTACCTATATACTTTTGGATTCCACATGATATTCTACAAAACAACTTTCTTTACAGCCATTTGCAAACTTAGTTCAGCAATGTGACCAAAATTTAACTCTCCTTCTCTGTAAGTGTAACATGCCTGAGGGAATATGGTCTTACTACTTGATAGTTATTTCTAAAAATTAAAACTGTTCAATCTAGTAAAAAAGCAAATTTATGAAAACAGCAATGTCTGTTAAATTCAGCAGTGCCTTCATACTAAATCTTCTTACATAAAACATTCTTTTAGTCATCTTCTAGTCATATTTCTTGACACATTAATGCACACAAATTTTTTCCAACTGATTTCATTTGTTCAAAATTTTCAAGAGCGAATGTCTTTTGAAAACGTTTCAAAACCTAATAAGCTCTGAGAACAAGTTTCAGGGTTTGGGTTTTTTGTTTTGTCTTGTTTTGTTTTTGTTTTTTGGTGTTTTTTTCCAAACTCCCCTGAAAGTAAAAGAAACAATCATAAAAAGGGATGAAGGATCAACTATAAAAACTTGAAATTCTTTAAGCACCTTTTTTTTTTTTTTTTTTTTTTTTCCTCCAGAAAGGTACATGCAGAGCTATGGAGCTGTACTTGATTAACTGTAGTTTGGGACTGTCTGTGCTTTGTCTCCACAGCACTCCTCAGGGGCCAGTAGTGGAAGGACCAATAGGTAATGGGGATAACGCAGTGAATTTAGCCTCAAGATAACATGCTGCTGTTCCTGGTCTTGCTAATGATCTTTGTGATATTGAGTAAATTACTCCATATCTCCGTGTCCCAGTGTCATAAGGGCAGCCACATAAGGCGCTCTGAGATCTACAGATGGTATTGTCATTTATTATTTATTCTCTGTTCTTCTACCAGAGTTTTTAATGTCACCCTGTGCCAACTAATGCACATTTTTTCTGAAACAAACAATCCACAGCTTTCAGAAGATGCAGGCTGTGAGTACAATGAGAGACAGCTTTTTTTGTATTGTTTCCTTAGAGTTCCAGCACAGATAATTTCCTACATGAAAATTACAAGCTGATCAGGTACCCAAGGGTATATGTTTCCAACAGGGAAATACAATCTCCTCATTCATTTATCTGCATTTCTAAGGCATCAACAGAGGAGGTTGAATGTGATGTGCATGGCTAAAATGAGGACTGTTTGAAGTTCATTCAAACCAAATGCAGCAATATAAGAATATACTGACTGCTGAAGACCAGAAGGAAAGCCATCTTCTACAAATTGCCGACGCTGTAAATTCTGTAATGCTGAAGAACATCTCTGTCAGAAACATACTGTTAATAGTCTTTGAAAAAAATATATCACTTTTACCTTTCATTTCCAATGTTGTTCCATACTAGAATTTGGATTTTCTTTGTTTACCAGCCCCAGCTGTTGTTTTTATTAGCTTTTCTCAAAAGCTGGCAATAACACTCTGAAGAGGTTTTTTTTCAGAGCTTTTTCTTCAGCTCTTAACACCCACACAGCTGTAGCAAATATGATAGGTTCTACTTGTGCAACACTTTAGTTAGCAATAGAAACAACACAGAACTTGGAGACGTACCAAGAAAATAATTTCACCACCAGTCTGGTCCCTTTACTGATTTAGATGGTTTTAAGTTGGTAACTGGCCTCAAGGATCTATCTCTATACACCAAGACTTCAAATTCTGCTTGTGTTCCACCACCCAAATGACCCAGAGACCTTCAAGAAGGTCGTATTACTGTGGCTTTGTCATGATGCTTACTGTGACTGGTTTGGAATGCAGGCTTGGAGTATGGTCAGCATGAGTTTCTGTCTGTCTGCAGATGAGATGCCAGTGGTCTCCTGTCAGCACCAAATCTCTCCTGCACATGGTTGCAGGAAGCTCTGCAGGTAAGGATCCTACTGAAGGCAGTTGCCAAGCTGGGAAAAGGCAGGAATCAGCCTGTCACAACCTTCAGCACCGAGAAACTGAGCAAAATACTGCTGCTTGCAGGCATGCTGACAAAGCAGTTCCAAATCAGAAGGGCAGAAGAAAGGCTTAGCACAGAAATCATTTTGGCACACCTCCTACTCGTATTAGATTTAACAGTGCTATATCTCATCCCTTTTGCTTGAGAAAACCAATGCTAACAATGACAGGTCATTCCGCTTGTAGATACACTGTAGTTTGGGTTTCTTTGATGTAATTATTAGCTTTAGTGTCAGCTCCCACTTAATTCCAGTGATGCTGCTTGGCTGTGCTGAAATCCATCATTAAGGTCTGTAATGTTCCAAACATATGTTTATTGCAATGTCCTAGAAGGTTAAAAAAATAAAAATAAAATCAAATATGTTCCTATTCTTTTTATAACAGCTGCAAATCCAGCATTTCTTGGAAGTCTATCCTCACGATTTAAGAGGAAATATTACCAAAAAAAAAAAAAAAAAAGGTAGAAAGGGAGGAAAGGCAGGATGGAAAAAGACTTGTAAGAGAGAACAGCAGTTTTGCAGATAGTAAGTAGATCAGGTATCCAAACCCATGACATCACCAGAAAAAAACTGACTGCTTGTTCTGTTAGAGCTGTTAGAGGGAAAGGAAAAGGAATAGGGAAGGGGGAAAACATGGAGAGAAGGAGAAATATATGGGGAAAGATATAGAGGAAAGATATAGGGGAAGGATGTAGGGGAAGGACATAGGGGAAGAGAAGGGGAAGAGGAAGGAAAAAAAAGGATATCTTACACACATTAGAGTAACTGTGTCTAATCCTCCAACTATTATATAAAACTGCACTTATGGACAGCAGATAGCTTATTAACCTTTTCTGTTTTATTGCTATCATTTCATATCTATAAAGAAAAAACAAGGCAACACAATTTTCATTTTAAGCGATAGCTTCTTGGTCCCAGTGTAAGGTTTACCATCCTTACCCATCCTCAATATTTTGTTTCCTGCAATTTCTATTCATATTTGTAATTAATATACATAATATTGGTACACGTAGTTGCTATAGAAACCGTTATTTCTTAAGTTTCTTCTGAAGTTTCTAAATCTGCAGTAAGTTTAACCCAAGTTTACAACCTTTCTATGGTGCTGAATGAAATAATTTATGACTCCCACAAGGTATGCCTGAATTTTTGTCTATGAGCAAAGTTTTATAAATCTGCATAGTAATATATCTCCACAGACTGTTACCAAATATAGTCTCAAGATCTTATAAATTATATCATCCAGAGGAATGTCATTAAGCTTCCTTTCGTTATATGAAAACACTCTGCATTGGTAATTTAAATTGCACAAACTTCCCTGTTCCACAGATACTCATTTGTTAAAAAGAATAAAGTAAGGTAAAATCACATGCAAAAGTCAAGGTAGTATATAAATTACCTTTTCTGAAACAGAGAATACAAGAATCTGAGCAAGTGAAGATTTTTTATTATTGTAGCAATCTCCAGAATTGTGCATTTTTATAATCTGCTCAACACCAATATTTAAGCAATTAGTACATTTTCTAGCAGTTCTTGTTCTTTTGAAAGTATATACTTCACACTCTGTAGCACTGAAATTTTCTGTGACACCTGATGTCACTGTGAAAACCTATTTGATTGTATTTCATGCAAAGCACATGATAAAAGCACAACTTCTGGACACGGGTGAACATGAAATAGTCACAGAGCTGCATAGTACTGAGGAAAAAAAAGAAGAAATCCAAATGTAGGCTCCAACAGAAATGGTATCAGATGAGGAAGGGGTTATGCAGAGATACTGCATCAGTCTGCATCCTGCTTTGGTCACTCTGTATGTCTTAGCTTGGTTTTTGGAGTAGAAACCATCTTTATCTCCATGTTTTGAGTCATATACTTATTAGTCATATTAACCAGGAATAAAAATCTACATAAGTACCCGCAGAATTACAGCCTGTGTTTGTAAAACCCCACTGTATTACGAGCATGCAATTGTATTTAGAAGTGGTCAGAGTTCTCTAAGTAAAAACAACTGATGGATATTGTCCTTTTGGACACTAGATTAATGTATGATAATAAAAAGTCTTAGCAATAAAAGGGAAAATGCCAACCTTACAGAAGCCTTATTCTTTTCTCATTCCTCTATCTTTTTCTGAAATGAGATCTTGACGGAGGAGACTATTTGGATATTGCTTTTAATGGGCTTTCAAATATGCCATTATTAGGAAATGTAATGAAGTTCCTCCCCTGTGTCCAATTCACTTTTATTTGTTTGTTTTAGAGATGCAGAAAGGGCTGAGTTTTTTTGCCCTTGTGAACTTTATGGAATAATGGATCATTTCTTCTAATTGTTTTCTTTTTGTTTGTTTGTTTGTTTGCAAAAGGAGGACAACTTAGTAGACATTCTGTAAAGGCCTAGGGATGTCATTATGTCTATTGCTATTCATAATTGGATATCTCCATGTAATTTAAAACTATTAATGAATAAAATATAAGAGGAGTTTCTACGCCAAAGTAAACAAAACATTTTTATGAGATGGTAGGGTTGTTTTCATCTCTTCAGAGAACTGTTGATACTTTCTGAAGAAAATATCCATTGTGTTTCTTCTGTGTATTTAGTTACAAGCGTGGTAGAAAAAATGGAAGAGTGATTGATTTTAAATGTAAATACTTTAAAAGTCTGCCGTATTCCTACAGTGCAAAATTCTACAGATTTTGCTTTTTATTTTTTACTTTATTTCCTAGTGGTATGGTATGCTACTATGAATATTCATATTTGTTTCTAATAGTCTCAGATCTATCTGATCAGATTGAACAGATGTTGTGCACCTATTTTCAATAGCACAATGCCACTGAGATACAAGCCAAAAAAAAAAAAAAAAAAAGGAAAAAAAAAAAGAAAAAGAAAAGAAACAAAGACAAGAATAAAAGATGACATTCATATCCATACTACCAAGAGTATGTTTTTGATACATATTATGACAGACAATTCCAGCAAAATGGCACAACTTTGTTGACATTTCTGCGTACGGGGTTGCGTATTGCTTTCAACCATGGCTTTGGAGAAAGAATACACTGTTTCAGATCTATTTACTTTATCCTTTTTCTTATCTTAAGACATTAATTGACTACACGTTTATGCAATAATTTGCTGAATTGGATATGTCAAATGTAGCAGTGAGCAGAAACTTTACTGTATAGCTTTGATAAGCTTTCCTGATGTATAGCTCAGTACTAGGGGAATGTGAAACTGAACTTGGGCAATGCGTATTTTTCCTTGGTCACAGGTTACAGATATTGCTTATTCTCTCACATATCTGAGATAGCTTAAAGCTATTCTATACTTAACCCCTGTACTTCACTGTTAGAGCAATTATGCTGACAGTAGAAGATATGCAGAATTTTTTCCCATGTCCTCCTCTGTTGTGCTCTATATGAAGGAAGAATACCATCAAAGGATATCAAAGAAAATCTTCAGAATCAAATGAAACTATCTAGTTGGCTGGCCTGTGTTGTCAGAGTTGTTCAAATAACCAGAGAATATCTGGAATGGATTCCCACAACAATTATAGGTTATTCACTGTTGAACCGCATCAACAGAAACATCCTTTGGAGAGATTTGAGTAGGTCTTGAAAGAAAAGGTCTAAATCCCTAGCTTTTTTAGTGATTCAGAGATAAGTATTTTAAACCTATAAGGTATCAGTCTTAAGACACAATTATCAATCCAGAATTACATGCATAATAACTACTTACCAACTGAAATGAACTCCATTTCAGAAATCTAATGCTTTCGGTGCTTACTTACAGTAGTAGATTCCACCAGGGATCAGTTTTAAGGCTCAGGGCTACTACAACAAAGCCTTTTTGTACAACCCACAACAAAAGAAAGAAAGTCTTAAAGAAAACAGTCTCAGAGCCGTGGTTAGGAGAAAGTCTGTGATGGTTGAAAGTGAATGCAAAAATAGGAAACAAGATCCCCAATGTACGTAGGAATGCAGTTATGTAAAATCTTTAAAATGAAGCTGGAAGGCTTCAACTTAGTATAGAAACAATGGGAATAAGGGAATTATTTAAATTAGGACATGATGTAGTCTATTTAAATTTGAGTAGAAGAACTACAAGATGATAACACAAAGAAATAAATCATGATTTTATCGAGTAAAGCTTATGAATCTAAAACTGAAACACATAAGACACAAGTCGGGCAGAATGTTGCTTAAGTAATATCAAGAAACTTTGTCTTTTCATAACAGGGATACACAGTCATGATTCCTCTCTCTTCATAATTACAAGGTATTTTAGAAGAAGACATTATTTTTTAATATTATGACAATGCAATATGCCCCCTTTCACCTGTACACATAATCTAGAGGAATAAATAATTCAGAACCAAGACAGTAATTGACCGAAGAAAAAAGAAAAGGAAAAGAAAAATCATAAAGATGCCAGCATGACACCAAATGAAAGTGTTTGGTGTCAGATCTCTCCCTGTATGAGGTCTTAAGTCATCGATCTGTTTTACTATGCAGTGCACTTTGGTGTTTTCTGTACTTGGACTTAATAAAGTATAAGAAGATCAATTGCCTAGGTATTCACAACCATAGAAGTCCAATGTATTTTTCTTTACTTTGACTTCAGTTAGATGAATTTTCACCTTGCATCACAGAGTATTAACAAAATTAAAATAGAGATTTTATTCTTGTTTGGTTAGCTTATTTACTTATTCCAGATAAAGAGGCCAAGAAATAGGTCAAAGTATATTTAACCACATGCAGTGCTGAGGAAAAAACCTGGAATCCAAAAGTACTGATGAGTCATGGATGCTAGATGCTTTGAGACAAATCTCATTGCAACCAGAATTCCAAGTGGAAAGAAGTGTCATTCATGGTGCAGTCTTAGTTTGAAGCTGATTCTTTTTTAAATTGTATTCCTTTCCTTCCTATTTCCTCTTTCTTGCCTTTTTCTTTCTTTTAATCTTTTTTTGTATGTGTAATGTGTAATTCTTTCCTAAGTGGAAACCTGTTTTATACTATTAACACAAAATTATGCATCCTAACACATTGCCTCTCTCCTCTTTTTAATACTACATGCTAGTTTAACCAAGATACATCCTTTTTGATTACTTCAAATGGATTGCTTCTAACTAAAATATTTTAAGACTAAATATTATTTCAAAAGAAAACATGAAGACATAAAAAATAACTGGTTAATTTGCTGGTGAGTATTCATTCCTTGATCATTACCTGTGACTAACGTTAGAAGGATGCTCACTTTTCTGCTTTTTAAATATTTATTAGATGTCCCATTTCATTCAAAGTATTTTAGACTATATTACCTTTGGCATCATGAACATTAAAAATATCTATTAAACTATACCACCGTCGGAAAACTAGATCTGATATCTCCAGTACATAGAAACATTCGGCGAAAAAAAGATCTTTCAATTTAAAACAGATTTATTTTCTCAGTTATAATTCATCATTGAAAACAGAGGAGGTAAAGGATCTTCAGATCCATCTTCATCCTTCTACAGACATTTCTGAAGTATAGGATTTTGACCTTCTCAGGAAGTACATAGTTTCATATGCATATGACATTACACTTAATTTTCATAGAGATGAACGTTGCTTCTGCAAATTTTCCTTGATTTCATGTTTTTAAACTCTAGTTTTCACGAGTGTTTAATGTATTAGAAGGACAGCTAAAAATTATACTTTATTTACATTCAATATTTATATTTCAGTAGACTCCACTGAAGGTATCAGTTATATATCTATCACTTAAAGAGGTTATGAAATGCAAGTAGCATACACGCATTTGAAGCATGAAACTTACAAGTAAATACTTTTTTGACATTATTTGTGTTATTTTATCTTTAAAATTTAAATACACAAAGAGACTTTCAAAAATACAATGATATCTAGCAACCTATTTTTAACATTCCATGTTATGCTATTCCTCTCATCGCGGACTTTTTTTTCCCACAGGTTACTGTTGTGGAAGCTGTCTGAGGAATCATGATTAAGTAAAAGATGTAGTATGTCAACAGATTTTAAAAAATTGCTTTTTCAGAACAAAACACAATGGCATTTTGGTCCTGCTCCTCTTGATGGAAGTAAATAATTCAGTGAACAGAAGAGTTCATTAAATCACTTTCACAGCTGACATTCAGTATGCACCAAAACCCAACTTTCGCAAAAGTAGTAGACTCATTTCTTTTGTTTCCAGTTAAAGTCAGGGAAAGTTATCTGAAACTAACGTTAAAACTGCTGCTGCATCCCACAGTCAGCATTTCTGTCATCCTTCTAACAAAGAATAAAGCTCTTCTTTTGTTTCAGGTATTAATGGGAGCAACAGTTTGACAGGGAACAGCTTTAGTTTTAAAGTTTGTGTCATACTAAGTTAAAGAATATACACGGAAAGGTTCATACTAAAAGCTTCTTGACTGAGAATTATTTCTATAATGACTGGGATTTCTCCCTTTCTTCCTTTCTTTTTGCCTTTCTTTCTTTCTGTTTTTTTTTTTTTTTTCTTTTTCATTTTCTTCTTTCCTTCCTCTCTCCCTTATTTTCCTTTCTTCCTTCTTTCTTTCCCTCCTTCCTACTTTCCTTCTTTCTTATTTTTTACTGTCTTCCAAAATATTTCAATGTGACATTGATTTTCTTAACACCAAGTTTCTACTCAGAAATGTTTCCATACCTGTTTTGTTGCTGCAGACATCTTCTTTATGAATGTGTTAATGGAGTTCAGGAAAGCTGCCAAGTATTACCTCTAAGTATCAAGGTCATCTTTCTGTGTGGAATAACTGGAATGGCTCAAAGCCCACGGGACACTACAACAATTTTACCAGTATTCTTGGTTGATTGCCAAAGTAGAGCATAGGTTTTCTATACTAAGAACTTTCCCTATAAGAAATAATTTCCAGCCATGGCTTTTTCTCAACAGCTCAGAGAGAAATTAAAATATAAAGCTGTCAGTTATTGGAAATGTCCATGGCCATACAGATCATCTCTCAAATTACAGCTACCTAAAGGCAAGTACTGAGTGAAAAATACAAAAATTACTGTGACTAGTGGATTGGATTTTGCTCTTCTTCATTGATTACTCAGCATAATGTCCCTACAAACACTTATAAACTGTGCTCTTGCTGGCAGTCATGCGTTATTTCAGACTTTAAGCCTTAGATAGAGAGATAAATGGATGAGACATAGATTTACACAGTTATAAAGCTGTAACTTTGAAGGCCTTGGTCTTGTAAACAGTTTCAACACAGAGCATATAACAGGATATTAGTTTTAAGTCTTTCATGCATGAGGCATAGATCTACATGAATAGCACATAATCAACTCTCATCTAAGGTCACTGTCTTTCAAATTCAGTGATGAAAATGTAGCATGCAACATAAGCCTGTAATTCTCTCTGCTTCTGACTTTTGTTAAATGTGACAAAGATATGATAACAGATGGGCTAATGCAGATGTGATAAACTCCTTCTTTGAAGTGGATTATAAGGTAGGGAGATGGAGCATGCTTTCTCCTTTTCTCACAGATACACACATTGCACAGATAGAGACAACACCAGTATCTGATAATTTAAATTCCTGAATAGAATGTGAACTGAACCTAAAAACTAAGTCCAACATAACAAGTCTTAGAAAAAAAAAAAGGGGCACTACTAAAGGTGCTGGACTCTGCATTTCAATGCTAATACCAAGGTGACATTTTACGTTCTGAAGAAGGATGTTCCACCTGTCTAATTTAAGCATCTAAACTTCAAAGGCATCTAATGGTACATCTATTAATATTTAAGGAACTGAGATAACCACCATTGCAGAAATGCTTTACTACATACCTACAATCTGAATTTAAGGAGGATGTCTGTGTTAAATTAGATAATACCTCATGTCTTTTTTTTTTCAAGGTCAGGTGAGTGGAAGTTGTAAACAATTCTGCAGCTATATTTGTAATACATTCATCTAAGCAGTTGGTAGTTTACGTGAAAAATGCTTATCATAGAAGCAAAGAATGGCAAAAGAATATCACAGAGAATCTTCCTTTTCTTGCAGGAAAAGTCAAGAGATCCAAATGTCGACAGTTTTTTTCTCTTTTGACAAGAAGTTGTTCCCTTTCATTTCTCAAGACTACACAGAATAAAAAGTGCTTGTGAAAGAGGACGTATTGTTAACACAGATATTTAGGCAGAGTGCTGAGAATGAAAACCTTTTAGAGCTATTCCTCTGATACCCTGTCATTCTGCCGCCTGAGAATGACAGTCTGATAGTATGCAGTATGAGGCAAGGAAATTTCACTTTGAAAACATCAGCAGTCCTTGTACATCTGTTAATTAAAGCAATCTGCCAGTGTTCCTCTTAGGCATGCAATGAATCAGTGCTAAGCTAATGTGACACACTTTCACTGCAGCTGTAATAGAATTGAATGTAACACATTTATTTATCAGGTGGCTACCCTTCCTTGTCTGATAAGGAGGCTTACCTGTCATACTATCTCTGTCTGGTCTAGTTGTGATGTACTGAAGTTTTTCAATGTGTTTCAGTGAAGTTATGAAACAGCATGTGGATTCACGTTTAGACTGGCATATTCAAGCATAATTTTTGCCTTGGATTTAGCTAATGGTATTTTTGCTCTACACTGTTACAGAACTGGTGACCAGTATTTGCTGATAATAAATCCTCAACAAAAAGGTTTTTTGTCTTGAAAATCTTCAGTCAGTATGCATGGTTTCATATAAGTTTCTGACTTTTTTTTTAATCTTCATAAACATGAACTGTCATTAAAAAGATTACCTTTCCATAACTAATGGTAAAATATCTAACTTCTGAGACCTACATTAAGTGCCTTTCTCAGAGAGCTCTGAACCAAGAGAAATTCAAGTTCAGCCTGAGTCCCAAAATTCAAGTATTGCACTGAATAAAGGATAATATTACTGGAAAATACAAATATTGAGTACAGCATATTAACAAAAAAGTAAAGTGATACAAACTGCGTAAAGAAAATGCATCTAGATAACAGTAGTCAGTGCTAGAATGAGACAACTGTGTAACCCTGGACCACTTTGATGAGAAAATGAATAAAATTGTAGGACAGAGCTTTATGAAACCTAGTGGAGTCCTGGCTTGTTGACCACATCACAGTCCCCTGCTCTATACTGAACTGCACTGTCATATGCCCATACCTTGTTGATTCTGACATTGTCTTGCAGAGGCTGGACTTTGAACCTGAAGTAGATTCATCAAGGGGTCTGGAGCACAAGTCTTATGAGGAGCGGCTGAAGGAGCTGAGATTGTTCAGTCTGGAGAAGAGGAGGCTCTGGGGAGACCTCATTGCACTCTACAACTTCCTGAAGGGAGGTTGTGATGAGGAGGGATTTGGCCCCAGAGAACAAACAAGACCCAAGGAAATGACCACAAGTTGTGCCAGAAGATATTTAGATTAGATATAAGGAAAAACTTTTTCTCTCAGAGAGTGGTCAGGCACTGGAATGGCTGCCCCGGAAGGTGGTGGAGTCACCGTCCCTGGCAGTGTTCAAGAGGCACCTGGATGAGGAGCTACGAGATGTGGTTTAGTGGCTTGTGGTAGCAGTGGTAATGTAGATGATCTTGTAGGTCCTTTCCAACATTGTGATTCTATGATTCTATGATCTGGCGGTCACAGGCTCTTGCTTAATTCTGGTGATGGCCTTACTGATCTTAGATGCCTGCTGTGAGACTGTGTCCATGGATGATGAGGTGACTACCTGCCTTGCTGTCATCCCCAGCTCCCAGCTTGCAGAGCTATTTCTGTTTGCTGTGTGTTAGGATGTTGTCAATCTTCTATGGATGATGCTTACATAGGTTTCATATACTGAATTCTGTAGGAGCAAATATGTAACAGTAGCAGATGGAAAACAACACAAACGTGAAACTGATGACAGTCAGGTGCTGTCACAAGGCAAAATCATTGTGTAGGGCAAGGCCATAGCCCATAGAAACTAATGCAGAGGAGCATGAATACATATAGATGAACATGTACCTGATTTTGTTACCTATTCTGCAGAAAGATCCAATTTTAACATCATTTGTTACTCTTTGGACAGTCTCAAGTAAAAGGAAAAAAAATGCATTGTTTCTGCAATTTCTCATCTATCACCATATTATATGGTTATTCATGTGACCTCTATTTGTGCCCTAATAATGAAGGGTGAGAGGGGCCCCATAATAAAACAGTAAAAGGTTAGAAAAGGGCTTCACAGGGACTGAGGATTTGGGGGGAGGGGAGGAGGGATAGTTTGAGATAGTTTTTAGAAGCAAGAATGTAGAGCCTGTTAGTGGGGGATGATGGGATGGCATGACACTGGGTCTGGGGTAGTGAGGGAGACAAAGGCCACAAAGATAAGGGCTTGAGAACAGCCCAGGGACATTTGGCAGGAAGGTGATTAGATGTCCATAGGACAAGAAGAAACCGGTCTGGGGGGCTGCCCCCCCCCCCAAAGGGTCAGAAGTTTACAGCAAGGAAGAGTACAAAGCCTTCGTGAGGAAGACTACAGATCTTCATCCCAAAACCCATTACACACACACAAAGGGGGGAGGGTCTGCTTGCTAATGAACTCTCGGGAATGTAATGAATATGTATCCAAATTCCTGGAAAACAATTGATTATGTACTAGTTCAGCCTATAACTGTAGCAAGTTTTTTTCTAACAGTGTGCAAGTTTGGTGGAGCTATCCCCCTTTCACCAGGGCATTGCACATTGCTAATAAACACATACCTCCTCTATATCTTTACAGGCTATAGGGTTTGATTTCCAACGTAAATAAGGCAAAAATATTTTAATTATATAGTATAGCTTATAAAGTGTAAGACATCCATCCTAAGGTTTGCTAGCATAGAAAGTCTGACAAGCCACACAGGCCGTATTTGTAACAAACTTTTTGACTGTGGTTGAGGGTCAAAGTGCAGACCATTTTATAGTTTGTATAACACTTGGAATCTCTTGATGAGGTCATTTATTTGGGCTTCTAGATGATACTTAGGAGAACACTATATAATCAGTGGAGAGAAACAGGTTTCTAGTTAAAGTACTCTAAGTAATTGTTGAAGGTGTCTATCCAGTTACATTAAGCATAAAAGAATCTGAATTTCATATGCTATCTGAAGTAAATCATGCAGAAATAAAACTTCCTAGACCCGCAATAGCATACAACGTCATGAGTCTATTAACTCTTAGTAAACATAGCAAGGAATCATGGCATGAATAATCATACAATCAGAGAATAGTTTGAGTTGGAATATACCTTAAAGGTTACCTAGTTTCAACTCTTCTACTGTGGGCAGGGACACCAGTCTCTAGACTATGAAGCCCAAAGTCCCATCCAGTATGGCCTTGAACACACTCAGGGTTGAGGCATCCACAGTTTCTCAGGGCAACCTGTTCTAGTGCCTTACCTTCCTCACTGTGAAGAATTTCTCACTGGTAAAGAGACCTTTTCCAGCTGTTGTGCAGGAATCCTTTAAGTACTGGAAGGCCACTATATGGTCTCCTGAAGCCTTCTCTTTTATAGCCTAAACAGCCCCAGCTCTCTCAGCCTTCATTTGTAAGAGAGGTGCTCCAGCCCTGTGTTTGTTCTTGTGGACTCTGGTTTTGCTCCAACGGGTCCATGGCCTTCTTAGATTGAGGGCCCCAGAGCTGAATGCAGTACTGCAAGTGCAGTCTAACAAGACTGAAGTAGAGCAGGAGAATCGCCTCCATCAACCTATTCGTGATTCTTTTGATGTGCTCCAGTATATAGTTGGCTTTCAGGGCTGAAAGTGTACATTGCCAGCTCATGTTGAGCTTCCTCATTGCTGTTCTCAGCCTATTCTCTGCCCAGCCTGCATCTATGCTTGGGATTGCCCTGATGCAGATTTAGGACCTTGCACTTAGCTTTGTTGACCTTCATGAGGCTCACACAGGGCCACCTGTCAGGCATGGCCATGGTCCCTCTAGATGTCATCCCATCTCTCCTCATCACTCAGACTGATGCTGTTAGCAAAGTTGTTGAGGATGTACTTAGCCCCATTGTCATTGTTGCCAACAAAGATGTTAAACAGCATAAATCTCAATAACAACACTGAGAAACACCACTTGTCACCAGTGTCACTGGTTTCTGTGTCTGTGCAAAGACTTCTGATGATGGATTTTAAGAATTTGGAAAAGGAAAAAAAAATTCAAACAAATAAACAAAAACAGATTTGTAGCCAGGAATTGAATATTTAATTGCAGTGTCTGTTAAAGAAAACAAACACAAACAGAAAAATATTTAGACAGTCTGTTGCTCTAGTTTTACAGTTTTAATTTATTTTTATTTAACGTGCTGTTGGATATTTGTGACGATCACAAAGCATATATCTGAAGCAGCATGTGTTTAAACTAGTCAGCAGGTCTGTTGTTCTCTGAAACAGTCATCCTTCACTTTGAACAGCTCAGCTCAAACAGTGGGTCTTAGGTTGCTACTTTTAAAGCAGTGCAGACAGTACCTTTTCCTTGAAATTAAATGATATACAAATTCCTGTCAGCAGTTCTTCAAAATGTAACTAGAAATCTTTAGGAAAAATAACACTGTTAAAATTAAAACTAATCCTCTTAAGAGATTTTACCTTTTATAAACTTCAAACATGATTTGCTCTCTATTGTTAGCAGAAGTGTCAGCACATTTTAGTTATTCTTACATCTAGAATAAATACTCTGTAATTATCACAGACTGCTATGCGTATATAGTAAAGGATATCATTGCTTTGCAAAAAAAATATCCTGAGGCTTTTACTCAAGGTGGATTTGTAAAAATAACACAGATAGAAGCAGTAGAAGAGACAAAAAATAAAAAAATTAATTCCCAACACAGCTTTGCAAGCCAACCTTATCCAGTGAAATCTTGGAAACCCACCGACTGTGATTCACAACTAGCATGTGATGATGAGGGATAAATGAAAGAATAATCCTTACAAAAATGAAATCTTAAAACAATTTAAGAAAATTGAATTAAACTATTGTGAAAGTTTTAGCTTAAGCCAGATAATTTTAAGTCATTGACAATATTTTGCTGTCTTTTTGGTGCTGGTGGTAAAAATCTTATACAACAAATATACTAATATCATCATAGAATCATGGGATTAAATAATATCTTAGTTTGGAAGGAACACTAAAGATCACCTAGTTCCAACCCTCTACTTTTGACAGAGTTCCCACCAGATCAGGCTGCTGAGGACTGCATCCAACCTGGCACTGAGTGCTTCCAGGGACAGGAAATCCACAGATTATCTGTTCCACCACCTCGTCACTCTCTGAGTAAAGAGTTTCTTCCTAAGATCTAACATAACTCTTCCCTCTTTTAGTTTAAAGCCATTCCCCCTTATCATCTCACTATTAGAACATTAAAAGTTGGGCTCCCTCGTTCTTATAAGATCTCCTCAGGTACTGGAAGCCTTCTCCAAGATAACAAGCCCAGCTCCCTCAATCTCTCTTCATAAGAGAGGTTCTGCAGTCCTCTTGTCATCCTTATGGCCCCCTCTGGACCTATTCCAACGGCTCCACATTTTTCTTGTGCTGGGTGCCCAGGCCTGAATGCATTACTGTAGGTGGGGTCTCACAAGGGCAGAGCAGAAGGGGACAATGACATACCTTGTCCTGCTGGACACCCTTCTTTTAGAATCATAGAATCATAGAATCACTAAGGTTGGAAAAGACCTAAAAGATCATCCAGTCCAACCGTTCACCTATTCCCAATAGCTCCTACTAAACCATGTCCCTCAACACAACATCCAGTCTTTCCTTGAACACCCCCAGGCTCGGTGATTCCACCACCTCCCTGGGCAGTCCATTCCAGTGCCTGACCACCCTTTCCGAAAAGTAATACTTCCTAATGTCCAGCCTGAATCTCCCCTTCCGTAGCTTTTGATGCAGCCCAGGATACTGTTGATCTTCTGAGCTGCAAAAGTACACTGCTGGCTTATGTTCAGTTTTTAATCCACTAGAACTATCAAGTTCTTCACAGGACTGCTCTCAATGAGTCCTTTTCCCAGACCATAAACATATTTGAGATTGCCTTAGCCCAAATGTAGTTGTATTTGACCTTGTTGAATCTCCTTATGTTCATGTGGGCCCAATTTTAAATCCTGTTCAAATCCTTCTGGATAGCATCCCTTTTTTCTATTATACTAACTGCACCACAGTACTGAGTGTCATCTGCAAACTTAGTGAAGGCACACTCAATCCCAATGTCTATTTCATCAACAAAGATGTTGAATAGACAGACCTCTGGGGAACACTGCTCATTATTAGACTCCATCTGAACACCAAGCCACAACCCTCTAGCTGCACCCAACCAATTCTTTATTCACCGAATAGTCCACTATTCAAATCCATATCTTTCAAATTTAGAGACTGGAATGTGATGTGGGACTATGTGAAATGCCTTGCAGAAATATCCAGGTAGATGACATCAGTTACTTTCCTTTGTCTTCTGAAGCTGTCATTCCATCATAAGTAGCCACATGGGTCAGGCATGATCTGCTCTTGAAGAAGCTGTGCTGACTGTCTCAGATCACTTCCTTGCAAGTGCCTCAGCATAGCTTCCATAAGGATCTACTCCATGATCTTCCTAGGCATCGAGGTAAGGGTCATCAGCCTGCAATTCCACAGATCTTCCTTTCTCCCTTTCTTGAAAACAGGAGAGAAGTTTTCATTTTTCCAGTCACCAGGGTTCCTTGCAGACATGAATTTCCATATATGATGGAGAGGAATAACTCATGGATGAGCAAAAGTGATAGAAATCATTTCAACAGCATGGGCATTCTCACATATTTCTGTACTGGGTATAAGTGTATAGTTTTGTCTGAAGATATTGACATATGTTGTATGAATACTATTGAAAACTCGTACAATTTATACAGGCAAACAACTATTTCAAAATCAGATTGTCTCTAATTTAATCCCTTGGAAAACTTTTGCTTCTCTTTTTGCTCATTATTCCTGCTGTTTGTTTGCAATGTCACTGTGACAATTTTGTCATGTTTACCTTCTTTTTTTTTTTAGAAGGAAAATTCCCTTGTATTTGTGTAATATTGAAGATTAAAAAGAAATTATACCCTAATGTGTCCCTGTTTTGCAGTTATCAATACCAGCATAGTATTTTGCAGGGTTTTTTTCCTCATTAATTTTAACCATCCTTATGTCTGACTTAAGCACTTAATTACAAGGTTAAAGGCAAGTGTTGTGCTCCTATACTGTACTTCAGTAGAATCTTTCTTCCTTTTAAAAATCCTAAAACATAGTAAGAATTTTATTATTTTTATCACAGTGAAGTGTTTTGCAAAGCTGTACATCTTCATGATTAAAAATGTTGTAACTGCATAAAGCCATTGGAAAAAAAGAAAAAGACATGAAGTAAGCAGCTTGTTATCAATATACTGAAAGAAGGGAATTTTCATGATCGAATCTCCACTTCCATAAATGTCAAAAGGGTAATTTCACTAGCAAAATGTTGAAGGTCATCTTCTTTTTATTTTTCCTTTTAAATTCATTTAAAAATATTATTTGTATTGTATTTCTTTAATTTTCTTAGTGGTGGCAATTGACCTAATTACACCTTGCTGAATCAGGTTACTGATTAAATGACATCATGCAGGACAAAAGTTACCAATTGCAATATCCCATCAAAGAATTTATATTTGCACTTAATGTCATTTGAAACACAAATCTGAGTCATTAACTCCAAGTCAGCAGAGTAAAACCCAGTCTGACTTTCCTCTTTAATTACCTGGATAAAGAGAATTGAATCTTTTCAACAGATGAACATTCATTTACAAATCAAAGAGATTTTTTTCTTAGTCCTCAGGCAGTCCAGCCTTTTGAAGTCTGTAGTCTCAAAATCTAAAGTAACAATTAATTTTAACAATGTGCTATCAATACTTCAGAAAATATTATATGCTGAAACTGTGTGGATCCATTAAACCCAGTCTTAAGCCTATCCAAAGATATTTCACACTTTGGCTAAGAATTCACGATGACTCCTCAGACTTGTCTTACAGAATTCAAAGAATGTCAGTAGTAAATAACCATGAGAAAACTTAATGAAAAATGCCTCATGAGTTAAGACAGTTCTCTTTTGGTACCTTTCCTGGGCAAATACCATTGCAAATACAGCTCAGGGTGTATGGTTCTGTTACACTTTGCAACACATAAAGGCTGATCCAAAAGTAATGCTTCCTATGATGTTGTCCCACAATGTCAGCAGCAGATGGTGGTGGTATGGCAGTAGAGGTTGAACCTTCCCATCAATATTCCATTACCCTTTCTTATAATGCACCAGATGACAGCAGAAGGATAGTCTGACAAAATGGTGTCTGACATGGAAGCACAGATGAAGCAAGGGAGTGGAACTGGATTCATCTAAGTGGAAAAAAATGACATCCATTGACATTCATCAGTGCTTACTGAACATTGATGGAGACCAGTCACTGGATGTAATAGACTGAGGCAGTGAGTAGTGCAACAGCACTGTGACAGACTAGCCATCTTTTGATGGGTAGAAGATACCAAACCTGTCAGTTATTTCTGTTCAGCAAACATGACATATTTTTCAGTAATATTAATAGCAAAAAAATGTTTTTATTGTTTATACTTTAACATATAGTTCAGTTTTTACCTCTTTTAATATTACATCAATTTGTCCTTCAACAAAATGGCCTCAAATTGTGCTGGAGAGATTCAGGTTGGACATTAGGAAATACTTCTCTAAAAGAGTGGCCAGGTGCTGGAATGGGCTGCACAGGGAGGTGGTAGGGTCACTGACCCTGAAGGTGCCCTAGAAACGTTTAGATGTTGTGCTGAGGGACATGGTTCAGTGGGAAATATTGGTGATAGGTGGATGGTTGGACTGGATGATCTTACAGGTCTTTTTCAACCTTGGTGGTTCTATGATTCTATGAAAAACCTTTAATTCCAGCCTAGAAGTAGGACATCTGTTGATTCATGTTTAGTTCTTCAGAATAGATTATCAGAAAATTGAGTTTTTTCTATATCTGGAGGAATATGACTGAAGGGTACTTTGGATACTGTTGCAGCAGTGTGGTGGTACTTTCTGCCACTTGCTTGCCTCAATGTAATGCAATAATCTAAATAATTAAGAATTGCTAGATAGGTTAATACCATCTCTCCTGAACAGGTTTTCTAGTTTGTTGATATCTAACCGCTATCAACATCCCAAGATATGAAGAAACACCCTAGTGTTTGTGAAAACATTTCAAGAACAATGAGAAGCAACTTAGACTTAAGTGCTCTTGTATACTTAGCATTATTAAGGTTCATCAGATATTTGCTTGTTTTGTCAAACATTCTACAGTTGAGGTAGAAATTCTAGATTTAGTTACATTTCACCAGACTTCACTAGGAGATGCTTCTATGATAATTGGAATGAGTTATTTACCAGAAGAATCAGTCTTTTTTCAGATTTCAAGTAGTTCAGACAAACCATTGATTTCAGATGCCAAACTTTCTCATGGTTAAACTTTGGTGAGAGGACTCCCACCAGCAGGGATTGTTTGTTTTCTTGACAGATATCTTCATACACGTATTTGGATTTGTTTGTTTTTTTTTCTTTTCCCTGTGGACCGATATCCGTTTTATTTTTTTTTTTTTTGTCTGTTGCTGAACTCTTTAATACAAGTTGTTTCTTCTGCGGTATGACAAGAGTGACATGTCTAAATACCATGTCTAGTAAAGATTTCTGGCACATCAAAGAGGAGGTTGGTCTTAAGATCCCTGAAAATTTAATCTACCAGATGACAATAAATAAATAAGATCTATTTTCAACTATGTTCTATTCTGAAATCTATGCAGGATTTAAAACCTGATGGGCCTATATTGTTTTATTGCTTTTTAAATCTTCATTCTGAAGGATCTGTATTTTCCTTTTGTTACTGCTGAAAATTAGTCGTGTTAATTAATTACCTGGGAAAGCTAATGTTAACCCAACATATCCTTGCTTCCAAGATATATCCTGCTTAGGTGATCTTTAATAGCAATCACAATATGTGGGGCTTTCTGAAATTTTATTAGATTGTCATTAAAAACAATATATTATTCTCCAGCTCTGCTGAGAGTTATAAAATCAAAGTAATCAGATTCTGTGCTTCAGATTTGGGTTAAAGAAAATGGACACCACTGAAAAACATGGGCTGAATTATTGCAGTGTATGTTCTATCTGCAAGAGTTTAAAAGATTTTGGTGGCCATATTTTTACTGCTAATTTTATCAGCTCTTATAAAATACTACATCAGAAGATGTTTAAGCAGCATTTGTTTTCTTTGGGGATCCACTTTCATGTTGAAGATATTTCTAGAAACTTTCCTTAGTTTTTATTGTAGGAGTTGTTATGTCCATGAATTGATTTAGTTACAAGCAGCTGGATTAGCCTCCAAATATTTAAGGAACGCTTTAAGGGCAAAATTGCAGTGGAGGGGGAAAGAGAAAAAAATGAAACATACAGAATAGTTGTCAGTCATTCCTTCTATATAATGGTTAACTAGGTTAACAAAGAAGTGAAAATGATTTGCACATTTAACAGATCTTCAAAAGGTTGGAAGATTATAAGCTTGTTCTCTCATTGAATAGTTGCAGCTAGAATCATTGTCATTTCATCGCCCCTCTGGCAACCAAAATGTGAAATGAAAATACTGCCAAAAAGCTGATAGTATGGCCAAATACTCAGTTCAAGAACAAACAAATCTAACTCAGACATATATTTGTAAGCATATGTATTCATTTTGATAGAAGGGGATTATTTATTTGTTTGTCAGAAAACATTACTGCTAACTCATATTATTTTAATAATGCAATATTTTATCACATCAAAAAAAATCAAAATTAATCTCTATTCTATTCTTCACTTCCTTCTGATTTTGTTTTTCAGTGGTCTAAAAATCATCCATTGTCTGAAAGAAGAATTTTGACAAGTTATCGTATTTAGAGTTCATCTCTTAATCTCTGATATTCCCAACATTGCCACTGCAGTCTTGGCTAATGCACAGTGATGCATTATGTCTGAATAGTCCATAAATAATCACATTTTGTCCAATCTTTAACCATCAATGAGCTTCCACAGTTCAAATTGACTTGAAGTGTCAATTTTATGATTGACTTAGATTACCTCCATCACGCCTCTTAGACTCTATTTTGTTTCTTGTGAGATATTTATCTAAAAAACATGACAGGAAAGGGACATGAGATGACATGTATGCTACAGGTAAAGTCAGAGATTTGATTTTTGTTCTTGTATGTAGTTTCTAGCCACAGTAAAAGATTGTTTTATGAAACCATTCAGACTTAGAAAGACAAAATCTATAAAAAATAACAGATATTTAATGCAGTACTAAACACATAAAATGTAGCACTCATAGATGATAGTAGATTGTGAAATATTTGATTCCTAGCAGTTTGATTCCTGTTACAGAAAATGTTAATACTCTGTAGAACAAAACTGGAGCTTCATCCTCCAAGGCATTTTCATCAGAGTTCTTTTGCATGACTCCAAGGGAGAATTATAGTTTTGGTATGAGGGTCATCTGTGAAGCCAAATAAAACAATATGTTCCTTCATACTTTCATACTCCTACATATGGAGGTCCCTCTACTATTAAAAATGTTTAGGAATTCAGAGTTAAAGAAACTTAGAAATTACTACAGAGATAACATCAAATTGTCCATACAGAAATTGCACAACAAAAAGCTGTCCTTAGTTTTACTAGGAAAAAAATGTGGATTCTCCTTTTAACAACCCAAATAAACAGTTTTGGAAAGACAGAGGAGAAAATCAATGGACAGTTTGGGCAAGAATGATTGTTAGAAGTGGAAACTCTAGTTATGCTAATGGAGATGTCTGCAGTGAAATGGGAAATCTTTTCAAAAACTATTTTTGAGAATCACTGAGTTTCTAGGAAAACAAAAGTTCCTTGTGACTGGTGAATGCTTAGGAAAATAATAGACAAAGCATGAGTGGCATCAGCTTAAGACAGACTCACCGCCAGCATTATGAACCCAGAATATTTTGATTCTTATCAAAACCAGATTGCTTTTAGGTGTAACAGAATGCATGTGTATGTATAGCCATTAAAATGGAATAATTTGTCAGTGTATATAAACCATGAAGCAAAGCTGAAAGAAACAGAAAAACCCTAGAGAAAGCTGAAAGAAAATGACTGTAAGTGCCAGCATTAAGCCAGCTGGAGAAAACTAAAGAAAGAAAAAAAGAGAGAGAGATCAAGTTGTCCAAGAAGAGAAATAGTGAGATTAAGAAAAAAAGTCAGATTTGAAGCAATTGATAAAACTATAGGAAGTGCCCGATGCTCTGTAAATCTGAAAGACAAAAAAAAAAAAAAAAAAAAAGGTTTTCTTCCAGCTGTTACAGGATGGGAGAGGATAGAAAATAAGGGAAGGGCAATAGAAGGAAGGAGAAAGAAGAGGGAAAGAAATCAAAGAGGAAAAGGAAGAGCAAGAATAAATTTTCAAGATCCATTTGGACTCGAGAATCTCACATCTTTGTGAAGGTACTAATTTTCAAATTATCTTAAGGACTATTCTGAATCCCAGAGTGCTTCACTGTGTACTGAGCTTCAAACTGCAGTTCAACAGAAAGGTTCATTTACAACCATTAAATAAAAATGGACCTTAAAGAGAATTAGACCCACAGATGGATGGTAATAGTGAATCAAGCTGACCATGTATCATGTCGGAAATATGAAGAATTACAAAAGAAAAAGTATAAAGGACGAAAAAATACAGTATTTTTCTTCTATCTGTACAGATATATCCAAACAATGAGTAAAAGAGACGTTTGCCCCTTCTTCTGCAAGTCATCATATTCAAAGGTAATTCACCTGCAATAGTTGTGAGCCTACCAAAATTTTGGAATTCTGTGATGAGTAGTAATAATTGGCAGTGAATCACAGCTGAAGCATAACAATTTGCTGTACTTTCATAGCATTGTGAGTAGTACGCTTACTTAGATATCTTCTTTCAGAGTTTTGCTGTTTTTAAATTAAGAGCCTATCCTGAAATCCATTTTATGTTGAAGTAGATAATACAATGACCTCTTGTCCCTGCCTGAATTAAGCATTTGCATTGCAATAGAAAAAAAACTATATGAGAGGAATAAGGTGAGACTTAATTAGATATTTTCAGGATTGAAGAAGTATTCATATTGATATTTTTCTTTTTAAAATAAAGGTATAAGTCAGTTCTTCATGTAATCTCCTTCATCTTTAGATTATTCTAAACAAATTGCATTCAGTATCTTGAAATAACGACTGTTAAAATTGAGTCTGTCTCTTTATTAGTCTGATTTTCTAAAACTTTCTTAAGCTAGGACCACAGTTTTCAGTATTAGGCCCTAATCCTTCAAACTGAAAGTTTGTTTTCTTGCAGCTCTGGATTTGCCTCTACTGTGTCATCATATGCCAACTTGAATTTCTTGTACTCTGCATTAAATTAGATTTCCAATACCTACTGACTTTTTTTTTTTTTTTTCATTAATAAAAGCTAAACTAAATGAACTAAATAAATAATGCATTCCTGTGCCATGTTTGTCATGCTTAAATTATTTAAAATCTCAAATTTAAACTACTTTTCTGATTTTTCATACCCATCTGTCAGTTCACTTATTCATTCTTGGAGCTCTCAGTGCTATATTTGTGCACCTAGCATAAATTGCAATGAAAATTGTTGTAAAACTTATTCTGAAGTGTGCTACTTTTAGCTGATTTAACTTGTAAATCCTTAAGCTTACTTTTTTTTTTTTTTTATTGGGACTATAAACTTCTCCTGTTATTCTCACTTTCACCTTAATTTTGTACAATGATATCATGCAGGCAGTTACACCTACATAAGAAGATTTAGTGGTAAAGCCTTCTCATTGCACTTATTATTTTCCTTACTGTTATTTATCTACTATTATTTGAAATGATAAAATATTTTACAGATTTAAAATGTATAAATGTGGAACATCTAGAAAATATATGCAAAATAAAAAGCAGATGGTGAAAGAAAGCACACAGATTCTCCTACTGAGATTTAGACTTGGTATTCAGTCTTTTGTATCTCTAACTTCTTGCTAGATTTAAAGTAGTTAATAATTAACTATTACCTTCCAAAATACATATCTCTGAACCATACAAGTAACAAATCTAGTATGGCTGAAGAATGAAAATAGGAGATAGAAAAATGAACAAAGTTTCTTCTGTTCACAGAATCACAGAATCACAGAATTGTAGGGGTTGGAAGGGACCTCCAGAGATCATCGAGTCCAACCCCCCTGCCAAAGCAGGTTCCCTACAGCAGGTCGCACAGGTAGGCATCCAGGCAGGTCTTGAACATCTCCAGAGAAGGAGACTCCACCACCTCCCTGGGCAGCCTGTTCCAGTGCTCCGTCACCTCACTGTAAAGAAGTTCTTGCGCACATTTGTGCAGAACTTCCTATGCTGCAGTTTCCGGCCGTTTCCCCTTGTCCTGTCTCCACTCACCACTGAAAAGAGTCCGTCCTCGCCATTCTGCCCCCCACACCTCAGATATTTATAGACCTGGATCAGGTCTCTCAGTCGTCTTTTCTCAAGGCTGAACAGACCCAGTTCACTCAGCCTTTCTTCATAGGAGAGATGCTCCAGGCCCTTCACCATCTTTGTGGCCTTCCGCTGGACTCTTTCCAAGAGATACCCATCAAATCCCTGTACCCTCTTCTTTTTATTTTTAATTTTATGCTTCATCTTCCACTTATTATCAAAAAGGTTATCAGCTTTTTTCTTTTCCATATCTTTCTTTTTAAAACATCATTATTTTAGAGACTGATTGTACAAACAAGCAATCTGACCTGACAGAGTGCATTATTAAACAGAGATGAACAAGAGAAGAAGAGGGGGAAAGCACCACACAAATCCCACGAAGCTGGTGAGGGTTACTGTCTGATTGGCTCAGGTGGAACCAGATCAGGACTAAGTCTAAATTAAAAATCTGAAGCAAACCAACATCTTTTATCCTGCCACAATACCTGCTAGCACATCATTAGTGTTAATCACAAATTGTGTTTTGTCATTACTTTGCTAGAAGCAGACACCTGGAAGCCAGAAGAGATCAACAGACTGTAACAGAACAGGAAACTTACCCTAGGCCATTATTTAGCTGAGGAAAGTTGGCAAAAATCCATATTATAGAAAGGTTGGTTCACAAAAATTGCTTCTCTTTTTCCCCTCCTTCCACACTAGGCTTTGCCATCCATTGATTATAACCTCTATGGCAGGACTGTGGTCACTGTCAACTGAGAGAGACATGACCTTCTCTCCCTACTTGATCTCTGAGAATAAATAATTGTTTAGTTCTTCAGATATAATTCTGGAACTCATAAGTCTGCTGACAGAGGTCTTATTCTGCATTAGCATTCTCTCCATGTGCATGTTCTTCCAGTAACAGTCTGGTTCCTTAAGTAAGAGCTAAAGAAGTAATTTAGCAATCAGTCATACTGCAAATGTAATTTTGGGAAATTATGTGTTTCAAGACACTTTTGAATGATACTATTTTATTTGTGGTGTAGGATTAGGTTCTGAGTTACTACTGATACAGTGAATCCTCTCTTATTACTCCTTGCTATATAGGCTTTTATTGTTGTCTTGTATGGATCACATGGGACTAAATTTTAAAATTTATGGATGCTGTATTTAGAATACACATCAGTGAGCAAGCATCAGGAAACATCAGTTTTATGGAGAAATTAAATGAGATTGTTATAGTAAAATTTATTGTTTAATTCATGAAAGCTCCATTGACTTCAAAGGTTAGACTAGAAAGTAATAAAGAAATAACATCACAATCATAATCTTGATAAGCAGTGTAAGACAGCTATAAAATAAAAATGTACAGAAAGTGAGAGAAATATACAGATACATCTTAAAAAAAAAAAGTTTGTCTATAAATCTGCAATGTGATTACTGAATTAGGGGCTATCAGTAGATTTTAAGGTTTCCTTTCTTCTTTCCCTTCTTTCTATTTCCATAGACATAATTTGAAAATATGCTCCTAATCTTTATTGTCTTTACTGTCCACAGAAGTGGATCCCACAGACATGGAGACAAGAGCCACTGTGGGAAAAAAAAAAACAACCCTAAAAGCAAAGCTCCAGAGTTTCCTGAGGAAATGCATTGTGCCACCAAATAGTCTGTGTATTTTTGTCTATCCTGTTTGAGGCTAGATCTTTCCAACAGTATGTTTACGTGATGTAAAGCAGATGTAAAGCAGTGACCAACACACAAGGGCAATTGGCAGCAAAAAAATCACAAAGTAACATTAAAAACTGGCATATGAATCTGCATCTCAGATTTTTAAGAATAGTCTCCAGGTGAGACAACAAACTCTGGTAATGTATAATATTGACTACTTCATTTATAAAATGCAATGCTTTAAGTGGCTGGAGCATAAATAAAGACAACAGCACTCTCTGTATCTGTATATATGCCTGCATTCCTACAGTTACCTGTAGCTGCATGTGCTTATTATTGACTCAGCCTGAGAACACTTTAAAGTCACATTTCTCAACCACAAATGCCATCCAGCTGTTTGAGCACCCAATGGAGCATTGCAGTACCCCAGTTGGCATAGCAAGGCTGGCAAACTTGAAGAAATATTACTCACAAAGGCATCTATGAGGCCATCTCACATGCATAATGAACAGCGCATACTCCTGTCACAACTCACATACTTCAAATCTGCCCCCACAGGCCAAGAAAGGAAAGACCTATATGAGATGACTCCTCTAGGTAACTTTATACCAGTCCAAGTTTTCCAATTAACTAATTGCTTCTCTCGGTCTGAGTTCTGCTGTCACAGCACTAAGCATGTTGGTAACAGACATGCAGGACCTGAGCTTCCGGAGGCAGATTACTCCCTCCCAGTAAAACACACCAAGTCTTCCTAGCAATAAGACAAATCAAGTCTTAGCATCTCCCAGAATTGCAGCTTTGTTGTATTCCTCTTAAATATTCATGAACCATTGACATATTTCCAAATATTTCTTGCGGACATACTGAACAAACACTGCCTTCACAGTCTGAAAGACATCAAGATTTTTATTATGTTTCAGACTGTTTATTACCTGTTTTCTCTGTTGAGAAAGTATCAGTGCAGATACTGATAGAACAAACTGTCTTCCTGGTACAGAAAGAAGACTGAAACCGTTCACATCATCCTGCATCCTGCAAAATACATGAAGGCTCTAAATGGAAAATAACACAATAAAAAAGCAGGTTTCTAAATTCCAAACATTATTAGTGATCTTAGTATTACAAACATAAAACATTTCAGGTATTGCTATCTTCCATCTGCTAGGGAAACCTGTGCTTCCACTCCTGTTCTGCTGCTACCATTGACCCTTGTAAGCTGTGAGATAACATGGTGATTAATTAAAAAAGCACTTGTTTTTATAGTACTGTTTTTATATACCTACTGTCTGAAATGGGTACAAGTCATACCTGGAGTTGCTCAAGTTCTGCTGAAGAAGTTTAAGAGCTGCTAGTGCTCTGAGTTACCTGTTTAGAGGCAATGGCTTCAAGTTGCACCAGGGAGATTCAGACTGGGCATTAGGAAATGCTGCTTTTCTGAAAGAATGTCCAGGCACTGGAACGGGCTGCCCAGGTAGGTGGTGGAGTCACCAACCCTGGAGGTGTTCAAGAAATGTTTAGGTGTTGTACTGAGGGACATGTTTATTGGGAAATATTGGTGGTAATAGACAGATGGACTGGATGATCTTGTAGGTCTTTTCCAGTCTTGGTGATTCTATGATTCTGTGATTCTAGTGGGGGAAAGTCTAGAAACACAATTTAAATTTCAGTTAATTAAAAATTTTTTTTTTAGAAATCCTATTTTCTTCTCTCAGAACTACACAGGAGGGAAAAATTCTTTGGAATCAACTCAGGAGCAAGCTCAAACCGATGGCACAGCTGAAGAACTATGGAGTCTCTTCCACTTTTATTTCTCTAACTGCATTTGTTCACATCGGCTATATTAATAATCGATATCAACTTATCAGAATTGAGATTCTTACCATGAGCTGTAGGGGGAAAAACAGAGAAAGAAAAGAACTTTAACCTTTGCACACTTAAGTGCTGTACTTGATTATCCAGTACCTCCTATTCCTGATTTCAACCCAGTGTTAGATGCCGAGTGGTGATGCTTTTAGTGTGCTCAGACACTCTGTAGTACTTGTGGTTAGAGAACCAGCAAAAATTGACTTGCTTGGCCTTTATGTATTTGCCATTACAAATATCAGAAGGCAATATATCATACACTGTAACAACAATGTTACGTGAAAAAAAAAAAGATTTTAAAAGAAAAACATAGAACAGCAAGTTCATCGTTAAAAAGAAGCAAGAGCTTTATAGTTTTATCTTAATTTTTATATTTTAGAAAGTAAACCATTTAAAAAAATTCTGAATATATTTATAATACATAGCAGTATTTTGTGTGAACTTGCTTTTAAACTAATAAGTTAAATTGACACAAAGCTAAAAATTCAGTATTATTGTTCAACTTCAGCCTTGATTTCCTCAATGCAAAAACAAGGAGATATTTAATCATTACCTTCAAGGGACAAATAAGCTGTCTCTGTCTCCATAATAAAAATCAGACAAATTTATTCCAATATAATAATTTACTTTCATGCTGATCGTCAAGCAATGCTACTGATAAGCTTAAAAGGAGAAGATGAGTGGGTAAATGAGAAGAGAAAGAGAGCAAAATCACATTATAGAAGATTTCTGGGGAAGGAAATGACCTAAAAACAGTGAGGGGTTGAATAGACTCCTCAAGAACATAAACAAAGTTTGCTGAATAGTTAATCACAACTGTTTTATAGATTGTGCACAAAAATCCTTCCAATCTTACATGATATCCTATATCAAGAGCTGTCAGGTTTTTTCTTTGTTTTTTGTTATGTCCTAGACACTGAAGCATTCTATTAAACTGAGAAGCACATTTCCAGTACATATTACTGGAAATTATTTTGCTATATCTTTCATGCTATATGTCAAGCTACGTTTTTCTTATCTTTTATTCAATAATGTGGCTTAGATTTTCCTAGAAATAGAATTTACTATTCATATGCCTTTACAAAAATGCTTGAGACATATTTTACTGCCCCCAGAATTCTATTTTAGCAAAACACAAACATCTAGGATTGCAGAGCCCATACTGGGCAAGAAAGAGACAGAAAACAATGGACAGCAAATGGACTCATCTGGTTTATGAAATAGACTGTGATTTATGAAGCAAACGTAGCTGATGTAAAAGGCTTTCTAGCTTGCTCAAATGAACTATCTCAGTTTACTTCTTTAAGTTGTTTAAAATTATTATTTGCTCTAGGAGGAAAATATAAATCTCACCAGGGAATCTCTCCTTCTCTCAACAGCCTGCCTTTGAGTTTTTATCTTTGCAAGACCTTTCTGGAATAAAAAGTGAAATAGATGATTTAATTGAATAAATCCTTTACTTACATGCCATTAGTTGGTGATCTTTACAACTCACCTGCATGTGATAAAGGAGTTTTTCATACAAAAATATAGGGGAAAAAGTAATGTCTAAAAATAACCTATCAGAACTTGTTAATTCAAAAGTAGATGATGCTTAAGAAATCACGTGAAGTTTAGTACCCTGGTTTCAGCTGAGACAGCCTTAATAGAATACCAACATCTGGTTGTTGCTGAGTGATGAGAGTATACTCAGGGCCTTCAGGGTATTCCTGGTTTACTGATGGGCCAGGACATAGTCACATCTTGTCCTGAGCACTGCCCTTTGCAGAGTGCATTCCCATCCTTTGTGTATTCGCTTCCCAGCTTCAATCCTCATTATGGTTAGCAGAGTGTTCCAAAAACACAGTGTTTCATACTTTCATGCCCCTTGGCCACTACAACACAGAATCACACAGAATGGCCAGGGTTGGAAGGGACCTCAAGGATCATGAATCTCCAGCCCCCCTGACACATGCAGGGCCACCAACCTCCCATTTAATACTAGACCAGGCTGCCCAGGGCCCCATCCAGCCTGGCCTTGAACACCTTCATGGACATCCAAAACCTTTCCAGGCAGTCTGTTCCAGCACCTCACCACTCTCTCTGTAAAGAATTACCCCTCACATCCTAAATCTTCCCTCAGACTTTTACAAATAAAGCAAGAACAAACACAGACCTGCTCTCAGAGCAAGGACTGCAGACCATCCCAAGCTTGAAATGATGTTCTCCAACTATGAATTTATTTTGTAGAGTTGTAGTTTATGAGAAACAGTGAAAAGGAGAATCCTTAACCAGGTAAATGAAGGAAGACCATGTGAACTCTTCAGTCCCCAAGAAAAGAAACATCAACTTAAAAATGTGATTTACTTTTAGAAATCTCTTTCTCTGTACCGATAGAGGAAGGTGCCTGGTGAAACACAAATCTGCCAAGATACTGCAGAAGAACTACAGTAGCTTTTATCTAAGTTATTCTCATTTGCAAACCATTTCTTTTAAAGAGTGAGTGACTGAGTGAGGTGCACATTCTGGAAGGAGCAGAGGTTGCTCTTTCATGGGGAGAGTCTTTATTTACTCAAGACAGCTGTTACTTACCATCTTATTCACTTATATTAATAATATGCAGTTAAAGCTTTTAAGCTCCAAAGTTTTCTTTGCACTCCTTTGGGGTTAATCTAGGTAAATCACCTCTTAAGTGTTTGCAGGTGTGAGATTCTCTCTCACAGGAAAATGACACCTGCAGTGCAATTGCAGTCTGGTTTCAGATAAATGACAATGCTCTTGTCTTAAAATAAATGTCTTAGAAAAGTGTTACTGACATCAAGAGAGAACTCCTGACCAGAACAAGCTGGTCAGAAGTTTTGTATTGTCTTTTCAAAGGACAGACGTGATTCCACAAGGTAGCTCCTGATATCTGTTGTAGTAGAAGGGGACAATCTCTGGTTATTGAATACAGATATTGACAGACAGATCATGAAATAAGAAGAGTAAGATATCCAAGCATGTCTTTTCTCAGGATTATGTCCTAGAATTCCTACAGGAGAACATAAGTATATCTGTTCCATACTATTCTCAATTTCAGAATTATTCTTTTCTTAGCTACATAAAGGCATGAGGTAGAGACACTGATTTATTCTCAGAATTGTTTTGAAGCCCAAAATATTACTGCACCGAATTGTGTTTCCGATCAATTATTTCTATCTCAGCAGTTAAACAGGATCTTTTCAGATAAGCAGCATTTAAGGAAGGAGAGTGAAAAAATAGATACAGTTCACTGAGTTTAGATGTAAGCTCATCTCTCAGCGATACAAACTGCAGTCTCACTTCAGGTACCAAAATATTGCAGCTAGCAGCTGTGAGTGATGTTTTCTCTTACGGGTTCTCTTATCTATGAGCATGCAGCATGTAGGCCAGTTATTCTGAAACAGAGAGGGGGAAACCTGTAACATTCCTTACAGCCTATGGACTGACATAAAAGTTCTTCAAAAGCTGCTGAAACTACTTTGGTTTTCTAAAATGGAAAGACAAAATTGTACGACACTGCAAAAATTTAATCACTATCCAAGGTGTTCAAAATCACTGAAAAGAAATTCCTTCCTACTGAACTCAACAGTTTCTGTTCTCTACCATCTTAACAAGTCAGACTCACTAACGTCTTGGACCTTCTGAGGTAGCATCTGATTCTGCAACTTCTGGAATTGAAAAGACTGTTTCTGGATGTCTCATCTGACTCTAGACAGAAAGGGAACAGCAAAGGACTTACTACAGAACAGGTAGATTCATGAGAGAAGGAAGAGCGTCAACACTGGCCAAAGAAAACAATGCATTTGGACAGAGCATGGTGAATGAATGCAGTGATGTATTCAGTTATGCCAGTCACTGAAGAGTTAGTGCATTAAGTACAGTGATATGAGCTGGAACATCATATCTGTCACTGTTGCTGGCAGTTCTCTCACCCAGCCTCTGTTGTAATGGACATTTGCAATATTTAATTATCCTGACAAGGTGCACCATGCACAGAAGTGACTAAAACAGAGACAACTCATGAGTAAGCTATGAACAGAGCAGGATTGGGTTGTCCTGAGCTTTCATAATACATCATCTCATCTAATAGACAGAAAGCAGAGCAGGAAAGGTGAGATGGATGAAGAAATTACATTTGTTCTCTTGTTTCTTGCTAGACAGTGTTTATTCAGTACTTAATTGCCTTTGGCCTGATGATTCAAAATACGGTATATCCTTTGAACTTCCAGATTGGCAGTTCTATGTATGGGCATTTTTCTAGCATAAAAAAAGCCATTTGAGGTTAACTATTTATTTCCTCCAATCTCTCCAATAGAGTTTTGTTTGTTTGCTTTGCCACATCTTGTTTTCCTCAAATCAGCACCTAAAAAGGGCAGCCTGTCTACAAAAATTCTCAGGAACTAGAATGTTATGGCGGAGTGATAGGGAAGGAGATGACTTAGATGGGCCTACAGAAGAGATGAACAATGCTTGGTGAACTGTAACTGCCCGGGGAGTCATCTACTTGTTCTCTTATCCACATATCAGTTGTTACAGTAGATGTACTTAGAAAATTCATTCTCCTCATAGAGATGGATTGTGCAAAAGACTGGGTGCTATGTTGTCAAAAGTAACAAATACCAACTCACAATCTCCATGCTGACTCAGCCTGTTATGTAAAATTTTCTATGAGCAAAATATTGAGATAAAAAAAAAATGCAAAATAGTTTGCACTTAAATAATTGCCATAAACTATGCTGTATATACAGTAGAGTATAGGAAAGAAGTGAAATACTTCTGGAAGAATGTTTACAGTAATATTTCTAAAGGTGTTTGAAGTTAATTATATCAGAATGTAATTTCTTACGTATTGTTGATTTGTGCATCTCCAAAGGAACGTTGTAGTGGCAGGAAAAATTCTACTTTATCTGGAACACAACTTACTATGACTTCGGAGTTGGGCCATCCTTATTTGAGCTTTACTCTCCATGTCTTAATAGACATACTGAGTTTTCTAAGCTGGAAAAGTAAACTATTTGATGAAATTTAGCTAATTCCTACATAACACCTCCTGTTAGAACAGGATTTCCATTTTTGCTCCATTCTTTCTTGCTTGTTTGCTTTTTTAAACTTATTTCTCCATTTTTCTATCAGTATTACTCTGTCTTCTGACTACCGAAGTTCTGGTTTGGCTCACCAAAGAAACTACTTTTTGCAATGTTATCAAGAAGTGCTCTGTCTCAAATGGTCTGATCCTGTCACATATTTGATAGATATCTGAGTAGCAGATGAAACACTGCACAAGGCCCTCGTTGATATGATTACAAAACAAATGCCAATGTTTTATCACAGTTTCCAATAGAAATGACTAATTCAGGAGGTATAGCCAAATCATCATGCTTTCTGCCAAGGCACCACGTACAATGCCATCTGATTCCTTAAGGCTCTCAGATTCACGGGCTTGTTGCATTGGCAGTACGCCTATATGTCCTACTGAATGGATTCCTGGTACCTCTCTCCTATTCTTTACAGGCTGCCCATCTGATAAACGGTGATCTTGCCCATTTCCTCAGGCTAGTTGGCTCTTTGGATTTTCCAGCTGCCTTGACTTCCTGAACACATTCATTTCTGGGTTACTAAGATTCCACAGAGACCACCTGTTTAGAAATAAAGTATCCCAGCTGTCGTCCTCCCAAGTCAGGCTGCAAACTGAAAGGTGCAGGAAGAAACTGGACAACTATTTAATTTGTATTGATGCACCTAATAGGGAAACAGGCCACTGTCCCATAAACAGAAAGAAAATCTCCATGAAAACATTTTTGGTGGTTTTCATGTTTTCATTCCTATTACATTTGGTTTTGTCTGTGTGCATTTCTTAATGAGAATTAAATTCTGTTTACCAGCCTAATTACTATAAATTTTTATTGAGGTCATCCTCAGATATAGCTGGCTTTACACTTGAAGTAAAAGTATCATTTGCTCTGGAAACTTGAGTGAAACGTGCCAGAAAGGAACTTGGTTGAGACTGCACGAAAGAGGGATGCATAACAATATCATTTTTCTTTCACATGCTCAAGTTTGAATGATTTTTATTTAAATCTAAATTTACATACAGCAATAAATATATAAGTGTACATATAACATATGTAATATGTTATTCACAAAATTAAAGTAAATTTCATCTTCCCCTGCATGCTGTACTAGCAATTTTGGAAGTTCTGTATCACCCATGCATATTTTTGACACCTATTCTAACAATATAGCTAAAGGAGTAAAGGTTAATTTTCTCTATGGCCCCATATAGATCAATGATGGGAAACCTCACAGGCTGGTGTCACAAATAGTAGCTGCTAACCAAAATCAGACATCATTCCAAGCTATTGAATGTGCTTTGGTGTTATGCCTGATTTGGCCCTTCTGGCACATTTTTTTTAGTTCTGATCTTTCTCTCCTATGAAAAGCTTGCCAGCTCATCTCACAATCATAGAAATGTACCTTTGCAGGCTTTGCAATCCAATTCAAGTTTCTTTGCCAAGAAAATTCTACACCAATGAAGACTCCCATTTCAGCCTCAGCCTGCCCTCTTCTGCTTTCTTTAATTTTCTATTCAAAATTTTTGATGATTCATTTCAATTTTGTCCCTATATGCTCTCTTATATTCCACATTTCTTTCTCTTTCATTTTAGTGAGATTTGCTACCTCATCTGGTCCTTACCAATAGTTTTTCTCAACCTTGTTCTGAAGTTCCTCGGAACAGTCTTTTTTCCAAGGCATTCTGCTTCCACCAGTTCTTGACTCCTCTTTAAATTTACGTACACTATATCTTCATCTTCCTGTCCCATTTATTCAGTTATTTTTCCCATATTTTATCTGGTTCTGGTCTTCCCATGGTCCCAAGCTAATCAGGCACCTGATTCTAATCCAGACTCTCCCTGCAGTTGCACGTGTATTCATTTTCCATTTCCTACTTTCCAGTTCTAATACAGACAAAGCACTCAGAAGATTCAGAGTATAAGAAAGACCTACAACAAAGGGATTTCATTTTCTGTAATCAAACATTCACAATATTCTTTTAGTCATCTACCTCAAAAAATAACCTTTAGAGCCTCAATGTGCTGTGTTCTACTTCCATCACTAGTTCCTGAAACTGATGGCAAGTATTTGAAAATGATTCTGACTGCACCTCAGATGAGCTATTTGCAGACCTGACATTTTTTTTGGAGTGCAGTAATTATTTTATATAAACACTCAATACTAAGGTGTTGTGAACTAAATTAGACCAGCTTACAGGTCTTAGGAAAACCCTCAGACCCCTTCTTGACATCACAGGAGATACTATCTAAAACAATTGTCTGTCTCATATTGTCTGTCACTTGTATTTTCTAAAATTCTTCCTGGGCATCAGTGTTTTATAGTTTTATAGGTTCAAGGCAGATTCTTTTTCTATTTCCAGTGAGGGACAGAAATGGAAAGAGATACATTAAAAACTTAGCTTATTTGATGCAGTTCTATTCCATGAAAATGGCCAGAATTTTTTTCTTATAATACAGAACTTCCGATTTTAATGAAGATTATGGATTAAAAGGTTTATTTTGTTTTATCTGCATATACCTTTTGTTGTATTTCTAGATGAATGTAGTAAAAATAACCTGAACACTGCAAATATTGATGTTAGATAATGGAAACTCTTATCTTGGACAACGGGCAATATTTAAATATTATGAGGTTGTGAGTTATGATAAAGCAATGAAATCAAAAGGCAAACAGAGACACTGGTGCCCTCAGCATCCTTTATCTCTGTGGCAGATTAGGAAGTGTTAGTAAAAGTTGACCACTTAGTGATTGTTAAGGACATGCAAAAGCAGCAATCTGACATAACTATTGCCGATTTTTTCCTACAACTTATTATTTAATATATTTTTCCAATTCCTAAACTTCTGACTCAGAAGTGATATAAAGTGAGAAGAATAAGTGCAGAAGTGAAGAGATTGGCAAGAAACTGTTACCAATCTTTTACAATAACCTTCATCTTTTGTTAAAAATATCTACTTTTTGTACAGCATGAGTGTTCCTCAACAGAACTAAATCTACTTGATATGATGCAAAAAAAAAAAAGCTAATTTTTTCTTACCAGACCTTTACTTAATAAAGCTTTAGTTGCAGAAGATTTCCAAACTCATTTCAAAAGCAATATTTGTTTTCAACCGAGAATATAAAGTCGTCTCATGTGATGTGTAATTATTGTACAAAATGGGAAAGAAAGCGAAGGAATTTATACAAGATTAAGAAGAAACAGTCTGGATGTCTGGTTTGGCTTGAGAGAAAAGCTAACTTGGAAGGTCAGGCAAGAGTTCAGTCATTGAAGAGACTGATGTCCTTAATGTTGTCATCATGTCAGTAACAGGACAGGATGAAAACAGGACAACCTGAAATCAGAGATGTCAATGGCCAACATCAGTAATCAACTCTTCAAGAAAAAATGTCAGTAAAAATGTCAGTATCAACCTAAGGAGCAATGCAGATGCTATTATTATGGAGCACAGTTGTCTATCTAATCCAGTATTATATGGCATATGGAGCAGAAGACTCCACATTAAGTAGACATGAAGTTATATGTACTCGCTATCAGCATGTCATTGTCATAAAATGTTGTGAGAGTCTTGTCAATGTCTTTTACACCTCTGTATGCAACTTTTAGTTTCCATGTGATATTTTCCTATATATTTTTAAATGACACCAACAAATAACCATTTTTGATCTGTCATTCACATTTAGTGGTTACATCTTTATATAAACACAAATGTTCAAGGAAAAATGTGGCATATCATATTGTTTGGTTTTAAAGTTGTAATGCAACAGGGAGAAAGTTATATTGCAGCCTCTCTGCTAAACATTGCAAGTAATAGATGTATAAGTTCAGGAAAACTATGCTGATTGTTTTTTCCCCTTTTCTCCTATGATATACGTAGCAGCTTTGAGATGAATAGCATTCACCTGGGGAACAGCTGTCTTGCACTAGAATCACTCACCTCTCACTGACACCATTCATGTGCAGGAAGCATGAAGGTTGCAAGGCTTTTGCTGATCCTTTTGGGCAAAAGACAGTTTCATCTTGGGTGAAAATTTTGTAGGACTCATATTAACAATGTTAGAAGTTTCTTCTGCAAGCCTTTCTTTCTAATATAGTAATTCAAGATAATTATAAAACAGAGAATGGCTTCTTACATAACGAGTCTGATAGTCAAGGTATGAATAAAGCAACAACCAAGCCAAGACCATAAACAAAAGGGGGAGAAATTATATATAACTTCTGTTGGAGCCTTGTTGTCTCTGATTCAAGTCCATCCCAGGACTAATTTGTTCTAAAAACGCAGTCAGTAAAAGTCCTGAGGCAGGCAGGAGCACAGAGGGGCAGGGAGCAGAGCATAGCTATGTCATGGGTGCTGTGGTACAGCAATTTTTCTAAAATCTAAACTATTTTATTTGCAGACATTGATTGTAAAAATCTTAGTGATATCAGTAATGAAAAGGAAGAGAACAGAAATGAGTCAGTATGACAATAAAAATCAATAAAACTTTTGTTTTTGGAAGGACAGATACCAGCATAGCTTTGAATGATTTTAATAAAAGCATATTGGAATGCTTTATGTAGAAGGCTATATACCTCCCGGAGATTTAGAGATTTTAGCTCCATTATGTGGGTAAATTCACACTGCAGCTGCAATCTCAGGTGTGTATATTTATTTTAGATCTGGTTCAGCACCATCTGTGAATAGATCCCAAAAGAGATGAAAATTTGTATATTGTGGCAGTGCTCCACAGTATACACACGCCTTGTTTCTACTGGGACTGATGGTAGCAAAAGGAGCAATTCTCTCCCAGTGGAATTCTTGGTTAATGACTTGCTGCTGAATTATGATGCTTTAACAACAGATTGTGATACATAGTAGATGCCTGCAAATATATCCCCCTGATATCGTTTTGTTGTTGTTGTCTTGTTTTAGTTTGTTTTGTTTGGTTAGTTGTCTCTTATATTTCCTTTTATTTTACATTTTAAGCAGTTTTGGTACTAATTTCACCAAAGATGTTTCAATTAATTTTATTTTGCGTTCCATAAAAACTTCTTATCTCCATTTTCTCCTAATTGTATCAGAATGCCCTTGCTGCCCTTGTTATGAATAGGATTTTTAACACCAGTTTCCAGGTATGTCTGTACAGTGCCTAAAGCATGAGAGTTAATGTTCCAAATCAACAAACTGATTAAAATAATCCTTAGGTGGACATAATAATAATACTGTAGTAGGGAAACAACGTAACAGTTACTAGTCCTGAAACTGAGGGCATCTCACATGCCATTGGTTATATGCTTCTGCTAATCAGGAAATTCTCATACAAAAATGTCAATTCACTTACAAGGAGAAATTTGACAGTAAAGGTTTTCTCAGGTCGCGGAACTGATTGAAACCAAAGTGAGAACAAGAGCTCTGTACTTGCTCACTGAATAGCCAGTATTTCAGTGATTACAGCATTCATCTGCGAAGTGTTCAAGTCCTTGCTCCATCAGCTCAGACTGGGGTTCTAAAGTTGAATATTCCTTGTCCCAGATTAAACTCCTTATCATTTTTATTCAGTTGAAGATGCTTTTTTAAAAAACTCATGATTTAATCCTAACATTTAATGTGACTGCCTTAGTAAAGAAGGAAGGAAAAATGATTTTTTATGAAATGTTATGTTCTGAAAGATGGTTAATTAGAAACAAAGGGAAAGATAGGTAGAAGGATCACAGAAATAGATTCGGTTTGGAAAAACATCATTGGATCATGTCTGCTTTCAATAACCATATTAATATAATGAAATAATTCCCAAGTCTTGCAGTCCCTCATGAGCAAATGTCATCCTCAGCTGTATCAGCACAGCTGAACTAAATGCAGACAGATTACATTGCTATTTTTCAGTTAAAGTTTGATTTACACAGTAAAAATACGTGTGCAAAAATCCTCTACACTGTGCAAACATCTGATGTTATGAGGTTTTTTATGTTACTGTTCCCATAGCATAATACAATAAATCCCCATTGCACCAATAGAATTTTTACCAGTTCAAGTTATCACAAAGGGCAATTATGCTGGTGAAGGGTTTGGAGCTCAAATTTTATGGGGAGCAGCTCAGGGAACTGGGCTTAGTCTGGAGGAGACTCTCTACATCTACCTGAAGGGAGGTTGTGGCGAGAGGGAGTCAGCTTCTTCTCCCAAGTAATAGTAATAGGATAAGAGGAAATGGCCTTAAGTTGTGCCAGGGGAAGTTCACACTGGATATTAGGAATAATTTCATCTCAGAAAGCGTGATGAGGCACTGGCACAGGCTGCCAAAGGAGGTGGTGGACTCACTGCCCCTGAAGGTGTTCAAGAAAAGGCTACATGTGATACAGAGGGACATGGCATGACACTGTGGGCACAGTGGTGATGATTTGACACTGGATTACATGATCCAACTGCTCTTTTAAACCTTAATGGTTCTACAATTCTGTCATATAAATCTCTCAAAAGATACCATTAAAAGCAATCACTGAAGTTGCTTTATTTTCCAATGTTGTCCAAAGGAGCTGATCACCATGTCGTCTTCCAGAGGGTCAGGTTTGCAGAGGTAGTACTCTAGAAAACTTTTTCTCGAATGCAGTAAGTATTGAGTCATAACTGTATACAAGCATTCCTTGGTTTTGCTTCATTTTGCCAATTACTGTCGTAACAGAAATATTGCTAAAGCATTATTTTCTAAACATTTTTATTGGAGAGATTATTGCAGAGAGTGCAGATCTTCAAACCCACCCAAATCCATCTTGATAAACATGTAAGCAGAGATACTAAATATCTTAGTTTGTCACACTTTGTTACACACATTTGAATGAGAAAGATTTTTGCCTTTTTTTCTTTGCTATATCTAATACCCTAAATACCAAACTCTGTATTTGTAACCTTTGTAGATACAGCACCTTGCTCTTTCATGATCTCATTTCTGACTTTTACAAGATATTGATTTTATGTCATGATGCAATGATGAACCCCTCTGTACACAGCTTGTTGTACCAGAAAATGCTCTAGTGCTTATGCAATAGCTGCTTTGCTCTGGCCTGGCAATTTTTTATGACTGCACAATTAAATTGTCTCTATTTCTTCATCTCTTCCTCCCCTTATTGTAGACACTGAAAGAGAATGGATATACATGTTCTGTTCTGAAGTCATAAATACCATAATGAAGACAGCTCTGATCTTCCATGCTTTCTCCAGTCATTTATACGCTGACATCTCCACACATTCTGAAGATCACGTGTGGACTTTACAGCACTGAACATTTAATAGCTGACAGAATATATATAATAAGGTAGCAGATCCAGAGCAGAGGGAAATTAAATGCTCTGGAGTTATTTTATTGAAATTTCAGTTCTTCTGTGTTTATGGTTGTAGGCAGGGGTGGAATTTCAAAAATGCAATTTCAGTGTACTTTTATGGAGTTCCTCGCTTGACTACAGAAAGCTGTAATTGTCACAATAAAATCCTGGGCTGAGGTACCAGCATAGCATATCTTATGCTACTGTAGTAAGATATGTTCTGCAAGTAAACTCTACTATAACTGGGCAGATTAATCCAGTCCTACCTAACATTATTTCACATATTCACAGCAAAACTCTGCATGTATCCAGTAAATGTTTTATGCTGATCTAGTAAACAGTATATTTTATGATTAAGAGAGTGTGGTATTTCTTTAATTGTATTTTGATTCTACTGTATTATATGGGAAGACCTTGACTGATTACTTAAACAGAAAGAAACTACCGATATTCTTTAGCTAAGCACTTTCCCCCCTGGAATTTTCTTTACTTCAGGATGCTGTGAAATAACTCATGAAAGCCTGAGAGTTCACAACCTCACAGAAGGTGCTGAATTAATCATCAGAGTAGGTTTCTTGACTCTAAGATTCAAGTGGCAGAACTTTGCTTTCCTCTGTATCTCTCACAGGACAGAACACAATTCCTGCACTTAATAACCTAATTGTAACACTTCCTTTGATGTTGATAATTTGTGGAAGTTGAGCTTTTAAACAGTTATTTAAACAGAAGTCGAACCAGTTCAGAGACAAAGAACTCTTGCATTCCAGTGGAAAAGGGCAAAGAGAACATAAATGATTAGATGGGAAAATAAAAATTAATGAGAATGACAAAATCCCTCCAGATCTATAGGGCTCGTGTTTGCTTCCTACTGTTCTTAAGACAGAGACTTTTCCTTATCATCAACAATCACCAAAAGATATTTGTACTACTTGGAATCTCCATACTTTATAAGTGCAGAGAAATGGCTGCAGAGCAAGAAAGCACCTAATTGTATCTTCTTATGGTGTTTGAAAGGTCCAAACTTTTCCAGAACAATGAATTAAAAAAATAATATGAGTAAAAAATTATGCTTCATATCAGTGTGCATTTTTTGTATTACTCTTGACTGTACTTGGCTTGATAGAATAGTTGCCATGATCAACGTTGTTTTCAAAATCCACAGTTGAAAGTTTTGGGCACTTTTATTTAAGGGGCATTGTTAGAGGCTGAGTGGCAGCGGCTATGACAGATAACCAGCATTATGCTGAGGAAAAAAAGATTTTATTTGATTCAGGTGATTGTATAGTACCCATACCTTTTGATATGCATAACTTAGCCGGTCTTTATTTTATTCGGTACATATCACACTGATTTTGTAAGGTATTTTTTTAAAGATGAATCACAAAGTTACAATGCTACATTTTTCTCAGGAAATTATTTTACAAATACAATTTTCTTTTTCAGCCTAAGTTTTAAGTTCAATCTTCAAACAGATTATAACAAAATTAATTAATGTTAACATTAACATTGTGTCGCTTTTACAGTTAGATAAGGGAAACTTGAACAACCAGGATGAATACTGTGTCCAGGATTGATGTCCAAGGCACTGACCACTGATATTTGCGTCTGGAATTTTTTCCTCTGTCAATATTGATATAATTTTTTTCCAGTCTGCTTTGGCTGTTCCCTCATTCTAAGACATGTTAACAAGTGAAAACAAAAACTGACTCGGGGATTTTTAGCAAACTTTTGAAAAATTATTTCATTATTTAAAAAAGAAACAGATTTTAAGTTAGGAGATGATTAAATTTCTCCAGTTATTTCTGAATGGAAACAACTTTACACCAGGACAAGTATGAAGGAAAAAAAGGGAATTGGTCCTTCCATATTCAATTATTTAATTTTTCAAATCATTGTAACTATGGCTGAGCTCATCAGCTCACATTTTCCTACTTTATAAATATACTTTATTCTCCAGCAATATTCGGGAAGTTTTAAGCAAACCAGTAACATTTGATGTCCTATAAATGCTAGCGTATTTTTGTCTAAGTAAAAGGGAAAAAAAAGAAATAAAAATCAGAGAATTAGAAAAATCTCTCTTGATATTTACATATGAGAAAATGAATAACAGAACTCCTAAGAAATTCCAAGTGACAGCTCCCCCATTAAATAAAAGCCAAAAGTTTCATTTCATCTCACTCAAACATCTGCTTCCTTAAAACTCTGCTCACTTTTCCAATAAGCATCCCATGAAGTGAGAAGCAGTTTTAGGCTGCAAGTCTATCACAATCTGGATGCTCAACATAGAGTGTGTCACGCTGAACTGGAGACTTCAAAAGGAAAATGGAGACCTTGGGCAGGTCCAGGCCTTTCTGAGCTTTTCTTTCTGGTAAGACTGGACTTCTGTTCAAGTGATTCTATTTGTACATTTGAGGGGGATCACTGACTCTATGACATATTCTTAATATTACCTATTTCTTTAATACAAGCATAGTGGTATGCGCTTTTTATCTTCAAACCTTTTTACAGGTAAATGAGTAAATCTCAGTAGGCAAAATTGTAGTGTATGGAAGTATAACCAGATATAGATATAAATAATCTTTGCACCTTTGAGAGAATGGGATTCAGTTCTTTTAGCATTTTATCTGGTTGTGTTTTCACCACTAATAAGTCATACTGAAGAAGTAAATTAAAAAAAAAAGAAAAAGAAAAAGATTAAGCAACAGAGGAAATAATGAGTTCAATAATGAAAAGATAAATAAATATAAAGATCTGAGGGGGAAAAAAAGAGAGGAGACTGCAAAAGATCTGCAGAAAAGAGGGAGAACAAAGTAAGAGATTGAGAATGAATATAGGAAAAAGGAAAAAGGGAAGGATGAACTGACAGGATGTGAATAAATGAACATCTCCATGTATGAGACTCGTGTAAAGAACCGTACTGACAGTGAAAAAAACAATTACTAAAATGACAGCTGCATCATTGCATGTCATAAGCAAGCATAAGGAGAAGATTTGAAATATAAATAACATTGTGAAAAGCGAATTTTAGTTATGAGTTTACTTATAGCTGTCCTCCTTACTAAAATGCTGCAGCTATCTAACACAAACGCGTAGTACAGGCATAATCATTAAACCTCAACGGAGCATGTATAAAGTAAAAGTGATTGGAGCCATTGTAATCTTAGAGCCTCTTCATTCTCTTCAGCTCTTGGGTGAGAGAGCAGAATTACTGTGTAGGTTATTTCAGTGCCTGTGCTCATCCTGGGATGTTACTACACTCTCACTGTTTAGAGCAGCTTTATGATGAGTGACATATTTATTGTCTTTCACATTGAAGTTTTTATTAAGTGGCACATTAACGTGGCAAGAAAAATACATATCAAATGAACCTCAGTTTTTACGGTTTGCTGCATTTGCTCTAGTTTGTGACTGCTATTTACTTTAACGGGCAACTGAGATTCTTGAAATCATTTGTGAAATGAACATATTACCAATGAACATATCACCAGAGAGATTCCTTAAACAAAACCCACTTAGAATGAATTCTGTCATGCTCTATCTTCCACACCTGTACACCCTGAGCCTGAATAACTCTTTGTATATATGATTCCTTTTCCTCTATTATAGGTATCTTTTATAAGTATATTTCATTTTCTGACTCTTCGCTCACTCTTCCCCAGCACTCATTTTTGCACTAGCCCATTTGCATGATCTGTGCTGCTCAAATTACCAGTTTTCAGATAAGTCCAATATCAGTATAGATACTATTCTTTTATCGGTTCTTTTTCTCCTTGCTACTGCAGGTTTACTTATGTACTCTAGAATGTACCAGAATACTACAAAGCCACATACACTACTTTCCATACTGTTGTACTGTTGCAACCAAATAGATATTGTGGTTATTTAAAACAATCTTTGGGGTACTGTGTGTATTACAGTGGAAGAGTCCTAAACTGTTCAGTATACAAACAGTAAATCAGAAGCAGCTGGAACACACAGTCTCCCACATCTGTCATTCACCAACTGAAGATTCCATTGGACTTCATCACTATCAAAACATGCAGAGTGTACTTATTTTACCAGAATCTGTATTTATGAAAGTGCATGCTCATAGAATTGCTAGAATAGTTCATCTGACTCCCGGACTAGGACAGTAAGTAGGGCAGAATTGGCTGAAATAATAGCTAGCATTGAGATAATGAGGACTTCAAGCACCTGAGGACTTCTCTTGTGCATGTGTGCTTGTGCTTTCCTGCAAGAGACACCTGCACCCTCACTGCTCCCCCAGGAAAACAGTAAATTCCCCCCTCCCCCTCCCAAACACACAAAATATGACAGCTGCAGAGATTACCAATACTTTATATCTGTGAATCAATTAAAGAAGAACGAGAGAAAACAATTTTGAGATTGTGGGATCAAGTATTTCCTTCTTTTAATAAACAAGGATTTGTTTTAGCAGCGTCACCGACTCTTCTGACCATCTTAACTGTGGGAGCAGATCTTCAGCATGAACTCTCCCTGGAACTCTTCCTTCGTTTTTTCCTCAGAATTTGGTCAGGAGATGTTATGTCTTAACTAATGTATACGCATAGTAGAGGACCAGGAGAGTAGGCCTGGGAATGTCTCCAGAGCTAGATGATTTAGTAGAATAGGGATATGCCTATTTTCCACTGTGATGGAAGGGACAGAGATATCTGTTCACATTCTTTGTGCTTTCTTTCCAACTAAAATATGCCCTGACAACCCAAAAGCAGGCAAAGAAAGTTTTAATGAAACAGTTGGCAATTGCAAGATGGTGGTAGCCTCAGCACTTGGCAAGTTGAGAGCAAGGAAGTGCTGCTTATAACACTGTTTGTATGCCAGTGTAGTCAGTGCCATCTGTAGCACTGTGACCTGCTGTGACCAGCACTATATCTGGGTCAGAATTTTCACCAGAAGTTGAAAAACCTCAGTCACTTCTAGTCTGGACATACCCTGCAGACAACCAGAAAAAATGCATCTGTCATTTCTGGGTCAGATGCTATATCCTGACTGAATGTCAGCTGCCAAAATAACTGAGTGATGATCTAAGAGGGTTTTTGTTATAATGTTACTACCACATTTTTTTACATGCTAATAAAACCAAAATCACTCATATCACTTTCCTTCTCTGCTATCACTGTATTTAAAAGGCAGTATACTTAGGTAAGATAATTTCAGAAGTCAAAAAACATAAAACTGCTATGTTTATTTAAGATCCCAGTGCTATATGCCCGGTGCATAAGAATGTGTTCATGTACCACCAAACCCTGTGCAAACCCTATCTGAATTTCCCTGCAGTTTAAGCTAGTGGGGGGAAAGTATTCTTTGATATGCTTCATGGTGATAATATCATACATCAAAGTCTCACTAATCTGCATTCTGCTTACTTGTGCACTGTATGAGTTGGTCTAAACTCCCTTCAGCTTCTTCCACTTTTCTTTAAAGACTGAATATAGAGAATTACAAGTTGATGACATATGAAAAAAGACTTGATTTTTACAGGCTGTCTTTCAGCATGTACATATACACACTGACACACTCCCTGATTGAAACTCCAGCAAAGGGTGAGATATAAATGATGGTGATAAAGAATGGAACTTTGTGCTTACCTGTGTGTTCCCCAGTATGATCCTTTATTTCTGCAGGTGCATTCTTGGTTGTAAACTTCTTGGGGAAGGAATCATTTTTACTATCACAGTATGCATCATGAGCACTTAACTAAAGAATAATAAAATCACAGATAATCATGGCCAAACTACAACTGTTAAAATGAATTAATGAAACATTTGTGGATTAACTACCTTGGTTTTCATTATTTATTCACTTTGACACTAATTTGCAAAATTCTTTAATTCACCATAGCTCTCCCTATCATTAATGCAAATTAACAAGGCTCTACTGTAATGCAGATATTATTATCTTCCCTTGCATAAATGCACACAGGCTTCTAATTAAAACATGGTGTATTTTTAAAATCAGATTATCAGGTATAATAGAAACAGAAAACAAAAAAGTATTCAGCTGTTTAGAAAAAAAAGTTGGGAGTGTGGAGAATGACATAGGTCAATATTTTCATGTTCAATAGAAATTAGTCAAATGAAAGAGAGAAATTTTAATGAGAAAATGCTGCTTTTCAGAAGCACTGCATTCACATGCATCCATTAAGAAATTATTAACCCACCTGTGGAGGGATTATACAATTTTATACTACATACACTCAATTAGGTTGTGGAAGTTAATAAAAAGAAAGCTAAATACAAAATGCTTTGTAATTTTTAATAAGAAAAGTATATTTTTTCCTTACCAATATACCCCTCATAATGCTTACTTGTTGATGTAGTTACTGAACAACTTTAATTAGGAAGTGTGTTAAGACGAAATTACACATTCACAGTGGAAGTGTAAGAAAGATTAAGATGGACAAATTACTGTGAAGTCATTCTCCTTTTTCTCCTTTCATTCTCACAATTTATAGTTTACATTTTCATTGTCTTTACTCATGTACAGTTTCACAGATGATTGTATTTTTGTATACAAATTAAAGTTATCCAATCACATTTGGAAGATACACAATCTCCTGGTTGAAAAAAGACACCAAGATTACCCATTCCACCACTTATAATGGCTGGAATTCTGATGGATTTTCTAGTATCCAAGAGGAGAAAGCTGTAAAGCCTTCCATTTTCACAGTTGCACTTGTTAGACTACTCCTTCCATCAAGATTAACTGAAGACGTATCTGTTCTTTAAGAAATAACCATCATCAGATTTCTTCTGCTGTCATCCTAGCTCACCTTCAAGCTCAAGCTCAAGACCAAATATCCTAGTTTTCCAGACTCACTTCTTGTTGGCTCACACACTTGCTCAGCTACAGGCCAAAGTGATTGTCAGACAGATACTCTGCGAAGAGACAAAAGTAGAGTCTGGCTCACGTTCAAGTCTCACCATGATAGGCTGTCCACGTGTAAGAAGCAGTTGACTGGTGCAACATGGCTTGTCTGTGCCCTCAGACTTGGCCAACCTGTTATCCATTTATCACTCTTATTTTTCCAGCTGCTGTTTGATGTGCCAGTAGCATCTTGATTTCTTTGTTCATTATTTGCACTGCTTCTGAAAAAAACATAAACACATTCCACTTGTTGAAGCTGTCTGCTATTTCTCGCCTCTCTGATCCTTATTCTCACATTCCTCTTTCACAGCTGTATGGCAGCACAGTCAGCCCCCTAAATAGCAGAAAGAGCAGGGTGCTGTAACAAGACAAATAAGACTGCATAGGCAACACAGAATGCTTCCCAGAAGGATATAGTAAACAGTTACGAAAGAAGAAGAAAAGGCAAGGAATAGAAGTGGAAACATCTGTCACACAAATGATAAGTGCTATTTTTAGGATTAAAAATAATTCTCCAGGATAAACCTGATCCCAGAAAAATGTGTGTGGTGATGTCACATAAGGTTGATGATCATGATTCAGTCATGAGCTATAACTGAGCATTAAGTCTGCTAGGAAGACTTGCGGGAATCAAAGCCATGTAGCTAGCTGTTGAGTTGGTATTTGGCTCAGAAAGCTGATGTCACGTCAGGCAAACATTAACAATACAACCTAAGATAATGTGCGGATTCAGGTCTCTGAATGTCTGTAACCAAAGGAGAAACTTCTAATTGTGTATTTTACCTTTTGTGCTGGAACTGAAGAAATGGAATGACAATGGAGAATTGCAGCTCTCTCATGAAATAAGACATTTTTGGCAGGTAATGATCCGAATTGAGTTAAAGCCTGCAGAATAAAAGTTGTACAAAAACTTCCTTCTGTCTCCCGGAAAGAAGGGGAAAAAAAGGGTAATAGAAAAAATAAGATTTTTTTCTGGAGGACAAAGAAATGTCTTAGATCTTAGTTCACCGTGGAGAAAAATACAGGGATAATGTCCAATACTAAATCCTGAGTTCTTTAACACATGGTCTCAGGAAAGTCCCATGTAACAAGCTTGCATAGACAAAACAGGACACAAGCCTGGAGCTTCTACTCCAAGTTCTTGCACTCATAAACAAAATCAGTAGGCACAGCATCTTATGTGAGTATGTACTCCATGAACATATTATAGTGATATACTGAATAGAGGTGGGCTAAAGTAGAAATCATGGGAATTAGAAGTAAGTGTGGGCTATGAGAAAAAAAATAAAAAAGCATGTGGGAGATAAGTTAATTTAGTTATATGTGAAAATAAATGAATTCCTTTGTCAGAGAGGTTCTGAAAAAGGCAGACAGTGAAAGAAAATCTGTGTGATAGGTAATACTAGTAATGAAGGAATCAGAGAAAAAACCTTTGACAGTGAAAAAAAAAATGTAAGTCAATTTGTACATTCTTCAGTTTTAGGAGTACTCCAAACTTAAATCTGAATGCTATGTTATTACTTGAGTCCATCTCTCCCACTTGCAGAGTTGACTTTTTCTGAGACACTTTGGAAGAAAAGAGAAAATATCCCATCCTAGGAAATCTGATAGTCAAATCAAAATTCAACATTTACTTTTAAAAAGTAAAAAAATATGGGATTGTAGACAATTTCTCATTATATGAACAGTTTTCAGAAATTATTGATTTCTTTTACCAAGGAAATATTTCTTATATTTAGATATTTTCTTTTCATTTGCAATTGAATTTATGTTTCATTGTCTTTTCCTTTTCACTTCTGTTATCCTTCATGCAGTATGCGTACAACACAAATTTCATTAAAAAAAAAAATCATTGTAAGAGTGGCAGGAATATCTAACCTAAAGCTCATAAATAAAGGCACAGACGTAAAAGGGTATTACTTTTTGTTGCTACTTGTGTGTGTGTTCTGCAGGGCTTCTCAGCTGACATCAGTGAGCAGCCTGGTATTGGAATAAGTGGCGCTAATTTACACCCACAGAGAAACAGGTTCACAATGTGTTAAATGTACTAGATGAGGAATGAACGTGGTATTAGATTTGAATTCCAAATGCGTGCTGCATCAATTTTTTCATTCTTATCTGACAGTTGGAATCTTGGATATATTCTGTGTAAAAAAGAATAATGTTACATTTATTTTGAGCAGTTGACAGACACGGCTAGAAGTTTGATAATGATTAATACCTCAATAATAGGGCTTCTGTAAGTTAGTCCCAAAAGATTTCCAACCTAAAAAGCGAGCCAATATACTGCTAATATTTTAGTGACTTTTATTAGATAACAAATTCAATTTTTAGCTTTGTTTTATTAAAGAGCTTTTTTAGTGTATTAAAATCAAAAGAACTATGGAGTTTTCTCACAGAGAAGTAAGTGTGAGGAAGTGGCTTGGCTGCAAGTTATTATGAATTCATTTCTGCACAGAAAAATATCTGAAGTACCTACCTGATTCATCATCAATTCCATCTCCTTACTGAGACCTTGAGATTATTTTCCTTCAGATAAATATTCAGAGCTATGTATTTTTTCCTTATTCCTTCCTTTCCTAGAACCCCTGTGATTACAGACATGTTGCCACACACTTAGTAGGGAAAAGCAAAAGATTAAGTTTAACTGCCCAGAAGATCAAAGGCAAAGTGTGGTTAAAAAAAAAAAAAAAAGTCAAAAAGTTATCCTTCCTGTGCTACTTTTCATGCCTGAAACAGGAAAATTCAGGTCCCTTTTTTTTGCCCTCACTGGATTTAAGTAATCATACATACAGAAATTCAAAGTTTGTAGAAAGTATTTGACTATGGATGCTTCCTTTCTACATCAGCAGTCAAATAAAGAGCAGCCTTCCTTATTCAACAGTATAATTCCAGGAATTATCCTGATCCAGAGAATAATGTTCCAGGAATAATTAATTATTGGAAACATCATTCACTGCTTGTTCACAGCAGTTTTATGGATAAGCAGGTGGGCTGAGCAGACAAGCAATTTTGCTGTGGAGTTCAAGTCTTACCCCGGCATAGTGCCAAAGACTGCCTGCAAACAGCTCAGCCATGAAGGTCTATGTAGTTATTCACACTCAGAGGCAGTAGCAAGGAGCCTATCAGTCCATTTTTTCCCTGTATCTTTACTCTGCATCTCGTGTATGGGCTCAAAACTACATAAAACCAAGAGACTGTGGCTGAAATGTGAAACCTACTGAACTGGGCACTGTGTGTGCGTGCTATTAGAAAGAGTTTTCCTTCAGGAAATCTTTAGTCTGATTAGAAAAAAATCAAGATGAGAGAGAAATATTTCTTAGGACTTGTGAGAAACTAAATAAAAATACTTTTAGGGGAAAGGAAAAATGTTGAAGGCAAGTAATCTCATGTCAACAGGGAGCAGCGGATTTAAGCAGCACTTTAAACTTGGTGGAGCAACAGACAGCAAGCACCCAAAGGGATGAAGAGTGGGAGGAATTGGTCACAAGGACAGGCTAAGGTGCCTTTTGATGTAACAGCTTTTATGCATGGGAGAGGAATAAGTAACACCATCAAATTGTAGAGGGAGAATAGTTAGGCTAAATGAGAGATTGAGTTATGAGTGATCAAATATTAAATGATAGATTTCAAAGTATCAAGAATACATTTGATAATAAATTGAGAAGTGTTAAAAACTACAAATTGCAAATTATAGTATGGAATACTGGGAAAAATGGCAAATGGGAATTGACTAGCTGTATTTATATCAAATTTCTAGAGCCAGAAAAATCAGAAATCTACTCTTTTTTTCTTACTCTACCACTTTACAAGTCATACTGTAGCATGCTGGTTTTCCTTAAAAACTATTTTCATTCAAAAACTCTTATAAATAATGTTTTTGTTAAAAAACAGATTAATCTTCTTAATAATTGTGGACCTACCTGTTCATCTTTTTATTTTGAGAGGATTTATGATGTTCTCTGCATTTATCTGAGCAATAATTTTGTTTGAATTCTACCTCCAAAGCATGTTTGTGGCTGCTGTTCATCATCGGCTAGGAACTGAGCTTGTGTATATCAACTCCAAAGTGAATTGTGCTTACGTTATCTATCTTAAACCAACATAACTTATCAGTTATGACAAAGTGGTAATTTTAAACTTTAAAAGTATAAAAATGTAGCTTATTCACATTTTGATTGCAGTTTGAAATATACCAACTCTTTTTACTCCACACTTCACTTAAGCCTTGTATGTGAGCAGATAAATCAGTGCTAGTATACATTCCCCCAGTAGTGCTTTTAGCAGGGACTCTCTTTGAAATGTTGACATTCCAATAAATTGCTCAAACATAATCTTGTAAGGTTAAACACAGCTTTGAAATCCTTCTCATGTTAGGCCAAGTTGTGATAAGCTTTCAGCATAATTGTGAAAAGGCCAAAGCCATCAAACTAAAAATGTGTTATAACAGCCAATTTCACTGCTATAGTCATGGTAATCGTTGTGATGATCCAGATATTCAGCACTGTATCAATTTCTGCATGCATTTTTTTAAAGTCTTGTAAACCATCCCAGTCTCAAAGTTTCAGAAATGTTGTTAGTTGCAAAATAACAAACCTGCAACAGACTTTAACAGCTTTCTAATAAAGCTTTCTGATCACCTGTGTACTCACTATGAGTGAGAGCATCTTCCTCTTCCTATAAAATGTTTTTTTTTTTAAATGCTAAGTAAAATCCAGTGAGTACAAGCTAAATATTTAATGCATACGTACTATCTGAGAAAATCGTTGCTTTATTTTTATTCCTGTTAATAGCAGCAAGGATAGATGTTACTTGAACTTACAGTGTGACTATAACAGGACATGTGTATTTATAGCAGCTCCCCCATTGTTTTCTCAACACCCTGTTCAGCCTACACACACTACCTACGTCTTCTAACAATGTCAGCTGCTCAAAACTCTTCCATGCCTTTCAAGACTAACTTCCAGTAAAGCAACTCATCCATTTATCATGAAGGCAGTCCACACAGCCACTAGCAGTAACACTGAGCTCTTCTTCATTGCTCCATTAATTATTTGTCAGACTGATATTCAGTTCTCAGATAACCCACACACTTTCACGCTTTCTTCCTTCTTTCCCAACAAATAGCAAACTCCTGATATTTGCTACTGAATATTTTTCAGAACTGTAGTGCTCCAAATGAAGATAGGCTGCAGTGGATTTAATGTAAATCTGGAAAGCGGGAGGTCCCCATATCTGATTTTGATTTTAATTTATATTTTCTTTATGTTCATCTGTGATTTTCTCAGTTTAGCACGACTTATTGGTAATTAGCTGTGGCCTTGAAAATGTGATAATATTGTAAAATTGAGTTGTCCTTAAAAGCAAAGCAGAACAGAACTGAAGGCATCTCCTGCAGTGAGACTGCTGCTCACTGGGTCACAGGGGCACTTCTTGAATTATTCAAATGGCTCTAAAAATGGAAAGTACCACCTACAGTACATTGCTATTAGACTAAAAACACACCTAATAAATGGTAAAACAAATAACCATTTGTTAATTTATTAGGATTAGGGGAGCATTTAGTTTTCACTCATGAGAGTGCTAATAATCATATTGACTCAGAAAATTATAGTTAAATGGAAGATACATTTAGAAATAATGTATGTAATTTCCACATTGCGTATTTCAAATCCACAGAGAAGAACTACTAAATGAGGCAGTGAATGCCAACAATGGGATACTGTACAAGACAGCTCAGAGATTACCTCAAATGTACTTCATATACTCAGTTACTCACTTGCAAGATTAAAGAAAATGTATGAGAGGGTAAGCATACCTAACACAGAACAATTAATTACATGGGTGGAAGAGAAAACTCCACAGTATCAAGAATAGCCAAAACACCACAGGAAAGCAAAAAAATGCTATATATGATACCTTTACTCTTAGGAATAGCTTTACTGTTATCAATTTCACAGAAAATTACCAAGTGAAAAAAATATGCTATGCAGGGTGGCAAACTAGTTCACTGCTCGTATTCAGCAGCCTGTAATATATGAATCAAAAGTCACTGAGTTGCTTTGTTATAAAGAAATAACAAATTTCATGATCAAATGATTGGGCACATAATTAAAACACAGACTGCCATACTTTGCATTAATGTAAAGGAATTCTTTCAAAAAATATAATTATCAAGAACAACAAAATGTGCCTTTATGAACCTTTATATTTTAACATATATTTTAACATGAATATTTTACAAAATAGCAGAAATTAGGAAAGATAGTAAAAGGTACGAGTTTTGGCTTTCGCCCTTTATCTTCTGTGAAGTTGACCTCTATTTGACATCATTTTTGTTCAAACAGAGGATATAAAAATATAATAGTAATTTTAGAAACTCTATGCTGACAGTTTTTGCATATCAGCTTCTCTAAAGCTTCATGTTTTACTCTCTAAACAACAAAATTCAACAGTGGGTCCTTGTCTTCAGATTCAGTACAGGCTACTTGTATCCATCACTGTTTAAAAGGATAAATATGTATGCATGTCCAGAGCTCCTCTGGATTTTCATTGTATTTATGTGTCAAGATCTTGGTCAAGATCTCCAGTTAGCAATTTATTACCAGTCCTTTCTCTCTAATCAATGTGGCTTCAACATATGGAAAAGAATCAACAATACTCTTATTAAAATGAACAAGAAATTAAATCCAGTCCTCAAGACCTATCTAGCTAACAAAAGCTCTTCTCTTTCCACTGAAACTTATAATGTACCTGATATATTTTTCCTTAACACAATAAAAGAACAAGATTTATTCTGTAATTGTGTGCATTAATCATTATAAGCTGTCTCTGTCAGTAGCAACACATAAAACAACTCCCCTTGAATATCATCATGATTTCCAATAAAGCATTCAAAGCTCAAGTATACAAATACTGAAACTGTAGATCTCCTTAAATACTTCAATTAATAGCAAATAAGAAATAATTTTTAATTTTTCTAAGCAAAATACATGGAAACAATCTTTAAAACATGGCAAAGTTCTAAACAGGGAAGATAATGAAACAATGCAGTCGACAAGGATGAAGGAACTGGTTAGCCATGGTGTACAACAAACTGCTGTTTTGTTGTTTTTTTCCAGTGACAGATGGCTGTTTTACAGATTACCACCTCTGCCAAATTCCAGTATTAAATTACCATGCATAGTATCCTTGTAAAGGAGATAAGAGTCTGAAGGATTGCTTTTTAGCTCTAATTTCACACTAGTATAATTCCGTATGGAAGTACAAGATGAGTAGAGCAACTGTGAGTAAAAGACTGTAACTAGTTTAAAGAGGAGAAGAAAAGCATTATGTCTGAATGCAGCGAAGAGATAGAGGAAGTTTAAAACCAAATACGGACATTAGGGAAAAAAAATAAATCAGGGAAAGAGTAAAAGAAAAATGTCGTGCTAGTCTGACACTTGTAGTCTACTTTTAAGTGTTTCAGACAATGTCCCTTTTTACGTTTTCTGCAAGAAGGAAAAGTGACACAGGTTGGCAAATCAGTAGAGTGAAAATTAATAAGCTTTTGCTATGCTGATCAACAACAACTCTCCCCATACCTGATTTACCTTTTAGAGTTTTAGTTTAGCAACCAGTAATGACAATTCAGAATATCAGTCTTGTAATACTTAGTTCAACTGTGATATATATAAATGCAAAAAATGATTATTCTTCCTTCTTTCAAGTGTTTCTGCATTGCCATTTCCTTTCCTGCCACATCCCATATAAACATTGTATTTTTTTATTATATGTCATCTCCATCTTCAAACTGGAAGAAAAGGAGGTTATCAGGAGTAGTCAGCACGGGTTCACCAGGGGGAGGTCATGCTTGACCAACCTGGTAGCCTTCTATGATGTTGTCTCTGGCTGGGTGGATAGGGGGAGAGCAGTGGATGTAGTCTACCTTGATTTCAGCAAGGCATTTGATACTGTCCCCCACGACATCCTTATAACAAAGCTGAGGAAGTGTGGGATAGATGAGTGGACAGTGAGGTGTGTTGAGAACTGGCTGACTGGCAGAGCACAGAGGGTCGTTGTTGGTGGTGCAGAGTCCAGTTGGAGGCCTGTAACCAGCAGTGTTCCTCAGGGGTCGGTGCTGAGTCCAGTCTCTTAAACCGGATGAGGTTTAACAAAAGCAAGTGTAGAGTCTTGCATCTGGGGAGGAATAATTGCATGCACCAGTACAGGTTGGGGGATGACCTGCTGGAGGGGAGCTCTGCGGAGAGGGACCTGGGTGTCCTGGTGGACGACAGGTTGGCCATGAGCCAGCAGTGTGCCCTTGTGGCCAAGAGGGCCAGTGGCATACTGGGGTGCATTAAAAAGAGCGTGGCCAGCAGGTCGAGGGAGGTGATCCTCCCCCTCTACTCTGCCCTGGTAAAACCTCATCTGGAGTACTGTGTCCAGTTCTGGGCTCCCCAGTACAAAAAAGACAGGGATCTCTTGGAAAGAGTCCAGCGGAGGGCCACGAAGATGGTGAAGGGCCTGGAGCATCTCTCCTATGAGGAAAGGCTGAGTGAACTGGGTCTGTTCAGCCTTGAGAAAAGAAGACTGAGAGGGGACCTGATCCAGGTCTATAAATATCTAAGGTGTGGGGGACAGAATGGTGAGGCCAGACTGTTTTCAGTGGTGAGTGGAGACAGGACAAGGGGAAACGGCCGGAAACTGCAGCATAGGAAGTTCAGCACAAATGTGCGCAAGAACTTCTTTACAGTGAGGTGACGGAGCACTGGAACAGGCTGCCCAGGGAGGTGGTGGAGTCTCCTTCTCTGGAGATGTTCAAGACTTGCCTGGATGCCTACCTGTGCGACCTGCTGTAGGGAACCTGCTTTGGCAGGGGGTTGGACACGATGATCTCTGGAGGTTCTTTCCAACTTCAATTCCTGAAGCTAACTAGGCAGTGTTCAATGATCAAGAAAAGTAAATCAATGGAAAACATTCGTTTTTTAAAAATCTTTTCTCTTTTAATCACTTCTACGTAAGAGAATTAGTTGTTCTCAGAGAACATTTCCTTCAAACAAACTTACAAATGTCCTTCTTTATTCTTAATCATAAAGAAATTAATAGAAAGGAGACCAGAGTCAAATTCCTTGCTTAAAGATCTAGTAAAGATCATAGGAAGTGGAGAAATCCTACGCTCTGTTTTATACCTATTTTATGACACTATTTGTATACGTATAAAAATTATGAGGCTGGATCATTTTTAAATCCAGGTGTGTTTGTTTTGTTGTTGTTGTTGTTGTTGTTTTTCCCAAGAAAACAAAGGGAGTTCAATACCTAACTGCTTGCATATACAATTTTTGATACAGAATTGGCCTAGAAAAATATTCATCACATATTTTCTTCTTTATTAAAGATATTAGCATAGTATTCTATGAGTTCATATCCAGATTGCATGCCCTATTTTGCTCCAATAAATGGAGGAAGAGACGCAATTAAGGTTCTACTAGATACCCTATCTATATACTGATCAAAATAGAATAATTACTGGCACAAAATTCATTACAGAAATAAAATACTCTAATGAATAGATACAAAAATGTACATAGCAATATTTTAAGGATTATTTACTATCATAAATATATCATAGAATATACTTGGTGATCTTCATAGGGTTTTTTTTTTTTTTTTTTCTTTTTTTTTTTTTTTTCTTTCAGTAAAATCTTTCTTTCAGTTTATGCTTAGAAACAAAGATGTAAATGTATTTGACACTGTGCTCTTCTGTTGGTTTGTTTGTTTTCCAAATGACATAAACCTGATGTCAAGAAGAATAAATTATCAAAATCAGCAAACCTTTGTTACTCGTTCTTTTGGAAACTGATGGACCACCAATAGCTGTCAAAAGACAAGGGAAATACAGATAGTATTAGGAGAACCAGTAGAAAAACAGAAATAATTCATGCTGATAATTGTTTAAAAATATTGTACATGTGCTCTAAAATGTAATTTAGTTTAATCAGATTTTGCCATTAAGAAAAAATTAAAGAGAATAAGTCACCTGATACAAAATTGTCCAAGTGATACAATTTTATAGTTGCCAATATGTCTTCCTTAACTAAAGAGCCTTGGCACAGTGCTAGAACTAGAACAGCTAACTTGTAAAGAAATAAACAATCTTCCCAAGGAAGATTATTTCTACCCCATGAAAAGTGCACATAGTTTTATCTTCCCAGTACAGGAAAACTAGAAAATAACCGAGACACTATATATATATATATATATATCCCTGTATATTAGGTCTCCTTACTGGAAAAGAGTAAATTAATACAGGACATCACTGTTGCATGTGTGGATGAAGATGAATGGGGAATGATTATTCACTATAAAACAAAATGTCTGTAACCAGTGAAATTATTTGACAACAGGGTCAACTCGGACAAAAGAATATATCAAAATATTATGTTACATTGAAAAATGGATTATTTTAGCATATGAGGAAAAGTCCATCACCATCTACTAAAAATGAGTTTTGTGCTTAACCTACACCTCAGAAATTCTTAATGCTTATGACTATGAAACTGCTAGGATATAAAAGAAAAATTGCTTTATGATATTTTTCGTAATCTTTCTCTAAGACTTTTCTGGTTTCTACTGCTGGAGAGAAGCTATTGAGCTAGACCAGCCTGTAATCTGATCCTGCATATCTCTTCCTACATTCTAGTACTGGAAAAGAGCATTGGTTTTCTGAAGAGAGAAAGACGGAAGCCCTACTGGTATCTAACATGAAATCTTTATAGGAAATAAGGAGAGATTAAATTATTCCTGATAACTGATTTTCTTTGTATTTACAGCACTGCACTGCCATTATTTATGTGGCCATTCTGGTTTTCAACTTCGGAAATTCAAACTTACTTACTTACTTACTTACACTATAATTCCTTTTGGAGAATACCTTATGTTGTTCATAGTTCAGATCTGTTGGAGTTAATTATATTCCCATTTTGTTCCCCAAGATATACCAATCAGTGTAGGAAGTTTTGTGCTAAAAAGCAAAATTTTGTCTCTGAATTCTAAGCAGCTAGTCAATTTACATGGGGTGGAAAAGTTTCCACTTAAGTTTTCTATTTGAATCCCCAGTGTAGAATCTTGATTCTTTCTACACGTCACATGAAATTCCACATGCTGAACAAGTAAAAAGTGTTCAGGAGAACATGATATGTATCCAACAGAGGAACTAAAACTTTCAGTTCAAACATAATTTGGTCTTGTCAGTTGATTCAGACCCAGTGAGCAGCTACTGCAGTCCCCTGTGCCTTATTCTGGATTCTGAGGTTTGGTGAGAAACTATGGGGCCACAGAAAGACAGGAGCCTTTGAGTACGCTTCATTTGGATTTGGGGTTTGTTGGTATTTTTTCAGTTTGATTTAGTTTGGTTTGGTTTATTGATTGTTTGTTTTCTTTTTAAGAAATGAACTATGTCTATAAGATCAGAAAAGCAGCAATTTTTAAAATCAAATGGCTTTCATCAAGCCCTTCTCCTTAGAAAAAAAGGAGTAGGAAGACAGGGAAGTGAGAAAGTATTAAGTTGGCTTTTATTTTCCTTCAATTTTTAGTAACATAATACTGAGAAAAATAATCGGAGAATATTCTTTTCCTCACAGAAAAAAAATGAACATTTATGTCTGAATAATCTCAGAAATTGTAGGGACTCCCTGTTGATGTTTTTAATAGAGAAGGGAACTGAAATCACTCTTCATGAATAAAAAACCTATAACACAATATGCATTCACTTTTTAGGAAATAAAAAAATAAAGTAATTTTCAGAACCTTCCGTTTTTAAGAGTTTGTCCTCTTATAATACATTCTAAAGCACAAATGGCACCAAATTTCATAATGGGTAGATACTATGCTAGCAAATAACCCACTAAGTCTTTCAGCTATTTCTGAACCTTATTCTGATTTCTTTGAAACTCAAAGCTGATCTTCAGTGAGCTTCGGATGGAGGAGGCTCTTCTGATTCAAGTTCCTAAATTTGGAATATTTCATTGTGCCAGTGAAGAGCCAAGAAATAGAGATTGCTTGTCCAAAGGTAAGGTAGTGACCGGAGGATGCTCAGAGTATAGAGAATGGTTCTGTCTGGCCACTGTTCACCTGCCAGGTGCAGTTAAAAGAGTTGCACATGTAATCATAAACATAATTTTTTCAATGTTTTCATTTCAACTTGTCAACCTTGTATTTTTGTTTGTTTGTTTGTTTTGCATTTGTCCCTCAGCTTCCTTCAGGTAAATAATTCTAAATGTTAGTGCTAGGATTGTTCTTGAGTATATTGTGCTGGGGAAATACATAACTATGTTCTTCTGTTCAGGTTCATTCAGATGCTGTTCCTATACTAACAGTTTATTGCCAGCAGGCATTTTCCTTCATCTTATACCAGGGTTGCACATTAGATGAAACTTTATTCTTAACATTTGTTTTACTATTGGATTGTTGTTTGTATTCATGTCAAAGGGACACCTGAGAATAGTAAGCTTTACTAGCAAATAGCTATTGTCTTCATTTCATTTTTGTACTTGAATACAAAACAGTTATAAAAAATAGAGTGTGGACAAGAAGGCACAATATACAGTGCATGTAAAGCTAGACTGGACGAGTGTTAGAAAGTGTTAGAAAACACAGCATAGTGTACCCTGGGGAATGTTTCTGTGCTGGAAGAGGAACAGCCAAGAAAATGATCTGATCGAGCACTAGCATCTATTGCTCAGAAAGGCTTATTGCTCTTTAAAACTTACTGAGTGGCTGAGGAGCTGTGGAGGGCTACTCAGGGCAGCGCTTACACAGTATTGCTGCTGAGCCAGTTCTTGGTGATGCTTTTTACCTGCAGTGAGCACAGATAAGGAATACTGGAGTTCATCCTTGACGAAATGGCCTGCACAGCAACAATCATTAACGTGATAACAGTACATATTAATGTCTATACGTACGTTGGAATGGGACACCCAAAATGGTCTGGGCAGCATTTGCCCCGGATTTATCCAAATAAAGAATGAGGTGATGACAATCACATGGGTGAAGCAGGTACCAGGGGATTAGCATGAGAATTTGAAACAAGGGAGGAGACAGCTGAAAAGCAATATAGGAGGAACATGAAGATCTGTCAGGAGAAAGAGACCTCAGGGTGCAAACAGAACTGGTGACATGAGTTTCAGCAGTGCCTGGGCCCCACATCACCAGAGCCTACAGTGCCAGAGCATCACAGCACCAGGCCATACAATGCCAAGACCCCACATCACTGTGTGTTGCATGAGCACTTGAAGTGTTCAAGGTTAGTTGCGTTCCAAAAATTTGTACATGTTAACATTTTGTACATACTGTATGCTGTGTCTTTTGTACTACTGATAATGATCCTGAATCTGTAGTTTGCTGATTGCTGGTTAATTGTGTGCTGTTAATAAGTCAATAAGCCACTTTTATCTTGATTTGTTTTAAACTACAGTAAAGAGTAACTTTTCCGTGCAGCTAGGGCCATAAATGGAAGCCTGTGATATTTCCCTGAAACTCTAGGCCTGTGTTGACTGTTAGATTAGATAAGGCCCATTCAGCACTCCTAATGTTTGCCAGGTTTGACTCTGTCCAGTCACTTAGAAATTACTGCAGGAAGCTGGAGGTTTACTTCAGCAGAATCTGACAAATGCACTATGTTCTTCTATAGCTAATATTAAAATTAAGCGCTTTCACAATGCAAAATCTGTCAGCAGCTTGCTGTCTGTTTCTATTCTCAGACTTTTTTACTTGGCCCAATTAAGAAGACAGCTTGGCCTCAATAAATACCATGTTCTGAAGTATTACCCTTCCAATATGCTTGTTATATTACATTTTGTGTACATAATGCTTCCGTTTTGCAGACATTTTCAAATAATATTGGTTAATGAGTTAAATAATCTCCTTCCTTGCAAATATCAGCTTTGCAGCATTTTATCATAGTTTTGTTCTTATTGCAATTTAACCTTGCAGCTGTTAACTAATGTATCTAATGACAACATAATGTTAATATCCAGTTCAAAAGTTCCAGGGAAAAAAAACCACTACCATATCTTATTATGCAGGCCACCACCCACCGCCTCACTTTGCTTATATAAATTGTTTGTCTCCATAAGCATTCAGCAAGTACCAATGAATCTCAGTGGGTGTTATTTTTTCAGCATGGAGGATCTCAGTTCTACACCCGTGCTTCATCTTCACTTCTGTGTCAGATGCCAAATGTTGCACAGAAACAAACCATAGTGGAATACTGACAGGAAAGTTTAATCTCTGCTGCCATACCACCACCATAATAAAATAGGAGGCATTACTTTTGGAGCATCCCTCATACTTCTCCCCCCTCATCTGTCAGGCTGGCTACTTTATGAAGGCAATGTATTCAATGCCCTTTCTCCTATTCTTCCGATGCTGTGTGTATTCTCTAATCCTTCTAGTACAACTTTTCCATAACAGACATTGCACTTCAGGATTCATTGGAATACTGAGGGAAACAGTAGAATTAAGCAGTGTAATCTATAATGCCTCTATCCAAAGCCTGTCTGAAATACATAATATCTCCTTCATTTTCCGCTATCCATCTGTCCTAATCACTAGACCTCACTTTCACAGACTCTTTCTGGTCCTATTCGTGCTTTGATTTCTCTTTCAATGTGGACAGACTTCAAAAAAGAGGTGAGTAACAAAGTAGTCTAATCTTGATGTAGGGTAGTGTGAGAATTATATTAACTTTGAGGCCAGCATTATGGGGTTTAATCACTCCAGGCAGAGGTAGAACTTAAATTTGAGGCCTTTTGTCCTGGTTTGTTATAATTGCTAAGTTACTTTAAAAAAGTGAACTGGCAGCTCTTTGGTCTACCTTTAGAAGGAAGGCAGCAGTTGCAATCTGATCTGAGAAAACCAACAGAAAGGAACCTTCAGGTAATAAAGGTGGATGAACTCACGTATTTTGAAGTCCTGCAGTGACTGACACTGAGCTGTTCAGCACCATTAAGAATGGCACAGTTCTGTGCAAAAATGAAGGCAGATTGTTGGAAAACTATGAAACTAATGAAAAAAAATACATATTTTACACATTAGATAGAGTTGTCTTTAAAAGATAGCTGTGTTAAACATTTGGGAATAGAGTACTGGGTTATTTCTGTTGAAGAGCTCCTTTAGCACCTAAAACCTTTAACTGTGTCCAGCCTCAACAGTAATATAAAAAGCAAAAATACAAATAATCTGAAGGTGTCTCTCGCTGGGTTCTCATTTGTTTCTTTCACTAAATGAAAAGGGCAGGTAGTTATTTTCTGGGAACATCCTGCCACTGAGCCCATTCTTGGCAGTCCACTGCACTTCTAGAAATGGAGAGTGAGCATGCACTGTGCATTTACACTTGAAATTGACATTTACTCTTGAAATTGACAGAAGTGTAGTAGATGTAAGGAGCAACAGAATCAGGATTTGATACAAGCTTATGTTATTTCTCTTGAAATATTTTTATTTGCAAATCATTTTAAGATTTGAAAAGATCGATTATTATTTAATGCATGAAGTTCATAATCATCTATATCTACCTTGCTTCAGCAATTGCATTAATCAGAGAATAACTGTTGTGCAGCAGCTCAAATGACTTAGTTAATTGTATGAGCAGGAGTTCACTTATTATTTTCTCTCCTAAATGTTGGATAACAGTTACTGCTTAGTATACAAGCAGAGCTATAATGCCAGTAATACAGTCTTAGCCACTTTAAGCATCAGTTTTTCCATAATTTTTCCTGCAGAGTGGAAAGCACTAGTATATAAGTAGAATGATTGTGTCAATTTTCTAAATCACAGCTAACTCTTAAATGGTGGGAATTATCACAATCGAAGGCACAAATTCTAAAGCTCTGGAAAATGAAGAAAAAAGAACACAGTTGGCCAATCATCATTGTTACATTAGATATTATAAAAAGTACATTGTTAATTACATGTTCTCAAATTACCAAAACACACTTTCTTTATTCTTAGTGTATTGGTAGTATGAAGTTTGAGCATCCTAACTGCACAAACATTTTAAATATTTAAGCTATTCCTATGGCTACCCACTGCAATGCACTTGGCACATTGATTATATCCTCACAGCCAAAATAGCAAGAACCGAACCTAGGAAGGCAGAACTCAAAATGTGAACCTCTTGCAAGGTAGTGGTAATACCATTCAGAATGTGAAGGAAGGCATAATCAGCTTTCAGCACATATTCATTAAAATATGCAGGTTTACCAGTGCTTAAAACAGAAACAGCTGATAACTAGGGTTCAGTGTTATTCTATGCCATCAAAACAAGAGTGTTTACTGGCTAAACCTTTCCCTTAAACTGCAGTTTTATCATGATACTACTATGCTTTTGATGCCAAATACAGAAAAAGATACAAGACTTTGTAGAATTTTTCAAATACTTTAAACTTATTCTTAGTAGACAAGCTTTGCAAGTGCTAGTTTAATCTCACTTGTTTTGCGTGCAGTACTAGGATAATTTGGAAAATTCTGTCTCCTGACACTTCCAGGATTTCAAAGAATATTTTTCACAGCAGTGGCTAGAATTGTGCTGACTCAAGAGCTAACTGTGAAAATACTGGGTTTTAAATGGTTCTCCTATCAAATATTTAGCAGAATCATAGTACATTCTCCCCTGCAGTTAGACACTGACTAAACTCATTCAAATAATTCTTTCAGACACTGCAGACTAACTGTACTTGTTGTTTGCTTCCACTTACATTTCCAATCAGCCAGTGATATTACAATAGAATGAGAAATTAATAAGATTTTCTTTTCATACTACCCATTTCTGGAACTAGAATTAAACAAGTTCCCAAGTTTAATAGATGCTCTGCTGCATACAAACTAGGCATGTGTGTTCTTAAATTACCAGTAAGGATCAAGTCATTTCTGGAAAGTTTGCCCGTTTAACTCTTCAGTACCTTTCTGGATCTGAGACATTTAAGGCATCCAATAATGGTTACGATCTTTCTGTGGTCAAACATAGGTTAAATTGTCGTGGTTTTATGATTTTTGGTTACCATTATTCCACATCATAACATCATGTAGTGCACTGGGAGTTAAAGTGTTAATGCTCCAGTTCCAGGTACCTGCCCGGAAGAGAAGATATACCCCAGGAAGCTTTGCGGTCAGAGAGGAGATATAACTCCTGGCAAGGTCACCTAATGTGCTCTTCTTCATCAGGCTCTCCTCCTTGCTGCTCAGCTGGACTGCGCATCTCACCTCAGATTTACAGTGAGGCCTTTCAACCTTTTGGACACTCTCATTATATTTGATTTATTAGCTTCAATTCTAATTATATTGTATTACAGTGTGTTATCTTGCATTCTGATACTATATTTAGTAAATCAGTTCGTTTCTCCTCAGATCATTGCTGCTGTTTTTAATTAGGTTCCCCTGTTCCCTTTTCCAGAGGTGCGGATTTTGTGAAATCCCTCCACCCCAGAACTGGGCTGAACCAGCTCGTAAACCATTGACATCATTGATATATGAGGTAGCCCTGTATCTTAATCGATTGGTTACATGTTCAATTAAAGAAATGAAATTGGCTCTGTTGGGTACAACTCACCTAATTCTGAAGTTGGAGTCTTAAACAGATTCAATGAATTGTGGTCAGAGTTGCCTTTTTTTCAGCCATGACAGTAGAGTTGCTGGGGAAAGTGAACTTTGATGAAATCATCTGCAGCTATGTCCTGAACTTAAGATGAAACACATCCTATGTTTCTTTCTCTTCAAGCTCCAGAACAGAGAGCCCCATGCTGTGGATTGACACCACAGTGGGCAACATTTTTTATTTTTTTAAGAGACAAGCACCAACAATGCTTTGAGTATTAGCATGGTTTCGCTTGGCTAAAATATATAGCTATAGCTCCCTCAGATGGTAGCTACAGACACTAATCCACAGGCTTTGGATTACATATCTTTTCTTCTCCTGTTGAAACAGCATAGTAGGTAGACAGGAGTGCAAGAACTGTACAGGTAAATGGAAGTATGATTTCGAATATCAACTGAGCACTCAATCAGAAAGAGCAGGAAACATGAACTTATGTTACTGAATAGGTATTAGCAGGGAGAAATCTTGGGCTGTGTTCTCTCCAACCTTGATTGTTGATATTTTAATATTATTTTCTAAATAAAAAATATATAAACAGCTCATGAAGCAACATATAGGCAACACCTATACCCTGTATATATCTCAGAACATTCAGCTCACTTCCATATAGCTTTTAGCTCAGATAAATGAGTTTCTCTCTTCATAGCAGTGATTTCCACAATAATTATACTAAGATTTTATAGTAATCATACTGCAGCAACACAAACTTCTGAAAACACCCTTGTGATTTTTTCAGTGTTCAGCCAGATTTTTTCAAGGCAACGAGTATTTATTGTCTCTTCAAAATATATTCAGATTCATTTAACATAGCCAATTATGAGCTGCCTGAGGGGTTTACATAAATGCTTCATCGACCCTTCTGAAGTCAGTCCCATTAAACACAAATGAGTCCAAGCTGGACTTGTTATTTTGCTAGTTTTCTTAAAAAAAAAAAAAAAAAAAAAAAAGCTATTATAGCTATCATACATTGAGAAATGTCTTTTCCTTATTCCAAGACTGCTGCTATTTTTTTCTTTTATATTTTCTATTGTTGTTATTGGTGGTTGTTTTCCAAGATAGAAAAAAAAAAAAAAAGCAAACAAATCATAGAGGCCAGCCGGAACTTACTGATATCTCTGACTTATTTTGCATTTTCTATTCCAGAAGTGAACAAAAGCACTGTTATGAAAAAAAAAAAAAAAAAAGACAAAGCAAGAGTTGAAGTATCCACTAGAATACAATACAGATAAAGAGTGCCAGCAACAAGAAATCCTCTGAGAGTTTGAGAAGCATCTTGAAACAAAGAAAACAATATTCCACCTCAAGTTCCTATTAAAAATGTCTGTTGCAATTTGAGTATTAGTCAACTACATCCAGGAATCTCATGTGATTTCTACCACTTAGCAGCATGAAAAGTAGAAAATATGATTCCAGCACATTACAGTAATTGAGCATATGTTTAAATCTACCTCTAGACAACAACAGACAAAAAATAAAATTAAATCTCTGCTTAAGAGCTTTTATGAATCTAAGAATAAACACTCTAAGAAAAACCTTGCTCTTAAGGAGTGTTTTTAAAAAGGACAATCTTCACTGTCCTACAAAAGGAGAAATAGTTTAATGATCCTATTATATCTGCTTTAATTTACTCAAAGCCATAAGGACCCAATTAATTTACAATGTTAACAATAGACAACTGGCATCAAATATTTGGAGTTTTTCTAGTGGATTCTTGTGAAACAGACAATAAAAGCCATTTGGAAAATGAAAAACTAAGGCCTCTGACAGGGAAAATGTTGAAAAACAAAGGGTAATAAAAAACTACTGTTTGTTCATTATTGCTCTTTTATTATTATTTGTAGTTTAAATGTGTTATTTTCAGAAGAAAACTAAATATTTAATTCCCATTGTATATATACTGGATTTTTATTTATTTATTTTTAAATCTTCCTTATTTTTTATCAAACCAAACTCCTTAAAGTGTAAATCTTTTTGAAAAAGTCTAATTCTGCTGTGCAGAAATTTCCAGTAGCTGGAAATTTCAGAGCACTTCATGTTGCAGCACTATCTGAGAAACAAAAATGTATCACATCCTCTATATTTTTTGTTCTCAACGTTATAATTGCTACATTTCTCGTCTTTGTGTCAACATTCAACAAACTGTCTCAAAAAATCCCAATAGATTTTGGCAGCGAGCCATATTTTATCCATACTTAATTGAAGATCTTGGCCTAATCGTTTGCTGTGCCATACATATGCATTTTAAGTGTAAGTAACTGGGACTGTTTTTAAATACTGAACAAATGCAAATGGATTACCTAATGTATTTCTGTAATGCATGTATTTTGAGCCAATAAAATGACCTTTAAAAATAACTGAGATGTGTGAAATTGCCATTTACTGTAATAGGAATCATCAAAAGAAGGTGAACTGTAGGTGAGCCTTAACGCTTCTTAAATTTTCAAAACCTAGGCAACATTCAAAGTCTGTGGTGAGATAATTTAATCACCTTTAAGAAACATGTGCAATACATATGCATCATGAAAAATGTTGAGCTTTGCTGACTTCACACTTAAATCAACATGATTTTCAACTTTAACACTTTCCTGTTAATACTATATTATCTCTATGCAGAAGCAGAAGCAAATGCACAGTGTTAGGAAATGTTGAAAAAATCTTATTTATTGGCACTATCTTAATATAAGCAGAACTTTTGAGAATATATACAAGGCACTGACTTGAATATATTCTAGTTTAAAGGACAATGCAGAAGGCAATGATATATTTGGAGATTCTTAAGACAGTTTATGACGGAAGAACCCACAGCCCCATGGTGCAGCACTGGATGCAGCCTGAAGGAGGCTGCAGACCATGGAGAGCCCCTGCAAGAGCAGGGCCTGGGATGCAGCTGCAACTATGGAGAGGAGCCCACAGTTGGGCATAGATTCATGAATCTATGTTAATTATTCCTGATTATTGTCTTCACCTTCATGTGCCTGGAAACCAATTCCTGGATAATCTGGTTCACCGATGAAATGCCTTACCTCATTTTTTAAATTTTCCCCAGAAATGATTAAATGAGGGAATAGAAGGGATTCTCCCAATCTTACTTCCAGTTAATGATGAGATACTGCGTATGAAGTATTAGTTAAGATCATCATTTTTTAGTCTAAATTGTCATAATTATATGGGCTTCAAGAAGGACACAAGGCTCATACACTGTGTGCTGTCAGAAAATAGTGATGTCCATGGCTTGACAGGTGGTCGGAACCTGAGATGCATAGAAGGCAGGATCAAAATATGAGCCCATACATCAATAGAGACACTGTGATTTCAGTACTGGTTTTCACACCTTTTCTCACAGCCAGAATCATTCACGCTAAAGCAGACGGATGTCAGCTTTGACCAGAATCAGACACTGGTTATTCTGAAGACTCAGTGCTGCAGAAATTTTGCATTGGTCCAGAGTAGCAGTGAATTATATTTTTAGATAAAATGAAACATTCTAAGCTTCGTGTTGTAGGTGTTTGTCTCCCTCCCTACTCTGCTCTTGTGAGACCCCATCTGGAATACTATGTCCAGGTCTGGGATGCCAATACAAGAAAGACAGGGAGCTGTCTTTAGACCTCCTTTAGGCCATCTCATTTACAAAAATTAAGTTGAGAAGAAATGTACAGAAATGAGTATAGAAGGTTTACCAGACTTTTTTTTATTTTTACTTCCAGACATGCTTTTTATTGCATAATTATAATGAAACTATCAAAACAAACAAACAAAAAGCTAAGAAAGTTTTCCTGATCAGTGTCATTGGAAGACTATAGATAGTAAATTTTTTAGCTGTGGTAACAAGATTCTAGTCTCTGTGATGAAAGGAGAACATTCATTCCTACTTAAGGCTACCATAGAAGTGAACTGTGCACTGAATTTCCCTAGTATATCACTTATGGCCAAAAGAGTATATTGATCATCCGTTATGTCTCCTAGGGAGTTACACTAACGTTTTTTCATTATTTTAGTGTATTTATTTGTGTGCTGAATGCTTCGAAGTCACAATGAAATTGAGAATGGTAGTTTCAGTTTCATAGATCTTAAGGACAGAAAAGACTTTTATATTTTTTTCTTATTTCTTATGCAGCACTGAATATTATTTTTAATGAATGATCCTCAAACTTATGACTTCTGTTTGATCTAGATAATGTGTTCTGGAAAATAATTCAGCCTTGATTTCACTTGCTAGAGATTCCACTGTTCTTCTCAGTAAAATGCCCTCTTTATTATTCCCTATCAAACTTCATTTCTAACCTCTTTGCTTCAGTTTTTTTGTCATTTTATCCTTTTACATTCCATTACACTGCATCATGTTATCTACTTAAGAGATCTCAGGAAAATCTGAGATAATTTTTTTAATTTATATTTTGATAAATATTCACCTACATAGATCCAGACACTTCTTAATCTTCTGGCCACTAGCATTCTCTATGCTATGCAAATCTGATGATGATTGCTTATTCTAGCAATGCCACTTCCTTCCCCTTAAAATTTTTTTCAGATATTTCTCTTTTAAAATTAATTTGACTCATATTAACATCTGGCAATGTACATCTGGAAAAGAAATATACAAGAAATAACTGTTTTTCAGAGCAAATGAAGTCAACAGAATGACAACAGCAGAAAAAATAAAGGCATGAGTAAGTTGTAGAGTGGGCTCTTTGACTCTTTGAAGAATAAGATCTTATTGATAATGGTATTGATATAATTCAGAATGAACTTTAAAAAAAGTAACAGCAATGCAGAACACTTGTTCAAAGTCAGGATAAAAAGCAGATGATGGAGACACTAGTTTGATCAGTATGTCTACAACACAATATAAAATGCAGTCCCTATGGTAATTTACACATGTGTATATATATATTATTATTTATTTATTGTTTTATTATTATTATTATTTTTGTCACCACAGGTATGTTGCTAAAGCCCGCACCACCATTAATTTACATATATATAACTGCATTTGTGTGTGGAGTTCTTCTGTCTTTTAGAAAGAGTGAAGCAGGCAAATCCCTGCTACGATAGACTAAGTCCAAGAGACACTGAGAAGATGACTGGTGAGTATAGTCCCACAGCCACATCAGCATGAGAGAGAAAAAGAAAAATGTATAACATAATACAAATATATTCTGAAAATGCTGTAGGATGAAACAAAGAATCTAAATCAACAAATAGGATACTTATTGCAAAGGCCACTAATTGAGCTGTATGTTAATGAGAGTCTCTTTTTTTAATGAAAAACTATGTAAGTACAGGAACAAGAGAACAAGTGGAACTCCTTAATCAATAGAGCTGTAAGAAGTTGTTAATTAATGTATTTTTGAACAAGTAATAATAGATATTCAAAGTGAGGTTTGGAATTAAGCAACACTCTTCGTTGACAATTTGATACAAAGCAACCTCATTGAGAACTCAAATATTCAGAATATCTTACTACCATCAGAGTAAATCTGGACATCAAAGTTTAAAGTAAAAGTAAAATAGGTGATTAATGTACCAAAATTTCTAGAAACAAAATAGAGTAGCAACCACAGAGCAATAAAAAAGACCAAGCAAAAATAAAGCAGTGCAGTGCCAAATAATCAAAAATTAAAAAATTGTTGAATATTCTTTAACCAACTAAACATCACATACTGATTTCCATTCCATTGTGAGACTCAGAAACAGGAAACAAGTAAAAATACGGACAGATTTCTTAGATAGTATACATGTTGGTAGACTAGTCTAGTTAGTTCTGAAGCTGATTTTCACACTGAAGTTTCTTTTGCTCATTTAGAGGGCTTTCACAGCATTGCAAATACTGAGAAGGAAAGCACAACTTGCATCTTACTTAGCTTGATGTCCCAGATAAAAGGAAAGAAGACAGTACAACTATAGGAGACAAATACTCCATTTTGGATTTCCACTATTTTTCTCTCTTTTTTTCCAGTGATGTTGTCGTACAATTATGTACACATGCCATAGGACAGAAGTTGAACTGATGCCATGTATTTCATTCTGCAAAGATGAGATGCATCTTAGCATTTTTGCTTCTTCCAAAAGGAGTGTTGTGGACTCCTCTGCTACCCCTGGAAATACTCTGCAGGTTTGGAGTGATTAGGGGCTCAGGTTTCCTCATGTTGAGGAGGATGCCAAGCGTAGTCTTTTGGGGGTACTTCTGTTTCCATTGTACGCTGGAAAAAAGAGATGAATCTCTCATTCAGGCATCTGTCTACTGCAGAAGGTTAGGCTGCTTGGATCCTACATGAAATGCCCCTTTGTTTTTCTTCTTGATATCCTATACAAACAATGGAGAGAGTTGAGGCAGAACTTGATTGACCACAATTTCTTCCAGATGTCTTCAGAAGTTCTTTCTTCTTTCCATTGGTTGCAACAGTTAATATTATAGGTCTGCTCAGGGCATACCATTACAGAAACATTGTTTAATTGCAAATGGTATTTGATAGGACTTCAATGATAACCAACAATCTTTTGAGAAGATAAATACTAAATATTTTTTTAAAAGGCAAAGTTATTAAATAGTCTGTTAATGCATTTCATCTTCATGGTACTAAGAGTGTGAAACACCATACCCTGTGTGTAGAGGACATAATCCCACACTGCTTTTCTTTGTTTTCTGGAGACCTCACTGGCATCATGAGATAATATAAAAACTATCTTTTTCAAATAAATTCTAATCACTTATAGTACTGTAGAAATGTCTTTATGTAGTAACGTTGACACACAAATACTTGTACTGTGCAGAAAAATACTGAAGTAGTTTTGTTAACAAAGGTTGAAGAGACTTCTCAGTAGCAACTGTAGAGATTATCTACTCAGCATCTGCATACATATCCTGCTAAGCTCTTCGGCAGTAATTCTGGGATATTTTAGAATGTTGAGTTAGTTGCATTATTTGTGGATTCTAAGGGAATAATCTATTCATTTCAGCTGTAGGGGAGTTTTTAAAATCTGAGCTGTGTCGTCAGAAATAGGAGCTTTATATTTCTCCAGTTATGAAATACTGAAATTGTACTTTGCAATAGAAAAAAGGATTTAGTCTCACAATCTTGACAGGATTTTTCTGTTTGCAGACTCCCTGATCTATTTGCAATATTCATTATCATTTTTTTCTTAGTGCTGAAAATATATTTAAGAATGTTTTGCATACACAAACTGAAGGAGGGTAATTATTTATCAGCAAATGTATTCTAAATAGTTTAATTTATGCTACGACATGGAACACTTGCAATCTAACAATTAGGCCTTGTTGTAAAATGAAACTATTATTTCTCAGTGTTTAAAATCTCGTTTTCGTCTCTAACAAATACAGAATTAAAAATAAAAATAACATAGGAAGGAGTTGCCTATCTTTTCAGGGGACTGAATCAAATTTATTTTAACCAAAGTGGTTGCAACTATCACTCATCCATATGCAGCATAACTGACAACACAACTTGTACTTTATTTGCAGTGCCCACATTTATGACAGGTGTGTAGTAATTTGGAAAATACACATCTCACAGATTATGCACAATAGACATAGACAAAATTGCTGCATGGGAAATCTCTGGATTCATTAATCTCTCCATAATTTTAAACCTATTTCCTACAAGGTGTCTGAAAATGAACAAATTTTCATTGTTCTATAGTTACCTTTTGGTTTTCCTTTTATTAACACTCAAATGGTACGCAGAGCTATCAGCAATCTTATCTGCTGAATATTAAAGAGATGATGTTGTATGATCAAACACAGGTGATCACAGCTTTGATAAAATTAATATAAGACAGTGGTATTACAGTTAATGGAGTCTGTATTTACTTGCTTATGAAACAGTTTTCTATAATAAAAGCAACAAAATGTAGTTTAGTAACTGTGCCAAAGGCACTGAATCAACACTTAGATAAAACAAGAGTCATGTTACAATAAAAGCACTGTACACTCACCTAAGCTTACATTCATAGAGATTTACAGTCAGTCATACAAAACAACAAAAGCAAGTTACTAAAAGATGAATGAAATAAGTGGACAGGAACGTGTCTGTGCATATGGACAATTAAAAACATTATCTATGGATGCACTCAGAAAGTAAAAGAACAAAAGGAAAATATTTATATATTTTTCCTCAAATAAAAACTTGAAGCACATCCTCAAAATACTTTTTCAAGTGTAATGAAGCAATTTCTGTTAAATATTACAGCACTGAACTAAAGCTTTTTCCCTTTCTAGTAAAAGATAAAATTAAAGATGCATAACAATGTTACATCCTTTATGGAATTATATCCATTGTGCAGCATGATAGCTGGCATGCTCGTGAAAAACAAAACATTATACAGTTATTCAGAAAGAAAGGTCACTGCATTTTTTTCTTTTCTCCTTACAGAAAAAAATACATTTTTAGTGTGAAGTTCTGCTGTGCAGAAAATAAAACCTATCAATCTTCTTAAAAAAAGAAGAAAAAATACAAATGCATGAAACTATGATGGAATAGGTATTATGATGAAAGTCAATATATATTTGGGTTTTCTAGTATATTTTTTGTTTCTTTGTTAATGTTTATGCTAGCAGTACAGGAAAGAACTGCTATATAAGTTCCTACATATTTAGAAGCATCACGATAATTTAGACATCTCGGAATTCTTTCCCAGAAAAGTATAGCAACCATCTTTCTGTAAAATAAAATACTTCAACATTGTTCTCAGTAGAAGGAACAAAGTATTAGAATGGGGTCTTAGAGATACAACTTGAAAAACAGGGAAACAGGGCCAGCTCCCTTAGGAAAATAGTCTCTTCCACAGACACTGGCTTCTTCATATAATGAAGAACCCTTGTATACCCTTGTAGCACTTGGAGATAAGTAGGTACTGTTAGTGTCTCACTTTTATTTATGTAAGTATGTAAAATGGGTCAGAAGACTCTATGTAAACCACTTATTTCAGCCTATCAATTAGAATGTAAATCTAATCAACAGAGGAACAAGTGGCTGTCTACTTTATAGATGTCTAACATCACATGAAATACGTTTCACAAAAAAAGACAACAAAATTACTTACATACTGCATGGAATTTTCTTTCTTCTGAAAGGCAACAATTTTTACTTAAAAATTGTTTTTCAAAAATTTTTTACTTTACGTAGTGCTCTCACACTGTGATGAATAGAACATAGAAGTGAAGGCATTTTCAAAAACAGGAATGAAAGGATGCTGGGAAAGAACATGACCAAAAATCTTTGGAATTTAAAATGAGCTCCAGTTTAAAAAGTTTTTCACCACCATAGCTGTTCTGGCTTTCTGAATCAAGAAGCAAATACAATCTTGCTGTCTAAAGCTACAAACCATAGTATTCTCTCTACTTAAAAATAAATTAATAAATAATAATAAAATAAAAAGGTTAAAAAAAACCACATTATTGGACTGAAATGTGCAAAACATGGGTCTCTCAGAAAGTAACGCCTCCAAATTATTTCCATAGAAAATACAACAGATACATAGAGCACAATAACACCATTCACCAAGAAGAAGTCATGCTTGAGCAAAATCCCTCAAACTGAAAGCAAAGAGCAATTTCACGACCACCTCATGAGATAGAATGTGTACATGTGTACAAGCACATAGAGGCTCAGTGACATGCATCCCAAGGTCCTTAAGGAGCTCATGGATGTAGGTGGCAAGACACTATCCATTGCATTTGAAAGATAAAGTCCCTGGTGACTGAAAAAAAGGGAAATATCACTCCCATTTTTAAGAAAGGGAGAAAGGAAGATCAGGAAGGTGCAGGCAGTCACATCTGTGCCTAGGAAGATCATAGTGTAGATCCTCTTGGAAACTGTGTTAAGGAACATGCAAGACAAGGAGGTGAACCATGACAGCCAGCCCACCAAGGGCAGATCATGCCTGACCAATGTGGTTGACTACAATGGAGGTGATTGTCTTCCTCTACTCTTTCCTTGTGAGGCCCCACCTGCCCTGCAGTACTGTGTTCAGGCTTGGGGCTCCCAGCACAAGAAAGATGCAGAGCTGTTGGATTGAGTCCAGAGGAGGGCTACAAAGATGGTCAGGGTCTGAAGCATCTCTCCTGCTGAGCTTGTGGAAAAGAGAAGTTACAGGGAGACTTCAGTGGAACCTTCCAGTACTTGTTCACATAAACAAGAAGGAAATCAGCTTTTTACACAGCTTAATAGTGACAAGACAAGGAGAAATGGTTTTAAACTAAAAGATGAGAGAATTAGATTAGATATTAGGAGGAAAGTTTTTAGTCAGAGTATGGTAAGGCAGGCTGCCCAGAGAAACTGCCCCAACCCTAAAGGCATTCAAGACCAGGTTGGATGAGGCCCTGGGCAGCCTATTTGTGGGTAGCCTATTTGTAGCCAGCCTATTTCTGGGTAGGCAACTCCTCTGCCTATGGCAGGGGATTGGAACTAAATGATCTTTAGGGTCCTTCCCAACCCAAGCCATTAAATGATTCTATGACTGACCAACCAGGAAACCTCTGCAATTAACTGAATGGCTTGATAGACATAGAAAGAGCAGGGATATTTTCTACACTGATATCAGTAAGGCTTCTGACAATCTATCTTAGCTTCTTATAGCTTCTCTAACTCTTATGGCTTCTCATAAATACTCTGCTAAATACAGACTGTATAAATATACCGTGGTGTGGACTGAAAACTGGCTGAGTGGCTCATGACAGGCAGTTGTGACTCGTGGTTCCAAGTGTAGCTGGAGGCCGTTAAAGAACAGAGTAACCTAGGGATAAGTACTGAGTCCAGTCCTATTTAACATCTTTATTAATGACCTGGATGGTCAGGAAGGGTGTACCCTCAGCAAGTTTGCAGATGACACAAAACTGGGATGAGTTGCAGATACACCAAAGAGTCATGCTGTTATTCAGCAGGAATTTACAAGCTGGATAACTGAGTTGCTAGAAACCTCATGAAGTTCAGAAAGGAGAAATGTAAAGCCTTGCCCCTGGGAAGGAGCAACTCTGGGAACCAGTGTGTACTGTACACACTAGGGGTCACTCAGCTGGAAAGACAGACATGGACATACTAGAAAGAGTTCAATGAAAAGCCTCTGGAATTTCAGACAGTTTATGGCATTTATATCAAAACCAGAAAAGAAAAAAAGAAAAACTGGGAGATTTGAGCAGACCTTTACCATTTAAGAAGAGACTCTTATAGTAGATCAAGCCTGACACTAAAGGTTTGAAAGTTGATAAAGTTTCTCTTGGCAAAATTACTTTCATGACACATTTAACCTTTCAGTGAAGCTGAATGTTTCTTCTCATTATATTTTCAACAGTCTTTGCTGTACATGTTAATAATATATTTTCCTTTTACTGTTTCCAAAATTATAGACAGTGACATTAAATTTGATACATGTAAGAATCCCTAGAGTTTCAGACAGAATATTGTCTGTACCATTTAGTGACAATTAGCTCCATCTTCATCTCCCTAACTTAGTCTTCCATACAAACATATCATTTCAGATTACAGCAGTGTTTATAAATTAACTCTGATGATTTCTTCTACCTAAACTTATTATTATAATGAGATATTTCCATGTGTCAAAATATAGAATGAGTTTTAGTGAAGGACTTCAACTTTTCAGAAAAAAACATCTGTATGAAACAAAAATTCTGAAGATATTTATTTGTCACATCATACAGTCACACTTCAATCAAATATTAAATTAATAATAGTAAAATTAAAAATTAAACTAAAAATAATAGTAAAAATGCCAAGTCCTCCATTAAGTCAAGGTCATATATATATTTGCCAGTCCTGGCAGATGGTCTGTGTTTAAGATGTGAATCCATAGCCTTCCTGGGCAAAGCATTCCCATGCTTTACCTTCCAAACAATTGGAAGGTTTTCCACTCCTATATTTGTCAACCTGTTGCTGCATCTGAAGACACAGACTCTTATGTTCTGTTCACAAGGTTTATAAGTATTTCTCTTTTCAGACTTAACATATCTGAAGGTAGTTACTATTTTCTTTCTACATCTTTGCTCTAGGCTAAGTAACACCATTTCTTTCAAACTTCATTCTGATATTTTTTTAGACTCTTGATCATTCCCTTGGTTTTCCTCTATAATCTCTCGAATTGCTCTACCTTTTTCCTCTAGTCCAACATAGAAACGTTGATGAAGTCTTCATCCCATTTTCCTCTGCCACTCCCAAACCTCTTCTTTGAAACCCATTTATGGTCACTTCTCCAATTTGTCAAGATCATTTTGAACTTCATTCTTGCCTCCATCCTTGCACTGCCTCTCAGTTTCATGACAACTGCAAATTTAATAAGCATACTTTCCATTTCAATTTAATTTCATTTCAATTTGTTAATAAAAACATTGAACAGAACTAGTCCCATGACAGAACCCTGTATATTCCCACCTTAACCTTCCTTCTCTTTTGACAGTGAAATATTGACAAGGACTCCATGGGTACTAATAGCAAAGATGTTTAACACCCTGTCTCGCTCCAGTTTATAGGAGGGAGAGGAGGTTCTTTTATTATCTATATACCCGGCCTGAGATTAAGAAACAACGGTTCAAATGTTAGTCCAACCAGTTTATTACAAATCTTAATCAGGGAAATGGGGAAGGGGAGGACGGACACTATTATGAATTAGGGTAATGGGGAAGGGAAGGAGGGCGATAGAAAAGATAGAAAAGAAGAAGCAAGGAGTCTTTATAGGAAGCAAGAGGGAGATAGTCACCATCATGGATCCAGCGTGCTTCATAGTTCAGTCTTTGATCTTCAGTAGCAGTGGGTCATCAGGCAGAGTTGTTCTGTTGACAACGAGGACGACGAAGCACAACGACCATGGTGATGATGGCCCCTTTTCAATGGTTTCAAAGTGGTATCGAGTCAGCTGTCTTTGGAGTGACAGCTCAAATCCAAAGTGGTTGAGTCAGCTCTCCTTTGAGTGGCAGCTTCTGGCTCTGAGATCTCAGCAGAAACTCCTTTGTTCCCATCTTCCGGGCCTTGCCAGCAGATAAGAGGGAGCAGGGATGCCCATCTTCATCCTGTTTCTCACAGAACACAATGGTATCATTCCCCAGTTTTCCCACAAGTAGCTGGAGCTGTTTAGTCACAGGCCAGATCTTCTGCCACTAAACACTCCTGAGCATTCTCATCCGCTCTTCTACAGAGCAAGCAGCTCTGGAGGAAGGGGCTTTCAAATGTTCCCAAAGCGATATCGATTGTCACACAGTTAGCACCCATCAGTTGCCTCCTCAACAAATCACTCAGAGTCTTATCATTAGAAATACCTCAGGAAGCAAGCTTTGAGCCAAAAAACAAAGAAGGATTCTCACATACCCACCTGGTAGGTTTCATCTGCACTGTGACTTCAGTTTTCTTACAACAATGTCACAAGACAATTTCAAATGCCCTACAAAAGTGAATATATAATTCCTTCTCCTTTTCCTCTGTTCACTGTTCCCACAGTTCTGTCATGGAAGAAAATTAAGCAGCTCTACATGATTTACTTGTGACAAATGTTGTCTTCTGGGTGTTTAAAAATTTGATTATTTGATCAAAATTTTAGCTAGTAATTGAAATTAGGCTTGAAGTTCTGTAGCTCAGTGGCTTCCCTCTTTTTTTATAGATGGTCAAAAAAATTATCTTTTACAGATCCTCCAATGTTTTATCTATGCTACATGGACTCTCAGAAGCAACTCAAATACAGAAACAGCTGTGTTTTGGTATGTTTTGCAAATATATTTACTGGTTTGGGCTGTGATAGAATTAATTTTCTTCATAGTAGCTGTAACAGAGATACATTTTGGACGTTTGCTGAAACAGTGTTAACACACCTATGGTTTACTTGTTGCTGAGCAAAATTAAGGACTTTTCAGCTTTTTGTGCTGACCTGGCAGTGAGGAGCTGCAGGTGTACAAGAAAATGGCAGCTGATAGAAATGGGTCAGTTGACCCAAAATGACCAAAGGTGTATCCCATACCATACAATGTCATGGTCAGCAATTAAAGGAGGGAATGGGAATGTTTGCTTGCTCTGCCATTGCTGGGGGACTAGCTGGATGTCAGTTGACAGATGGAGAGCAACTGTATTTTTCATCTTTATTTTTACTTCTCTCTTACTGGCTCATTAATTTTTATTTTTATTTATTTATTTTTTTAATCTCAAACCACAAGTTTTCTAACTTTTTACCTTCTAATTATCTGACTTCATCCTGTTGTGGGGGAGAGAGCAAGCAGACAGCCGGACCTGTGTTACCAGCTGTAACATCTGTTAACTCACAACAATACACTTATTAATTGTGGCTACACCTTTTCTTCCACCTCTAACCACACTCAGTGAAGTGCTTATCTATTCCGTTTGGTGCTCTGCTTTTTATCTGAGGTGATAAATTCTCACCTACTTGCATTATGCCCATTCAGCTGTTTAAGTGATTAGTCTTTTTTTTTGTTGTTTCTGGTAAAATAAGCTAGGATAGTTCATTTTCATTTTCAGCTGAAACTCTTTATGGCAACCTGTCTCACTTTGACTAAATGAGTTAGAAGGCACTCATAATGATGTGAAGGAGAAAGTGATTAGCACCTGGTAGCAGGATGGGGGTCATTACCCCTGCCAGCAACACAGCTGGAGAAAGAAGTCGTGTTCTGGCTTCAGTTTTCTTCTAGCTGAGAAAATCTAGCACTGTAAGAGATGTTAACATTGAACATTAGGTTTTTTTCACAATGTTATTTTTTCAAAATATCTTGCAGTATCTAATATACTCAGTTCTTTCTTTTGTGTTGCTGATTCTAGCTAGTCAGCTGTTGAAAGCAGAGGAAATTTCACAGCTTTACCTCTCCTGAATAACAGTATTTTTTCACAACTACATCCTCAGTTCTTAAGATTATTAGGTTATTTCTGCATGATGTTCTTACACCTACTACCTTTGAATTATTTTTCTGTACTTGGTGTCATGTACACCTACCATTAGCACATCATCATTTCTTTACATGGACATTACCAAAGGATTAAATACAATTTGATGTTGATTTAGTCATTATGAAATTTCACCAGAACAGAAAACCTGCAATTTGCACAATTTCCCCTTTAGCTACTGTTATATTTTCCTCACATTTAGCTTAGTAATATCTTTTCCAGCTTCACTCATAACTTATGAGTAAAACTCAAGAATGTGTCTTTTAAGAATGATGCAGAGAACATTTTTCTGCTGTTCACACAAAACCTTCTGATGAGCTCAAAATGACTAGGGTCACAAGCGAAAGTAGATCTATTTCTTTGTTACAGGCAAAGTATAGCAGTGCTGCAGCAGTTATGTTTTAGTGACTCCCCTGATATCCTCATTTATCATTAGATCCTGCCCCTTCTGGTACTAATTGCAGGGCTTCCACAAAGCTCCAATGGGAGAAGAATCAGAATAACCAGCAGGGAAGATCTGCCACAAACTGAAGAGTTCCAGAATAAATGTAGATACTGGAGGTACGTAAATTTCAAAGTCAATAAGGATACAAATTTGAATAAAGAAACAACAGTTCAAGGAAATGGCTTTCAAGAACTCATGTAATTTGAACTGGATGAGTAATTATGAAAAATGCATTATAAGTTACAGGCTGTGATATATGTTGGAAATCCTTTTTATTACCAGCCCTAATTTATTTGACAAGTTCTAGGAATTTAAACTTCATGGTGACAGGCACAGAAAATCACATATTATTTAACCCTTCTCTTTGTCTAATTCTAATCCAGTGAAATGGCTTTCACTGATTTTCTGCAGTATCAGAGGAAAAATAGCAGAAGCATTATTTTATTGCAATGATTATTTCTATTTTACAATAGCTTTAAGCCATGAGAAAAAGAATATATGGAAACATTTGAAAGTCCCTTTCTGAGTTGGGTGGTACCACCATCTTAATGTTCAATTTTTGAGGAAAAAATAAAAATTGCATTTACATTTCTGGGATAGTCTTCCACAGCCGTATATGAAAGGTACCTGAGCACTGCTTTTCACTGAGAGATCAGTTATGCAATCATTCTTGCTATATAATTTTGAGAATTCATAGATGTAAATTCGCCTGAGACAGAAATATAGGCACAAAAATATCTTTTCTAAAGTGAAAACACCAAATAAGGTAGAGGGTTATATAGGAAATACTCTAGGGTTAGAAATTCATAAACAGAAAAAAATCCCATTTCCATTATTTCAGGAAGCAACACTGGCCTTCTAGCTCAGGTTGTGTATATAACCTAGCTAGTCCCTTATGAATAAAGCAAGTTGGCAAGTTATCTTACTATTAGATATCTTAACAGATAGCAAATTCAATCTGCTTCTTACATTCATATGCAATTGTCAGATTTACTAAAGATAGCTTAGAATATGAACATCGATCCAAGCTTCAACAAAGTAAGGAAAGCCAATTTTTGTGCTGCAATTTTATTGAAACAGTCTGAATATTTTCATTGAGTTTGGTTCTTTCTTTTGAATGGGATCAGTTTCTTTAACACTGGAGAGACCAACGAGCCACAGTAAGTACAAAAGGAATACGTGAGCCATTGTTTTTGGCTGTGAGTTTTCACCTTGGCATAAAGAGTCAATTTTCTCAACACAAAGTTAACTGCTAGCAACAGGTTCCCTCAGAAATGTTGTGGCAAGAAATTAAATGCATGTATCATTAATGAAGCCAGTGTTTCTGCATCACTGTTCATAGAAAATATTCATGTAAATAAGGCAATAAACCCCAGAGATTCTATCAAAGTAAATGTGTTAAATACTATTTTCCAGAAAGAGAAGGCTATAAAAATGTTGCACTTCACAAATTTTTCTGAATTTTTCTGTTTTCCCAGTAGCTTTATCTTGTTTCTCTTTATGTACTGCAGAAGTGCATTTCTCCTTGTAAGATACTGATTCAAGATGAAATAAGCTGCAAAGTCTCAACAGAAATTCTTCAGCCTATTCTGAGAGTGAGATGAAGGAAAAAAAAAATTGCACATCAACTTTTTGGACTTTGAGCTTATTTATTATCTCTGAGCAACTGGCAGAGCTATAAAATCAAGTGGTGGAGATCAAATTTTCATTATTCATATGAAAAACAGCTCTTGATTAAACAAGTTATGAACCTCAATTCGTGCATAACATACAGCAAAGGTTAACATATGCTGAGAAGATCCAGCTCCTGATAATGGCGAATATTCATGGTCAGGTTGTGTAGAGCTGGACTTCCCCTAAAAATCCTGCAGTTAGCCACAAGTGGTGAATAGAGACATGTTTTCCTTTTCTCTAACTCCTAGGTTAGAGAACTCTCCCAAAGCTCTCATTCCTCTCAATTCTCTCATCTTCAGAAGTTACCACACCCATTTATGGGGTTAAATCAGTTGAATGCCACATTGAAGATTGTCTGTAATGACCAGTCACTGTCAGGTTTCTACTCTAATACAAGGCAAATCACTTCAATATTACCATCTACTAATGACTTTTAAGTGTAGTACAAATTACCCAGGAGAAGCTATGGTGCTAAAAATATGTGTTTTAACCTCAGTGTGTTCCAACTGTAATTATGAGTTCACTTTCAAAACCCTCAAGGTTATGTAGAATTGTTCATGGGTGCACTTGATATAGGCTGGAACAATGATCTGAATAATCAAAACTTAATCAAGTCTAGACTCCTAAATAAATGTCGTTCTTCACTACTTTGTGTCTTAGCTCCCTGCAAATGAATCAGAGCCAGTGTTACCCCTTTACTTTAAACTATGAAGGCAAGTTCTCCATTTGGAAAAAAAAAAATAATAATGGTGCTTTCTGGTGCTTTGAAAAATAACAGGTACCAGTGACAAGAAGAGCAGAGAAACAACAAGAAGGAAAGTTGTAATTCCAGATGCAGGATTTGTGGGGGTCAAAGCCCACTCACTCACTGGACTTTCAGATTCAGAATGCCATACTATTTAGTCACTAATCTTCGTCTTAAGACTGCTAGGATATATAAGATAAAAGCTGCAATAGGCAGCCTCTTACCTTTTGAGTTCTTCGTTTTGAGAATTTTAGTCAGAACACCTTAAAAATTCCTTTCAGTCAAGTTCCTTCTTGAAGAAAGCAAGAAGCTGACAGGAGGTGTATATTTGCATCTTGTCCCAGCATGGTGCTGGCATTCAGCCAGAGCACGCACCAAGAGCCAGCACTCAGAAGCAATCCTAAGGGTATGTGTAGCTGGTGATAGCAGGGAAGTGAACTCAGCTGCCTCAGAAGCCTATTCCATTCTTATGATAGTAATCTATACATAAACCCTTTTACACACAGAGCAATAGGAAACTCTTAACAGCAGCAAAACACTTGTGTTTGATTTTGGATATAAGGAACCTATAATAATCACTTTCTTTACAAAATGAAACAGCTACATAAGATCAAGTTTTGCAGATACTACCTTTAAGAGACAAACAGACTACGTTCTTGTCTTGAGCAGCTGCGGTGTACTTGTGTGATAAGCAATATAATCAGACCTGTGATGACTGTTAAATTACTTTGAGATATTTCTCTTTGATATTTTTCTTGCACTGAAATGGTTGCCTAACAGTAGTCAGAACTGTAAACATATACACAATTATGTCAAGGATATGATTTCAAAGAATATAATTTCTTTGCCTCCACAGAGATACACAGTAAAAATATCAATTTAATATTCTAGTTTTCTTCATATGGCCTATAGGGAAGTAATTAAAACAAGCAGTTGCCAAGGAAGTAATGGTAGCTTTTCTTAGAGGGATGTATATCCCACTGTATACATCTGAACTAATAATTGTTACATATTGTCAGCTGCATGGTGATAATAAACTTGGTGCTTTGCCATTTGTATTCTGGTGTTGCTGAGTGTAAAATAACAACTACAAGTTATCATGAAAGCATAATAGTTGTAGCTTGCCTAGAAAATACCCCAGTGCTAATTTTACAATGAAAAGCAATAAATTTACAATTGGAACAGGAAATCAGGTGAAACTTAGAAAGATCAAATGTCTCTGTCTTGCCATGTTAGTACATAAGCTTTCTATTCACATCACTAAAACCAGATCAAGCAAAAAATGAATAGTTTTTGCTAGTAGAGGGATTTCTTGTCTTTTAAAACCGAGTTCTCTCAGAACACATTAGAAGAAGACAGAAATGAAACTTGTGAGTTATTTATATTCTCATCAGAAAGTATCCAGAGCATCATCATTCATTACCAGAACAGAGTTTAAGGTGTATTATCTCCTCTGAAAGTACTCTGAGTAAAATGAATGGTAAATGTGACCACACTTCATAGATGCCCACCTCCTTCCATTTGTAACCCAAATGTTGCAGTCCCAAGTCCATCAGTCCAAAATAAGGAGCATAGAATCATAGAATCGTAGAATCACAAGGTTGGAAACGACCTACGAGATCATCCAGTCCAACCATCTCCTCATCACCATTGCCACCACAAGCACTAAACCATATAATGCAGCACGTCATCCAGACGCCTCTTGAACACTGCCAGGGATGGCGACTCCACCACCTCCCTGGGCAGCCATTCCAGTGCCTGACCACTCTTTGAGAGAAAAAGTTCTCTCAGCAAAACAAACAGGATTCATGATTACAGAAAAACTGACTGACACAGAACTGAGATATTTCAGTAATGTAGTATAATAACTATTCATATCATAAATTTTGGGAAAACTCAGAAGTGTACTTGAATGATGCAAATTCTTATATATATATATATGTGTGTAATTATTATTATATGCATGTGTGTTCACACACTTAGAACCATACTTCTGGCTACTGGCTTCTGGCTACTTCTGGAAATTAAAGTTACCTATATGTTTAATGCAATTTAGATTGGATGACTGACAAATAAAATAAAATACAAGAAATAAACCAAGAGTTACTTTTAACTCCTTGAATCTGCCATCAAGTTGAATTCTGGGATTCAGACACAATCACTTGATTTTTCTCTTTTGATCTTATGAGTCCTGAAGTTCTATCTGCATGCTAGAAGCAGAGCTACATACCAAATCTCCTTACATAGCAGAAACTTCTTCACTGCTGAGTCTGAACAGTGTCAAAAGTTACCACCCTCTTAGGAGTAACAGAAAAAAAAAAAAAGCAAAGAGGCTTCTTTCTTGCATTCCTTGTCTAAAATGTTGGCACTTTGGATGATTCCACTCTCAGATCTGATCAGATTGACATTTCTATATTGCTTCTATGAACAAAGTCCCATAAATGATCCAATCAGCACTTGCTTTATACTCTAGGGTGCTAAGTGTTTGTTGGCAACGTACAAGTAACAGCCAGAGAGGTGTCCAAGTCAAAATTGCTGGCATATTGTGTGGTCAAAATAAACCAGGGCATAGGAATGGAAGGGTATAAGGAGAGCCAAATTCTCTACTGTTCTACTTACAACCCTGAGAAGCATGTCTGTGAAACTAGGATTCACAGCCAAGCATTAACTTCAAGCTGTGCTGTTACCACCAGACCTCTGATTTCAGACAGTTGAAGGCACTTGTCAGTCCAGCCATAGTCTTTTGATCCTGGTCCTTGTTCAGCCTCTCCATTCAGACTGTGACTGTTGGGTGGCTTATATGAAAATGCCAAGAGTTTTGAATGCCTTCTCTGGGAGCCTCCTGATAAGAAACTCCACAACAATCTTTTCCTTTCCTCCCTACCACTGAGAATTCCCATGTTAATTAATCATATTTTCAACAAGCTTCATCATCAACATACAACCAGTGATGAAGCACATGAATTGATTAAATGACTAGGAACAAAGTGTCACTGATTTGAAAAAGATTCATGTTTGAATCAGTCCTTCAATGCAAATAAAACTACTACTAGCAACAAGAGGATCTGGTGCTTGAATGAGCTCACTTAATAACACTCTCATGTTAGATCATTTAATTAGGGAAACATCTATAGATAGTCTGTTCAGACCACACTCTAGGAGTGTTCTTGTATTTCTCAATGGTATCAGAAAATAGGCTCTGAAGAGTTATAAACTTTCTTTCCTCATCTACTGAGTCATAGGTTTCATTGCAAGTTGCAGGCAAAATCTTGACCTCAGCTATTAGTGCTTTCACAGCCCTCTGCTGGGCAACAGTTACTGATTGTGCCTCAAAAATCCCAAGTAGCACCAAATGCAGCATTGTATTCCCTAGCAACAGAGGCCATAATGAGCACATCAAGATCATTTTCTAGTGGTCTTCTATGGAAGAAGTATATGGATTACAGAATCCCTGTGAATCTTTCCAGCGGAGTTTGTGGACAGAATAACACACACTGAAACTGGTAAATCAGCACAGTGAAGCACATCATTCAGCAATCACCCCAGTCCTGGTAGTGCAGCAGTGTAGCTACATTCACACAGCCTAGGATCTGGATACAACATCCTTACTTTCCACATCAGGCCCCCCACCCACTTATCTGAATTCACTGCTTTCCACACAGAAAAAGCAAAAGGAAAGTAAATGGAAGTACCAATGCCTTTATAGTAAATGTGTGTGTTTTAATAAATGTTGCCAAATGGAGAACTACACCAAATGACATATTGTTGGATTTAGTCCCTCGTGAAACTTGTGGTTTTGTGCTCATTCTGTGAAAAACCTAATGAAGAGTAGGGTCTTGTCCCTACAGTCTTTTTTAACTGCCTAAGTCCAGGATAGCAGGAGAATAAAAACCTTCAGCTCATAAATGAAAAGCATCAGTGACAGCTCTGATCTTCCAGCATAACAGATTTTTCACTGCAACAGTAAAGCTCATCTATGCATGTGACATACATTTATTAGGGACTGACCCAAGACTGTACTCTCTACTCTCTCTACCCTCTACCCACACATTCTGAAAAAATGTGCCAGCACAAATCTCCCCTGATGCTGCCCCATTGCAGAGTGCATTCCTTTCATCTTACCCTCTCTAACATACATCATAAGATGTATTCTTGGAAAATAATGAGGAAAGAAAGGTTAAAACTCCAGTAAATTAAAAGTTCCTACTATGTATTGCTGCAGATGTGCTGCTCCCTTAGAAGAGGACAGCGATTGGTACATGGCAAATGTGTAGTCATAAATACTTCCCTGTGAACCGCTCAGGAACTCTGAAATTAACAAATAAGTTCATGAACGTACATAGGCAAAGCTAGGCAAGGGTGGGATGACAGGACTTTGACTTACTTGAACGTTCCTTCTGCTGCCATCTCCATTCTGAGACAACATTCTTAGGAGAGAAATACAACACGTTTACTCACGATAACTCTATTATGCACTGTTTGCAAGTCATAGATTCTTTTCTCATTTAAAAGCGCTTATAAATACATGCCTTCTAACTAAAGTTTTCCTGTTGCCTAAATTTCCATTCAATTTTATGTATAATAAACACAGGTAGCACAGCAACCAATCTTCAGGCTGCTGACAGGTTTTCATATGAAGAAGAAACAAAGAAAAAATGTTATTCATCCTGAAGGAACTCAAATGTACTCCATAAGAATTTGGTAAACTGCATGTTTATGTATTTTCACCTACATAAGCCTTGTTTGTTGGAATTAGTAAGAAGCTGCTTGAAGAGCTATTGATGTATCTGGCATTTTCAGTCACTTTTGGATTCTACTTTAAATCTCAGAACAAATCCTTTTTATGCTTTCAAAATTAATCACGTGCCCTTTGCCATCTGAGCACAAGCCCTGAGACTCCCATGCTTGGCATGAAGCTCTGGGCTCCACACTGCTAATGTCTTCTTAATGTGCTTCTACTTGAGCCCACTTTGGAGCGCTGCTGGTTCTGCATATTTTCTATCTTGAAAGAGAAAAATTGTGTTATGCCTATAAACAAAATTGTAATATTTGGTTTTGATTTTTCATTCTCAGAAATAATATCTTAGCAAATCAATCCTCAAAGAAGTTAAAAGGCAATTTGAAAAATCATTTGAAAAATATCTCATTAAATATCTCTTGAAGGCTTGTGTTAACAGTGAAGCTTCTCTATGTGTATGCACAAACATGGGCACACCCTTCTTTTTTAAACTGAAACTGATTTTAAGATGTTTCTTCCAGATATACACCAATCTGGTATTTGTTTTTCTTACCCCTTTTCCTACATCTTATTTAACCTGGAAGGGAAACTTTTTACCTTAAAAAAAAACTTGTCCAGTTTTTTATATATATATACTTCTTCCTTTTGGCTATCTTCTTAACACCATGCCAATGAATACTTTCAGAAAGCTCATTCTAGTCCTCGCACACTCAGAGCTGTCAGCTAAATCTCTCTGGAGAGCAGCATCCACATATTCTCATTGGGTGACTTTCTCAACTCTTATATTTAAATAGTGACAAAAATCATGCTCTGATCCCATTCAAGGAGATGAAAGAGGGATGGAAGAAGGTAGTAATAGCCTGAAAAATGCTCAGGGAGAAAAATAGATTAGATTCCATCCCATTATGTTACATTAGATAATAAAGAAGAAAGTGACAAGTACAGAGATGAGAAAGAAATGTAGGAAAGAAGGGAAGGAAAGGAGGGAGGGCAGGGACAAAGTAGAAGAAGAGTCAGAAGAGAGAAGAAACTCAAAGAGTGAAATAAATTAAACTGTGGAAAGATACTGAAGAATAGAACAATTTTGAGCTCAAAAACTAGCTATTATGGCAAAAATATTTCTGAGTTAGTCCTGCAGAAAACCTGGTTACTGAAGGTAGATAGAACATCAAAGAAGCAGTAGCAAAGAACAAAGTTTATTGGTGCTGTTTTTCATGTTGTAATGAGTATTTTACAAAGCACTGAAAATTATGTATCCATGATGTTCTGATTACCTATAGCACACAGGTGTAGTGTGAATGCTTTCCCACATTAGCTTAGAAAGGAGTGGTATCCCTTTTCCGTTTTGCCTTGATATTCCTTCAGGATATTGCTTATCACTTTTTTTCCTCTTTGAAAAGCTGACAGCCTTAAGAGTTGCATGATCCACTTCTTTCTCTGCCTGTGAACAGATCTGCCAGGCATTTGGGCATAAGGGAAGGAATTCACTGTCCTTTTTTTCTCTTTTTTTTTTTTTTTTTTTAAGTCCGTCAGGAGCTGTTAACTCCAAATTGGCTGATTGTCTTATCTCTTGCTTCAGGTTGAACCTATCTAAGTGTCAGAATCTTAAGCTGTTGAGAGAAGTATTGATCGAGTCTTTGCAGTCAAAAGTCTTTAAATCATTCAAAATGCAGGAGAGGTTTAGGCATTTTGCCAGTGAAAACTATTGTTCAGAATTGCTGTGAAAACATTTTTAAGTGCAAACTCAATTTTTGAGTAAAAAAAAACAAAAAACACCCCAAAAACAGAAAACCACAGAAATAAGTTTTAGTGGGCATTTCAATTTCCTGTATTGTTGTTTTAGGGTTAAGTAATGTACACACATAAATTGTTAAGTATATGTTATTGTTAAATTACACACCACGTAAATTGTTAAGTATCTACCCATTGAACATGGAAGTTGTTCATGAAACACATTATTTGCATAATAGCACTTCATTAATTATAGTGCTCTTGAATAACGGAAATAATAGTCACATACTGTATTAACTGGATAATGGCAATAATGGTCACATAGCATTGAGTAGTTCCTGTAGCAATTCAACATAAAATATTTTCTGGAATTAAACACTGTCAGACAAATATTAACAGTTTACATACATGGAATGATTAGATCTCTCTTGGGCCTTTGTGTAGTGATTAAAGACAACAGTCCATTCCACTTTCAACTCACTGTACAGCATACTGATCTGAGTCCTGTGATTAAAATCCTATTAATATAAAATATCTGTGTTTAATGTGTACTGACATATAAAAACGGCATAGTTATAAACGATTCCTAGATATACTAAAAAAAAAAAAAAAACTACTGAAAGCTGTATAGGAAGATTTATGTAGGAGAAGAAATGACTTCTCTGACATTCAGAAAGCTCAGAATAACATTTATCATTCGTAACAACTGAACAGTTAGCTCAAAATTTATAATTAACACGACATTGCTTTCAGAAACTTGAACCTGAAATAATTAACTTGGAACTGTAAGCAGAACAGCAACTAAATTTATTTTTCATTATGGATGATAAGGTGTGAGGTTTTATTTTGCTTTGTTTTGTTTTGCTGGGAGGAAGGCTAGCTACAGACGACAGACATTTATTACTAACAAAAGATACAATGAAATTTGTGGCATTTGATCTGGGGAAGAACTTCAGAATCTGCAAGTGCCCCCAGCCAGTAGAAAAGGTCAAATGTGATTCTGGGTGGGGAACAGAGACTTAGCAGAGGAGAATCTGAAGCTAGGAATGATCATGGGGAGACCTTTCTGGGAGACGTATTTTGTAAGGACCCAGCAAATGAGGGAAAATAGTTGTAGGTAGATGAAAATGCTGGAATTGGGAAATTTTGAATAGGAATGAGGCAAATCTGTGTGAACACAAAGGGTTCCTGTTTAAGTAAGTAGAGATCTCAAGAGTGTGAGAAAAGCACTTTATAATAAATAAAATTCCTGCCTATAGGGCCACTGCTTTATTCTTGCCAGGAATGCAAGGGAAGGGACACACAAATAACTGATCACAGGATAGCCAAAGGTGCGTCAGGTTCTCAAAAATAGCATAACAAGTCAAAGCTCTTACTTTTCTGGTAGTAGCAGCTAGTTAGAATTTGTAATTTACATTTCATGCAGTACCAGGAGGAGCCTGAAATGCTTTTAAGAAGAATACAAGATCCACGCAGGTCAACTCTGCCTATCTTGTTTAGCACCTGAGAAGAGCACAGGCACAGAAGACATTGTGGGATTCTCTCCATTGCTGAACTTACATTATTGAACAGCTCTGTAAGGGCTTCATCTCAGCAAAGACAGGAGCTGAAATGCTTAGCTAGAGTAAAAAAAAAAATGCTTCTGGGCATAAACGTGATGTGGTTTTTTTGGTGTGCATTCTTCCCAATATCCCTCCTCCCTGACCTAGTATCTCTGCACTTTCTAGTAGGTCACCTTGGCTCTTCTAACCCTCAGGGTTCTGGAGGATGTGAGCTGTAGTTATGGGTACACCATGTCTTCTCCTGAATGTACATCAACCTGAGGGTACAATTCTACCACACAAATTCTGTTGTGGACATATCAGATAGCACTTAAATGTTACAGTAGTGAATATCACATATCCTGGGTGTCTTTGCCTCTGTATGTCATTTTGCATAGGGTGCTAAGAGGATGCACCAATTAATTTTTATGAGTAATTGAGTTGCTTCAGCGAGAAACACCACAGAAATACTAATGAGGAAATTAATTATTCTATGTGGATAGCAAAGTTGGATATGTTCAGCAAAGATGGCATGTACTTGCTCAATTACCAGCAATGAAAATACCAAATATTGATTAGTTGCTCATTAAATCTGCACCATCCATTCTGTCAGATGTCTCTCTGAACCATATCAGTACTATTCCTGCCTTTATTCACACCACCACGCTAAGATGCTTAATTGAGGTGCCTCCAATTTCCACATTTACTTAGGTCAGTGGAATGAAACAGGCCACCCTGGGGATTGTTCAGACTCTGGAATTGCAGAATCAAAAGTGAAAGTTACTTCAAGCCTGACAGGCAATCAGCAGAATGTTGAATATCTAAACTAGGAATTTTAGGTATTTCAGTAGGTATCTAATTTAGGTAGGCTGCATCAGCACAATTAGGAACTATCTTAAGAAAAGGGCACAGTGAGACAGAGATAGTATTATACTGACAATTTGAATTCAGACATTCCCTAATTTTAAGCATCTTATTCTGCTTCCAGATAATGTTCTTTTAATGGCAAAGATTTTTTACCAACACATTAGGCCTTGTCAGCTTTGCTGAATGCTTTGTTAACAGTCAGAAAGAGATCTAACTGAACTACATGTCTTTCTACTGTGTCAATGAACATGTTCCACCATATACATACCCCTTTTCATCCATGTCAGTACGTCTCCCTTTATTTTTCTTAGTGTCTAGGTTACTTCCTAAAATTCATTTAGAAAATGTCCTTCTTTTGGAATGCTGGGTATCACAACAAAAAATGACATCTCTTTCATTAAGAATTCAATCTTGTATTATTTATTTTCTCTTTCCTGTTTTCTTCCAGAGATCTGCATTCTTGACTCTTCAAACATTTGCTAATTAGGGATATTTAGATGATGTAAGAAGAGATATTCATGACCTGTCCCTCCCCCTTTTTAAGATTTGTTATTAGCTTACAATTTCAGTCAGATAGGTGAAGAACTGAAATTTTTGTTTTGGATTTTTAATGCATGCTGAACCAGGTGTTGTTGAAGACTTTACCGAAGTATTGCAGAAGCTTCCGTTTGGAACATCCCTCACTCCTACAGCTGATCAGGAGTGTTATTGTCATCACTTTCTACCCAGGATAGGAAAGTAAAGAAAAACAATTAGACCATTATGCATAATGTCTCATGCCATGGGCCATTCTTTGGAGGAATTCCTCTCTCTCTCCCTTCTCTTCTTTCCAGTACTTATAAAAAAAGCCATAGGTGGACACTGTCCTGAATTAGGCACCTCAGTTTCCTGCCTGAGGTATAGCATGAATGCACCAAGAGATAGTGTCTGCAGTATTAGCAAGTTTACTCTCACTGCAATTCCATAGTCATTAAATCAAAATCAGCAGAAAGTATTCTAAGTGGGATTTTTATCTCTCTGCTTGAAAGACCACAGAAAAAAATGCCTGGAATTATATAGGAAATACTGTAATGTTGCAGTCTGAGATTTATTTTTTGGATCTGTCTTACCCAAAAAAGCCAGTTGTGAGAGAGGAAAGAAAAGAGGGACAGTATAATAGCTGTTACTTGCTGTTAGTAGTGATGTCCAAGCAAAGTAAGTCTGCATAGCATTTTAGTGACTTATTTAAATGAGATTAAGATTATCCAAAGTAACTTTAATGATGTCAAAAACAAAAACATAGGAATTTTAGAAAAGACGAAAACTTTGGGGTTTCTGAGTTCAACATTGCCTATAGAAAACAGCTTAAAGCCCTTATTATTCCACATCCACTTACCTCTAGTTTCTACAGATTTTCATTAAAGCATTTAATGTAATTGTTCTAGGATGGGAGGATCTAAGTCCAGAAGAAAATTGCTTGTAATTCAACATAATAATTCCTATGAATTAGAAATCTATAATTCCATTGATGTCTTGCTGATCCTCAAGTACTCATATAAAGTTCTGTTTTGTAAAGGCTTCAAGTGTTGGACAAAGCTAAAGAACTCTTCCTAAAACAAAATGTCCTATCTGTAAGATCTCTCCTGTTCTAGATAAATAAAGAGTTCACATTACTAAGGAAAGATAAAATTATACTCAGGGCCCAGCAGCTGGCATTTCTGAAGGAATACAGAGTTTGGTGTGTTTATTTACTTCTCACAATTTTATTGAAATGCCAAGTCTCCATTAATCAAGCTCCATCATTGCTTGAATTTCTTAAAAAGCAAAGAAGACGTAAGTTGTGGAAATGGAACAAGAATGAATGTCAGCAGAAACACCATCCTGTTATACAGAAGATACGTTATTCGCTGTCTCAGCTTCTCAGCTAACATGCAAAATGAGATTGTTCCTCTTTACACCACTGCCCTGTTTGTCACAATGCTTTGTAAATTAGAGTGAGGAAAAAAATAATCATTAACAAATATTGCTTGTCAGTGACAAATAGACTAGAAAACTCTAGGTCTTTTCATTTTAATAATCTTAAGAAACAGATTGAGATTGTTACACTGGAAGCAGTTGATAACACCTAAGAAATGACTGATTTCTCCTTGGTATTTCTCAGTTTGGCTATAAAAATATCTTCATGAACTTAAATCCAGAATGTTACAATTGGCTTTTCTCTTTCTGATGTATTGCTGTCATTAAGCACTACCTCCTCTTATCCTGCCCACTTTCCACAAAGCATTTATTAACAGTTTCAGTTCTATCTTTTTTTCTCACTTTGTGCTTACTGCAGCAGTCCAGTGGAGTCTCAGTGAAGAACAGAATCTGACTCAAAACAAAAAGCTGAGAAGCTACCTAAAGTGGTTGTCCTGGATTCAGCCAAAACAGTGCCAATAGTGTGAAGTTATGTTTGGTTGTTGCTGAGTGACGGAACACACCCCGGGTCAGGGCAGATCCAATACAGTGCCAGAATGAGGCCTGGGGCTGTTCCATACTGCTTGGAGGGGAGTGAGCAAATGGTTGCATGGTGCTGAGCTGCTGCCAGGTTAAATCACAGCAATGGTAGACGGAGATGTCAAAAGGAAAAAGAAAAGCTTACAGCTATTCATCTTGTTTGTTTGTTTTTAAAAGGGGGGAAGGTGCAATTTCTTATCTTTGTCTCCTGTATAGTACTGGGAAAAAAAGTTTTGCTTCCTTTCGCATCTTCCATTTTGAAACACACTGTGCTGAACAAGAACAGCCTTTAGGATCTGGCTCATAAATATAGTTTATAAAAGGAATACAGGGATTGGCTTCTATTCCTGGGGAACAGAGATCACAGCTAAAAAAAGCTGGAAATATCTTGGCTCTGAAAGTTCTGCTGATGAGAGAAACTTGGAAGTTTTCTTTTGAAAGTCATAGAATCATAGAATCACAGAATGGCTTGGATTGGAAGAGATCTTAAAGCCCACCCGCTTCCAACTCTTGCTCTCACTCCTGTTTGTAAGTTCCCTCAAGTACTAGAAGGTAAGAATGAGACCTCACTGAAGCCTTCTCTTCTCCAGACAAAACAAGCCCAAATTCCTTTCCTATCTTCATAGAAGATATGTGCCAGCCCTCTGATCAGCTTTGTAGAATCCTCTGAACCTGCTGCAACAGCTCCACATCCTTCCCATGCTGGGGAACCAAAGCCTGGATGCAGTACTACAGATGGGGCCTCACAAGAACAGAGCAGAGGGGGGCAAACATCTCTACTGTCTTGCTGGCCCACCCTCTTTTGATGAAGTCCAGGATACTATTGGCATTCTGGGCCCCACAAGAACACTGATGGCTTATGCACAGCTTTTCATCCACCAGGACCCCCAAGACCTTATCCACAGGGCTTCTTGCAAGTGAGTTCTTCTCCAAGTCTGTACACATAACTTTGATTGCCTCAACCCAAATGGAATACCTTGCACTTGGCCTTGTTGAACATCATTAGGTTCACGTGAGCCCACTTTTCAAGCCTGTCCAGGACTCTTTGGATGGCATCTCTTTCTTCTGTCATAAAGTATTGAGTAATGAGACTCATTAAAATTGAAATGTGAATTTTGCCAAATTATGTGTAAGCATAGGCATTGGGTAAACAAAATTCTAAAAGTCACTTCCAGTTGTAATTTATCACTGTAATTTTGAAGTCTTTCTTTGTATCATTCTCAGTGACACCCTTGAAGACCAGTAGTATTTAAGTTTCCCTGCTGCCAGCTACAACGTTCCACTAGAAAGTGATTCTGGATGCTTATACTACCATAATAAAACATTACACAGAGAACATTTCTTAAATGGGGAACTGTAATACAAATACTTTCTTCCATAAAGTTTTCATTTGAACCAACAACTAGTTTTCTGTATTAAAGCCAGAATTTTGTATTACAACAGTGCAAGTAACCATGCCCTCATTTTTATTTATTAATTAATAGCTATGAAAAACAAGCCCTTTGGTTCAGTTTCAGTTTCTATATTTTTCTGAATGTTTTTAGATTAGTTACTGTCTCATTTTGTATCTGGATTCAATATGTGTATATACAGTACTTAATATATGTATTATTTCATAGACAAGCATTAATATAGGAGGAAATAATCTCTTTGGCACATGTATTTCTTTGGAAGTGATCTTTAAATATATATTCACAGGCTTTTTCAAGTGGTATTTAACACCATTATTACTACAACTGTTGGCTTTCATGAGCCAAAGAAGCAGAATCCACACAAATCACATAAAAGAGAAAACAATGAATGTGACCGAATCTCCTGCAGGGTCTCTATCTACAAGAGTTGTTCACAAGCTACTTGTTTAATGTTCATTAAAAATAGACATGGTAGAAAGTGCTGAGCTCCACTTTTTATCAACACTCAGAAGCCCACGTAGTCCCCATCCTAGCACCAGCAACAATATTCCAAGTTCCTGGTACTAAACCTAAATTATTAAATCATCAAAGCTACCCCTTTCTTCTTTGTTTTATTTGCTTCATTTCAACAGCAACTCCTCTTGGGCAATTTTTATTTGCCACAGAGGAACTTCAAGCTGTACCCACTGACTTCAAAGCTCCTTAGTGAATCATCAACCATTCCCCCCAGTGATTGAAATCTTACCATGTCAGAGCTGTCCTAGTCCCTGAACAAAATCAAATTCTGAAGCTGTCAAGACCTCAGAAGAGGGATCCTGCTCATACTTTTGTAAAGGTGGCTCTGCTGACCACTGCAGTGATGGACAGGTATAGAAGGTGCCACAGGTACTGCCCTGAAATAACTGCCCATGGCAACTGTGACAAATCTCCATCTGGACTACTCCTGTGATTACTGATGTGTTTACGTGACCAGTCTGGTTTCAGCTCCCAAGGCTTAAATGCCTGACATCTGATACCACAAATCCTGGCTATTGGCTGCTTCCAGGAAATTTCTCATCTCAAGATTTTGTAAAGTTGTCTACAAATCTAGTTGCCTACTTTTATTAAGGTATATGTTTTTATTTATCAGGTCTATTTTGTATAACATGCATATTATTATTTAAATGTATATAAATTACTGAGTGCATATAGACTTATTTATGCCTGTAGAACAAATCTGTCCTCATCCTGTTTGGCTTTGTATATTAAATAAGCCAAACATACTGTTAACAGTGGCTACAGAGATGTTCATTTAAGAAGCAGAAAGGGCACTATGAACTGATAAAGCATTGTGTATGCATGCGTTATGTATACTAGCAAAAACATAATTCAGATCGCTACACCTTCCAAAGTTTGAGACTATTCCCATTAGATAGCAGTCAGATATTTTCTTCATCCATTATAATCAGTTTCATTAGTTTTTATAAATCCCTATGTGCGTATGGAAAGATAACTACATCTCCATGAAAAAAAGATCCTTTCTAATCCTTTACTTTGTAGTCTAGAAATTAATATACAAACCATATCTTTTATTAAGAACACATGGTTTGCATAGTACAAATCATTTTTGTAACCCAGTTAGCACCAATTTTTAACAAGAGGCATTCTTGTCTTACAATGGGCAGGGTTTTGTTGCAGATGCTTCTAATGCAGCAACCCATGCTCAGAATTTGTGAGGTAGCAATTGCCTGCTCAAGGCAACTGTCCCTTCATTAGTGTGATGGGGCTAATGAAGACAATGGTAACCTTTAAAATTTTTCATTTTGCCTGTGATGCATATAACCTCCTGACACACGTTAGAAAATACTTGGAACATGGCAAATGCTATCATTATCTGAGAGGGGAAAGTTTTATGGGTCACCGCTGAAACTAACTGATGGTGAATTGTCAGTAGTTTCTTTAAAAGTCCTTTATGTAATTCTTCACTATTGTGCTATAAGCCACTTCTACTGTGTCTCCTCAACTCATCTATGTTCCTAATATAATAATACCCTTCACCGTGTATGACGTTCCCCTAAATGATTAATTTTAACAACTTAAAGCACTCCACATCAGTTATGTGTCCCAAATTAAAAGAAACACAGACTAAATCGCAGGTTATGAGATTACATCATACCGAGAAGGATAAAATATCCATATTGTCTTGCTCTTATTCTGCCCATCTTTCAGTCTTAGGAACACTGTATTTTGAAGCTTGTTCCCCTGACATTCATTCACCAAATCACCAGCTGGATGTTTTGGAAGATCTGGCTCACTGCATCCTCTCCAGACACAGAACATATCACCTCTGGGATATGTACAGATTCTATTAGTGCAAAGCCTCAGGCCTGACAATATCTTGCTGCAATGCTTTTCTCTTGTGAGTGAATAGTTACCCACACAGATTTAATTAACAGCAGCAGTAGAGTATTCACTGTTATAGAACGCTGTGGTAAATTACTAATCAGAACTGCAGGCACACTGGAGGGAATAAAAAGCTGAGGAAATGATGAGATCAGTTTTAAACAATATGGAACAGGCATGAGCAATGTGAGCAACATTTGTATGCAGTAAATGCAGTGTTAAATGCCTGGGAGTAAAATACCTGCATCTTCTCCAATAGTTTCACTAGTTAAATGTGTGGGAGAAAAAAAAAATTCTCAGTTATTTACATCAGTGATTATTTTGACCTTGAATGAAGAGAATAACTTTCATTTGGTTATTGAGTCCATCCACATCTAGCATTTTCTGAGTTGAAATATTGGCATGTAGACATAAAAATATGTAAGCAGAGCAGAGAAATTAGCAGCTGTATTCTGGAGTTGAAATCAAAATTAGTTAAATCACAGGCTTGGAATGGGCACCCCATACATTCTGCAGAGCTGCTGCTTTAGCACTTCTGATACATGCCCACCTGATTAGTGCAATCAAGGTCACTGAAATACTCAAAGTGGGTTTTCACTTACAGAGTGCCACTGGGACTCTTATCGTGCAGTTAAGCACTGTCAGCAGTGTGCCACAGGCAGAGCTCCAGTGGGAGACAGCATTTTGGGAACTCATAGAAGTTCAACCTCTGCTCAATTCCTTCTGCCATAAGTAAAAGCAAGTAGTATAAAGCAGAAATTAGCATATTTTCTGCCTTTAGTGCTCAACAAAAATGATTCCAGCACCATGGAAATAACTGTTCACTAGAGCAGTAAGGTTAAAATGCTGTCTGCGATGTCTTTCAGGTGATGTTACATAAGCCCAAGGGAAGATCTCTTCCAACACCTTCTCAGGGCTTGGATTTCTGATGTATATTTTTCAGAACAGAGGGAAAATCATGGTAACTTTGGACCCCATGGAAAACAGAAGTATGAATGGAAAAAATCTCTCATTCTCTTTCTCTCTCATATCATACATAAAAATTTGTTTCAGCTTTAAAATACTGCAGATCATAATTTTTTTTTTTCAGAGATATACCAAAGAAGTGTTTCTATTTTACCAGTTTGGAAAAATTTTATGCAACAGGCTATCAATATCTATAAAAAAACTGATTAGAGAAGAGTGAGAAGTTCACAAATCACATGCTGAACTGATTAATTAATTATTAAACTGATCCTTTGCCACTAATTACTTCACATTATATATTCATGATGGATAAATAAATTACCTGGATGGTCTAGCCAGGGCAACAAATTGCAAATGAGTAAAACAGTATAATGTTTAAGCTTGAAATATTAGGCTTTATTATGGGTACACCGGCAATGTGGAAAGGACCAAGTTTCTCTTGTGTTTGAACACAGGGATCTGCAAATCATCATGTTTTTGCAGTGGAGTAAACCAATCTAATCTCTAGCAGCTGAACACAAATGTTTTCACTGCTATTGCTGTAATGTCTGATAGAATATATTAGTGTAATCACCAGGGTGAGCTATTCTTTTGTCACTCAAGTGAACAGTGGGAAGACTCTGAATGGTCTTTTACTTCACATAAGTTTGTTACATCAGATCAGTATGTGAGCAATTATAAATAATTTCATCACTTGTAATTATGTGAGCTAATAACTGCTACCTCTGTCTTCCCATATATCTGATTTTAGAAGAAAATACAAAATTGGTTGTATGTTTATTCACATCCAGAAATCTCTTCTAGCTCTTCAGCTCAAGTCAGGCAGCAAGAAATCTGTTAAGCTAGTGGCATTTTGTAAGTTTATTTATTTATAAAAAGGAACTTTAGCACCATTATTTTTAAAGGTAGTTCAAATTCAGAAGAACACCAGGCTTTTAGAAACTGCATATTATGAAAAAATCTAAGTCATGGCTGCTTCCAGTTAACCTTAGCTGTGCTTAAAAATAATAGAAAACATATTTAAATGGAAGAGCAACTTCGAAGAAGGTAAAGAAACGTAATAAAGGAAAATAAAAATCTTGCATAGTCAGTTAAGCAACTAGATATTAGAACTACTTTACACATGTAAATAATTTTACAACAACAAAGTCTGCAGATAGAATTGGAGCTTGCAGGTCATTGAGCATTTCAAATTCTCTTACTGCCTTAAAATTTCCTTACAAACTGCTCAAATCCTTTGTGCTGATCCACTGCCAAAATTTTAAGTGTTTACTGATACCAAAAATATTTCCCTCTGTTTTGGTGGTTTACTAAACCACTAACAGCACATTAAGCCAAAACAAAATTTAGGATATGCATTTTTTCAGTACATCTGAAAAGGCTTTGAAAAAAAAAAAAATAAAAGCAATTCCTTCATCATTTTCTGAAAACTCTTAGTTATTTTAATGCTTCTGCATCTACTTAGAAGAAATTTTTTAAAACCTCTAAACATTATTTACAAAGTTCAGAGAAGTCATGTAAGAAAACAAGAGACCATTACAGAAGTATCATGTACAGACAGATGAACTGTGGAAACAGCAATGCTCATTATACGCTTGGTTAGTGGTGCACTGGCTCCATTGTTTTGGAAATGGATGCAGCCTATTAGTTCCACTAGGGAACATTCTATTGGTGTATACATAAAATTAAAATGTTCTAAAAGGATCTAGATCTCTGTCAGTAATGCCATAGAAGTGGAAAAATATGTTGGTTGTATTTTTCCACAGTTGTGCTTTCTCTCAGAAATAAATTTTCTATTTTGGAATCAACTCTATTCTTTCTCTTGCCTCCCACGGTTCTGATGAGTTACCCTCTTCAGCTCAAACTTTTCCTTACAGCTTCCATCACAAGTGTGACTCATCAGTGATTTCTTACTTTTCCACTATACTAAACAATTTTTAGATTTTTAGACTCACTTTGTTGGGCTTCTTGATTTGTGCTGGATTTTTTTAGTTGTTGGTTTTTGTCGTCGTAATTTTGAAGCAGTAGACACGGAATGGAAAAACACTTTATGGATTCCTCAGTTATTAGAATTTTATCTCTTTATGCAACCCAAGCAGAAATATCAGAAGATGGACTTCTATGTGTGAGTAATGTTTAGCGATATGAACAGTCCCATCAACATTGCACTGAAGCTGAAGGACTATTAGCATAAGTAAAAATTGCAAGGTCAGGTTTAACAAAACCTCTACATACATAAAATGCACCACTTTTGAGGGAAAAATTTATTCGTAATTATTGAAATAAATAACACGTTGTCCATGGCATGTCTTATTACACCATGCTTTTTTTTTGCAGATTCAAAGCAAAGAATAATGTCCAAATAAAATAAATTACTCTGGTTTCTTTCATTCTTTCTCTTAATGATATTCCACATTTAGATGACTCACCATAACCTTTAGCTGTGAATTAGTTACCCTTCATTTCTTGTTTGTCCATTAGAAATCATTAGTTGTTCACTGAAGAATAAATGGAGAAAAATAAAACAACCATAATATATTTTGTGTGTTTCACACGTAAGATAGGGACTAATTATTAAAGTCAAATTAAGGAGGGGGGTTGGGTTGACTCTCCCAAGAGTTCTGTGTGAATGATGCAGCATAGTGCAAAGATGAAAGAGCATTCAAATTTGAAATGAAGCACAGCAAGCAGAGATTCAACACGAATTTCGAACAGAATTCCTTGTGCTGGTATGTTAATTAAAGCTCTTTTTTTTTTTTTTCTTTTTAAAGTATATCAGGATTATTTTAGGGGCCAATTTAACCTAATATTTCCAGTTGTTTAAGAAGAAATACCATAGAAGCAATGCTGCTGATGCCCCAAAGCTTTCTTGATTGAACACTGAATCCAGCTGACATCTAGCTTCAGAAATATCCTGAGGATGGTATGGCTGAGTTGGAAAAGCTTGGGAACACCACAGGTGATGTGCATCTTTGTCAGGAGTTGGGTTACAGGTGTTCACACTTCCACTGTCACTTGGATTTCATCTATTCCACAAGTTTTCCACTATCCTCACTGAAAGATGCTCATACCACTTCTGATAGAAAGGGAGCATGAAGGAAATTGCCACAGCAGTGATAGGCTAAATACATAGAAAAGGCATGAGAAAATATGAACTGAATCAAGTTATCCTCTAATAGAATAAGAAACAAACTGATTCAGTAGAAGATGGTTGTATAGCAAGGTAAAACCAACATTATATTGAGGTAGAAGTAGTAAGTACAATCTCTTACCTTACTCAGCTGAGGGAAACAAAATACAATGGTTAGCCAATTATAATTATTAAATTATGTGATTAAAACCTGTCTATACACTCAAAAGGAGCACCTAGCACAGAGTACATGAGGGTGAAGGAGCCCCAGTAATGCCCTGCTCCAGTTTCTTCCAGATGCATCTCTGGACTCAAATGCATAAGCCCAGAAAAACAAAGTTGTGTGGGAGCCCAAATGAAGGAGTCAGAGGAAGAGATCCAACACAGGCTGTTCCAGCAGAGCCTTAGCCTCACTGTCCAAGCATGTCCAGGCATGAAATCCATAGGGACTTGCAGACACCAGAACACCTTTTGGACTGAAGGGGGGCACTGTTTTGGGATTCAGAACATACTAGGATGTATAAGAGATTACACAGGATTTATAAGGGCATTTCTAGAGGAAGAACGAAAGGTGGTAGAGAGATCATGGAGGTTTAGGGAGGAAGATGTGTTGGAAAATGAAGGGATAAAAATGGCCAGTTACAATTGTGAATAGTTTTCTGGTGGATACACCTGTCTGGCTATGTCCTACACCTGATCAGCACTTTCTGTCCCATTTTCTCATGAAATTCCTTTCTAATTCTTTTCATGGGTGATGGGCTCAGTTTTGTGTGCTCAGAGTATGGGATGATCTCCTAGATGTAAGCAAGAAAGCATGTACGTGCCAACAAGGATGAGACGGGAAATAGATTAGGTGTACTGATAGCTAGGGGTGAGGATGTCTCAAAGTGCGAGACCATGGGTGTCTATTAGGAACCAGGGGAGTCCCAGCCAGCTCTGCGTGTGTGTATGCTGTTTTGCTCTTGTGTAGCTGAAGCAAGGCTTTGGCTTCAGGGCATCCTGTGTCCAAGTGCCAGAAATTGGGCAAACTGGCATGTAGGGGCAGCTACTGGGCCTCTCAGTTTGGATATAAGGAGATTTACATTGTGCATGTGAGTGTATATTAGCACTGACTGGCGTCCATCTTGCTTGGCTGGGGAGGGGAGCAGTATGAGACTACTGATGCTGTCTGTGTTCATGTGAGTGCTCTGAGAGCCTGGTATCTCTGCAGCTCAATGTATGTACATGTATCCATGCAGTGCAGGCATATATCTGCGTGTGCGTAGCCTGCCTAGAGAATGCAGGTTCAGCCTCACTGCTGTCTGGACCTGGGGCTATGGAGCTGCAGCAACCTCATCTCTCTCAGATGCCAGTTTTGGCCTATTCCCCTAATGAGGTACTGAGCAAAAATGTATTTTATTTTGACTAGGGAAGGAAGTGTAGGTGTGGAAATGACTAGATGCTGCTTCAACAGAAACAGAAAAGAAGAAACAGAATAAAAAATCTTATCAATTTATGAAACATTGACACGGCCTCCTAGAAGATCGGTATTTGATTGGTTATATAGCTGTTTTCTGTACTGTGATAAACTTTTTTTTCTTTTCTCTGACTCTCCAGGTCATAGTGAGATGCTGAATGTAATCTTTCCATGCTTGAACAACTACTGCCTGAGATTTTCCTGCCCAGCTTCTGCTGATGGTTTTTTACCAAGCCGTCAAGAGCTTCTCCTCATTTCTTTTCATTTTTCCCTGCACAATTACGTTTGCTAGGCCTTTCTCCTTAGTCACATTGCCAAACCTTTCTAGCTTCTCTCTTTGCACTGCTGCTAGTACAGACTCATGGGATCCAATTACCACAGATCCTACTTTTCTGTAATAGAGCTGTTAGTTCAGTGCACTGTATATGGAATCCATTGAATTCTGCAGACGTGTGAATTCAAAGGCTTGAATTCTTCATTCTGATGCTGCTGTTTGAGTTTCACCTGTTTCACACTGTTCCTGCTCTTGAGAACACAAGATTTCTAAGAAGTTTCCTCTTTTTTCCTCTCGGATCTACTAAGGATGTTCTTGTCTTTCCAGGTTGCATTTAGGTCTGAGAGCACTGCTAGCGTGAGGGCAATTCTTTGGATTTCAGTTTCAGGTTTCCTGTCTTTTATGGTAGTATTACTGAGATACTTGAATAAGTTCTCTCATTCAACTTTCTTGCTTTTGATTTATATCTCTTGTTCAGAGTCAGTAATCCTCATTGTCATTACATTGCTCTTTATTTTGTCTTGATCTTCATACCATACATCATTGCAGTGCTGCTCAGCTGTGTCATTGTATTTGCACATCCTGTTCCCATTCCTCCTATCAAATCTAGATTGTCTTCAAAGGATAGATTGCCTATACTACCACTGCTATCTGATAGCACTCCTTCAAAGTTTTCAGAGTCTTTTGACCTAACATGTTCAAGGAAACAATTGAAGAGATGTGGCAACAGGACATATTACTTCCTAACACCAGCTGTTATATGGAACTACTTACTCAGTGTGTTGCCTTGAAGAACTTTACTCCCTGTTCTGCAATAAAGGATTTTGTGAGTTGTCACTATTCTTTTGTTAACGTTGAGTGCTTTCGTCACAGCCCACAGTGTTCCTTGCTACACATGATCAAAAGCTTCATTGAAGTCTATGAAGTTGCAGTGCGGTTCTACTTCATATTCTCAGTATTTTCTGTTTAATTTCTCAAGTTGGATATCCAATCTACTGTACTTTGTGTCATTCCAAAACCTTCCTCTTCCTCAGGTAATATCTTTGGCAGATCAGGTAGAGACAGAATAATATTGCCAAAGTCCCTTTCCTGCAAGTAATTCCCTGACAGTTGGTATGCATGATGCTTATTAGTTACAGCAGTAACAGTATTTCCTTTGTTTTTTTCACAAATGTTTATCTTTTCCTGCTGAGTTTTCAAAAGTTGCAATTTCCTGCTCTTCATATGATTCGTCTGAGGCTGAACAAGTTCTTTTTGACACTTGCTCATTTGCTGATGAATTGATGTTAAGTCAGCACTTACACAAACTCTCACAGCAGTTCCACAGCTTGCATGCAATTTCATTTGCTTTTTTGAAGATATTCGTTTTTTATCTTGAAAGATACAAACACTTTCTTCTTATCAACCTGGTGGCATTTTTTTTTCCTGTTCCTTCTCCTGATATTCTGTTGCTTGTTTACGTGTTTAACTTTTGTATGCTCGTTGGTAAGATCCTTCTTGAAACTGGATTATTCTACCACTAACCTGAGGAGTCTTTCTGCGATTCTCATATTTCAAGAGGTTTCCCAACCAACCATCTTACTGCTAACAAATTTGTCACATTTCCATCTCCTAGGCTAGTTGCTTAGCTGCCCTGTAGAATCTAATATATTAATTTCTCCTCCAACAGTAATCTTGTCAATTTCACTTTGGCCAAGGTCCATGAGAAATGAATATATTCTCAAAGGCCCTTTCCATGGGTTTGCTAACCATGATGCCATACGCTTCAGTGAGTCTCACTCTTCAAGAGCTACTGTAGTAAAGAGCTGACTGCCTCAAAAAAAAAAAACCCTGACTCTTTGGATTCCTATTTTTCAACCACTTGTACCAGTCCCTCTGGTTTTATTACCAATGGAATTATCTTTATCTTTCCTAAACCTTTGCTGGAAATGATTTGAAGAACTTTGAAGAATTTTGAAAGAACTGATTCTGCACCTCTCCATGTAAATGATCAAGGACCTTCATCAACAAAAAATATTCTGTTGTATCTTCTTATTTCAAGGTGCTGTTTGAATTATCATTAACAATATAAGTAAAGCTACTGAAAGAAACCCATTTTGGGGTTTTGAAATGGTTGATTTCTACAGAATGCTAATGCTGTAATTTTATTTAGAAAGAAACATCACTTTCAAAATTTAATATGAGCCATAATATGAGAGCTCATCTGATGTATGTTCCTTCAAGATTCTTAAAATTAACTTGTTGACCTTCAGATTAACTTTTTTTTCAGATTCACATAAGTTTTATGAGTCTTTCAGCAACAGTCAACAGTCTTTCAGCGCATGTCCTGCAGTTTATTTCCTTACCTTGTACAGGAAGGTAATAATATTATACACTTCCAGTTGCCTTCCTTGCCCCTGAATAAGTACCAAATGATCAAGAAAGAGGAAAATGTAATGTGAAGCAACATAGCAGCATGTTAGGTATAGCTTACATGAGCAATAAGTTCTTCAGGGTTCATTTTTTTAATAATATTTCTATATCTTGTTTTTCCACTTATGGCATAGTAAGTATAGTAAAAAGCTGGAAAACTTAAATCATAGAAGGAAATTCCAACTTGTTTTACTGGCACAGTTAAATGAAGTAAGTTTTCCTCTAAGTCTTTGTTTAGTTACAGAAATGACAAATACCTTAGAGGTAAATACACTTCTAGAGATGTAAAAAATGAAGTTGTGAGAGGATGGCTACTCTATGGTTACTTTGTTAAGTGTAGTAAGAATAGATACAGGACAGTTTTGGCTTGAATTTTAATAATTAAAATTTTAAACCTCCCAAGTGCAAGAAATTGTGTTATCACGTTACATAAGGTTGTATGTCTTTTCTCTTCTGGATGTGATATGATTAAGTTATTACAGCTGTGCAGTATTGCAAACTGGCAACATTTAAACTAAAAAGCTTGTTTGAATAAGTGGACTTCAGTATAGGTATGATAGTATATGAAAAGCAAAAAACAGCCAAAAAATTTTAGTCAAATTTATACTGGTAGAAAGTTAGAATCAACACAATAGTTGTGTTATGTAGTAAGGTTAGGTTTCTTTGCTCAAAATGGATTTTATCTTAAATTAAAAAGTCAAAATAATCATAGTGGTAGGAGAGTAGGTAATGAAAAAACATTTGCTGCAAATGACGCTAGCCAGAATGAACTGTGCATGATCAGTGTGGATAGAAAATGCTTTGTATAACAGAAGCAAAATTTAAAAGGAATAAGTGAAAGGATCTTTTTTGGCCTCAAATCTGTCACACCTGGATACTACATTACTGTCAGTCTATGAAGAGATAAACCTCTTCTGCTTTTACTAACACGATTTTTAACATTTATCCTTAAGCAAATCTATGACTGTGTAACAATTTTAGCGAGATCAGTCAGGAAAAAACAGCAAAGGTAACCAGATCTATTTGGGCTCTAGCTAATCACAGTCTGATCTGTTAGTTGAGGAACATGAATCCTGGTAATGTAAATATAAACTCTAGAATGTTACTACTAATGGAGTGTGATATTTGTTCATTTCTTTTATTTTTAGTTCTAATTACATCCAAGGCCACTGACATATTAATTAGATATGCAAGTTTCTGTTATTTTGCACGGCCCATGCAAAATTATCACATTTATTTGACAGAAAGTATGCAAGCATAAGGTGTGTACAATTGGTTATTTTGAGATGTGCAGAATGGCTGTTTCCAAAGACATTTCGGCCAAGCTTCACCCAGATTGTTCTTTTACTCTAAGTAAAATATGCAGTCTGAACTTATTGGAATTTTCTGTTTGCTGTCCAGTAAAATCTTATAGCTTTTAGGCTTTTATACAACTAAGATTTATGGCATCTATTCTCACTGTGCAGAGTCCCAGGATAATGTTAATAGATGGCTAGTTTTGCCAATAAATCCCTCAGGGCGAAGACAGAAATATCTGTTTCAGATGAGTTGTTCAGAACTAAATCCACATCCCAAAAGGAACATGGTACTTAGGCTTAAGAGACTCAGCTTTAAAAATGTTAAGATATTTTTCTCCCAATTCCTAATGAAAAAAGTAAACCACTGTAAAATCAAGACCCATGGCTCCTGACAACTAATAGATCTGTTAATCAAGGGCTAGGGGACTCCTTTTTTTGAAAGAGGCCTACCGTAATTTGTGAGGTACAAAAGATGTTCCTCAGGGATTTTTCTACTTCCAGCCCAGGAGGCTGGAAAGTCATGAGTGAGAAAGAAAACAGGTTTCCACGATCCCTAAGCAGAATGTCAGAATTGTTTGGTTGATTAGAAGCATAGAAGTCGGTGTAAATAATACATGCACTGGTGGAATAGAACAGGAAAAGAGAGAAATATGGAAAGAGACACAGGGAAATGTCTGGAGAGAGAGAGGGGAAAAGGCAGGGACAGATAGAGGGAAGGCAGGCAGGCACTGAAATTAGTGGTCTTCATTGGGCCTCCTTTAGAGCCTAAGGAGAAATTCAAGAAGTCAGTAGGAACTTTATACAGGGTCATGCTGTTAAAGAAAACAGATTTGTAAGACATGCAAACACTAGCTTAGCCAGCAAGATGCATGTGTATTCTGAAAACAAGAAAGGTTTTCATACTTCCGCAGTTTGGAATAGGCATTGTAAGTTGAATAGAACTCTTAAACAGAATGAAATTTTTGACACATGTTCAGCTATTATCTGCTCTAACTCCAGTTCTTCTGAAGAATTACTTTCCCATTCTTTATACAAGATCTTAGGTTAAAAAAAAAAAAAAGAAAAAAAGTTAAATTTCAAGTAGGTTATAGGAAGAAATACCTTGCTTAGAGGGTGGTGAGGCACTGGCAGATGCTGCCCAGAGAAGCTGTGGATGCCCAATCTCTGGAGGTGTTTGAGGCCAGGCTGGATGGGGCTGTGACGACCTGATGTAGTGGAACATATCCTTACATATGAAAGGTTTGAAATTAGATGATCTTTAAGATCCCTTCTGACAATTTGATGATTCAATTATTGCATATCAACAATGAATAATTGATAATCATTCTTTGGCACTTTCAAACAGCATTGTCTTTGTTTCCTTTCATTATCATTAGTAACCCATAATTCCTTGTTTCCTTTCTTCACCTATAGTATATCTTTAATTTGTATTCTTCCTGTAATATAATAATAATAACAAACAAACAAAAAATCAGGTAATCTGCCCAGTATTACCTCAAATAACTGTTTAACTATCATGCTTTAAACGCTGTGTGAGCATTTCCTTAAATAAAGAAGTTTTATTTGTTTGCATTCTGACCTTGATGTTTGTTTACATGTAAGCCAATATTGGTATCGTTTAATTGAAAACCAATTTTGAAATCACAGTTGAAAGTATTGATGTTGCAAATACTGAGTCTGAGATTAGCTGATCTACGTAGATAACAAAAAGTTGTAACAAAAGTTATAACAAAAAATATTTCTGGTAAACTCTTTTTGGTGCAGTATATGAGCAAGTAAAATGCAGTCCTAAATTACCCAATTTTCCCCTATTTTTTTGGTTTCTCACACCGGGAAAGAAACAGAGACTATATAGCCAAATAAAGAGTAATTGTAGTCTAGCTGCTCATATAAAGACCACTGTCTATTTAGCTAACAGTGTCCCTTTTAGTACACATTAACTATCAGAACACCTCACTAACTCATGGGGTGTCCAGTTACCTAATAGATTTTATCATTCATGTCACATCTTACCAAATGTTATTAAGAAAGTTAACTATTCACACTGTTATCAAACCTTTATTTGAAATTTCTCTATGATTATTATAATATGTGGAATCTGTTAGCAGGTTTTCAGAAGTGCTTCTCTTGCAGATAAACCCCTTTTGTCGTTTCTATTTATTCTCTTCCAGCCAGTAACAAATCAGTTCTGCTGAACGTACTCATGGATCATCCTTGCTACGTTGAAGCAAATTTAATGGCTCAGATTGTTTGAACATAAACAGAAAGTTCAGAATTTCTTCTAGATGAAGATACAGATTCAAAGCACTATGGGAAGTTATCCATTTCCTGTGATAAAAAACAACTCAGGATGTTCTTAGAATTTGTAAAGAAAAATGAGAGCACTGTAGTAAAAGCAAGAACAAAAAAAAACTCTATTTAAATTCTCCCTATGGAAGAGTCTTTCTTTTTTCCACTGAGTATACAGGAAACCTATGAGATTAGCCTGCTGTCTTAGACATTTAAGTTTGTTGCCTAAAGTTAAGTGGTGTGGAAGCAATTCCTCCTCTATTCCCAAAACATTTATAATTAATCAACTGAAAATCAGTTCACAAGAAATTCAGAGTAGGAAGATATAAATTCACATGGGAAGGTAGCTGCAATCAGTAATCTAGGCTGCTCTAGCTGAATTTGTAAAATAAATGTACACAATGAATTATTCTACTTTCTTTTCAATTAATCTATCTTCCTTCAAGCTTTGATATCATTTACGGGCATCAATACTTCTATTTAGCTGAAATACTTTCCACAGCTTCTGCTAAACCCCTACTTCCACATAATTTGAACAGTTCCAGCAAAACCAGTAACGAGGTTTGCCTGCTGAAATGATAGAAAAACTGCAGCTATTTTGATCATTCTGTACATATATTAGCTTTGGTTGATCAGCAAATTGAACACTCTACTTTTAATACCACCTACACAGTAAAAGTTCGCTTGCCTTCAGTGTTCTCTTCCTTATGCTATCTATAGAAATATCATTAAGAAATTTATAAGGATAGTTCAAGACTTGAAAGTAAATCTTTCTGGTGCTTTCTTTATGACTTAATGTCTTAAAGTAATGCAGCAATGTCAGGACTGGCCTCAATGTTTCTTTATTTTTTTCCTTTAATATTCAGAAATGCTAAGATTAAGTAATATTTTGTAATAATTTATGTTGCCCGAATAGGGAGATTTGAAGGAAACCTTGATATGTAATAAGCTCACACAATATTCCAACTACAATCTTTTACTAATATGTTATTTAGGCACCCAACTCATGCGATGTTAAGACATTTCATTTCAAATATGTTAAGAATTTCTCAAAAGCAGAGTCCAAATATGTCAAATGTATATCTTATTTTTCTTAGCAATCAACAGGACCTTTTTGTCTCATTACCTATTACCTACACATACTACCTACATGATTGCCAATTTAATGAAATGAAGAGAAACAGCTGCATTAACCTCAGCAAGCTTTGAGTCACGCCTACAGCAATTTAAAATGAGCATGGTATAGAAACCATTCAAAAAGATTTTTGAATTCATGTCTGACCCTTAAGGTTCAGCTCTGCTACAGCTTATGAACTTCTACAAGATTAAACTTTCAAAGCAACCTATAGGAAATACATACAAAACCTCCTGTACTTATGATTAAACAGTATGTGATTATTTTTCGTGCTTAACTCCTAAAATTCAACCTAAAGTGTCTTAATTGTACTACATGTTAAAAGTGAATAAAACTGGAATTGAACTCAAAATCAATTTGAATCAGTTTTGTTACAAAAATGTAAAGACCCATTCTGGGTTATATATTACACAGCAGAAGACTTTGGAAATAATCAGAGAGTTTGGCCTTCATAATCTTTACCCAGCAATTTAGTAACACTCTAATTATTACTGAAAGCTTATTTGGCTGCTAGACACCAGAAGAAATTCTGAAGAATTTATCACATTTACTACTACTACTACTACTACTACTACTACTAACAATAATAATAATTAATAATAAAATCACTAATTCCTTTGAAGGGGTTTAAAATAACAAAGTAAGAAAAAAAAAAGCCTTGTAATTTTCAGGGTACAGTAGCAAAGATTTGTTGCTTAGTTCGTGTAATTGCCATATTTCTAATTGCATATAAAAATTGTGTATTAATAATGTACATTGTGTGCTTCAGAGAACATTCTTTGTAATTTTTACTTTGAATGTCTATAAAGATCAGTCCTGTAGATCATCCATATCCTGATCAGATCATAAATATTTCAAGAATATTATAAACTCTACCACTTCAAACTACATGATGTATAAGTGCAGTAATTTTTTGAACTTCAAATAATGCTTGCAAAATTCATTCTGCTTTTCTGTTCTTACAGATTTCCTCTAGCACTGGTTTAGATTTAAAAAACAGATGTTGACAGGGCTTAGTGCAACAATGACCAATTTTCTAGTTCATGCTAAGAAGAAAATCACTCTCTCTCAGCAACACTGATAACACTGGGGTTGGAAGAAATTTTGAGGAGGCAGGGTTCTTAACCAGCTGTAAGGGAAAGTTACAATTCATGCGATCTTGAAGATTACTGTTTCTTTGTCATTCTAAATTCAGATCTGGTTATACTTCAAAATTTAATACCTTTACATTAAAATATTACAAATTTGTATGTACTTTTGGTGTGTTTAAAGGAATTAAAACCAATTTTATGTAATATCTTAACGCTCAAAGGGTCTTGTTTAGCATATCCATCAATGACCTAGATGAAGGGGTAGAATGCACCCTCATAAAGGGTATTAAAATCTTTTGGACATGAGAGAGAGCACAACGTTCTTAGTCATTAGATCTGTTAGTTTAAAACCTCATGCTCTGATAAAACAGGACAATGAAATGCATTACAGAAACAGAGTACATGCTACACCTTGTCTCTAATGATTTACTGTATTCATCACTGTGTGTTCTGTACAGAATTGCATTTGAAAGGTATGGAAAAAAAATTAACAGCAAGTATTTGATCAGTTGCATCTGTTGGTAAAAAGCAAACAAATATGCATATTTGCAAGTTTTTGACTGACACTATATTGTCCTAACATTGAGGAAGAACAGGAAATATTTTCTTAAATATTCTTTAAAAGTTATTATTTATGTTATAATCATTTTCATATAAAATCCAACGAAGTTGATTTTAATTATACATTAGCCTTTTTTATTTCATTTTTTTGTTTTGTTTTATTATTATTATTATTATTATTACATAGAATATAAACTTCAAGATGTAAAACACTGAATATAATGTGACTATAAACATAGAACAAGGAGACCATCATACAACAGAAAAGACTGGTTTTGTGTAAATCAAGTTTAACCCACCTCTGTTTTCTTTAAAGGTGAGGTAAGAATGATGAATTCTGTCATTCAAGCAACAGAAGAAAGAACCAAAAAAGTGAAGATAAAGATTTCCAGTAGAATTGTTTGTTCCAGTAGAATTTGTTGTGGCTGCACTGGAGAAGGACCCCTCTCCTCCTCCTCTTGGGGTACTTCTCAAAGGTAGATCATAGCTAACTATCCAATATTTAAAATGAAATATCTTACTTCTTGCAGTAGGTGTACCTTAAAATATACATATTTCAAGATACAAGATACTGGTGCCACACAGTATTCTGCTGGATATTACTAATGGTAATGGGAAAGAACAAACTAAAATTGGAACAGCAAATTAAATACAGACAAACTTAAAAGGAAATTTCTAAAATCTACAACAGAAGATAGAGCTCAACTCTAGAGTGGAGTTACTCATTCATTAAACAGCACACATTTAATATTTTCATTAGTAACCTTTGAAAGAGAAATGCAGAGGAATTTTGGTTGCTGATGCAAAGCTGGCAGCACTATGAGCATGGGAAAGATCAGATCCTTACACTGGAAAGGCTCCATGACATTAAAGGAGTGGAATAATAGAAAGACGGATTAAATTTAACTGTAGGAAGTAAAGGTCATTCATGCAGGGACTAATAATGAGAATTTCTTCTGTAATCCAGGAGCTTCTCAGTTGGAAACAATAAAGAAGGAAAAGCAGCTGGCTCTGTTAATCAGTCACAGAATGTCTATGAGCCACCAATGCCATGCAACCATGAAAAAGCAAATGTGATTCCAGGCAATATAACAGAAGGTTATGGAGCATACCTCACAGAGCCATGGTGTCATTTGTACAGTCTTAATAGTAATACACCAGCAAGTGGTAGATTAAAGAGCAGATACATGCATTTGCTAAATGAAATAACCAATGGGCTCAGATTTTGAAAAATGATTAAATGTTGACAGTTTTGGGAAAAGGAAAGAAAGGAAGGAAGGAAGGAAGGAAGGAAGGAAGGAAGGAAGGAAGGAAGGAAGGAAGGAAGGAAATGAAAGAAAACGTGATAGTATTGTTCATCTTTATATTGTTTATTGTAACCAAATATCAAAGAGAGGAACTAGTCCCCATAGTTTTGATGCAATGGAATTGCACAAAACAATACAACCCCAAGATAAACATTTATGCCCTTGAACAATTGGAAACTGACACACTTTTATTATTGTACTTCATATCCTAAATTATTGGTTCAGTAATTATCCATTTGGTAATTCGAGAAGAACATTTAGAATATGAATGTGAATTTACAGTGGCATATTCAAATTCATATTCTGAGTGAAATATATCTTGATGGAAATGGTCTAGTAGGAATGTAGAGCAACCAGAATGCTGCTACACAGATATTTATTCTCTGTTTAATTAAGTTGTTAATGTTCTCTTAAAAGCACAATCATTACCAGAGATCCTGGATATGCAATCACTGCTAATTACCTGTACTGTTTGTAGTTACATCCATGAAGACTTGTGATATAATACCATCCTCCTACATGTCAGCTACTAAAGAAAATCAGAGTTAATTGCTAAGAGGCTATATAGCATAATTTGTGAGCTAGCAAAATGGTATAGAAAGGATGTGATTGAAAGTAAGCATGGAGAGGAAGTACAGTCTTTCCAAGGGCAAAATCAGTTTTCAGAGTAGTGAAGTGTAAAGACCCTGATCTTCTCACAGTTAGATTTTGGTCAAGAAGTAGAAATGAGTCCCCAAGGATTTTCCTTTGCAGTATAAGATTTATTATTCTTCTTTCACCTAGATTTGCCTGCTTGTTTATAATTTTTAAAAGAATATCTCTTGGAGCTTTACGTCAGCGTAGATCTTTTTTCTAATAAGAAAGTGGGGAGAGAAGAAAGCAATTTGTAGGCAATCAGTATGAATTATATATTTCATTTAAAATCTTTCAGAAGGCTTAAGTATAAATCAGATGAATATTTATCATCAGAAAACTGCAGAAGAGTTAGATGGACAATTTACTGAAATTGTGTGAAAGAAATAACTTTTCTGAGGACACCCAGACAAGAATTTAACAACAAAATTACATGCATATGTTATTTACATTATCTTGTTGAAATAAAAACATTTTCTCCCTAAGATATTATAATTCAATTGATTTACACGATCTTAAACTTTATTTCCAGTAATGAAAATGTCTGTGTAAGCACAGGCAGCATGTGGACACTATTGAAATTTTCCTTATTAATATAAAGACAATACAGCTGCAGCTGGCTTGTGAATCATAGAATCATCACAGAATCAAAGAATGGCTTGGGTTGGAAGGGACCTCAAGGATCATCAAGTTTCAATCTCTCTGTCACAGGCAGGGTTGCCAGCAGCTAGATCAAGTACTAGATCAGATTACCCAGGGTTTCATCCAAGCTGGCCTTGAAGATCTCCAGGGGCAGGGCATCCACAACCCCTCTGGACCACCTGTTCCAGCATTTCATCACCCCTTCAGTAAAAAACTTCCTCCTAACATTTAAATATCTTCTCCTTTAGTTTCCCCTTTGTCCGAATACTGCCTTGTAAAAAGTTGATTTCCCTCACGTTTATAAACTCCCTTTAAATATTGGAAGGCCGCAATAAGGTCTCCCCACAGACTTTCTTTTCCAGGCTGCAGAAGACAAGATCCTTTAGCCTATCTTCACAGGAGAGGTGCTCCACCCTTGGATCATCTTCATGGCCTAACTCTGGACCCTCTTTCTTGTGTGCAGTGCACCAGCTGGGACCTGACATGGGCAGAGCTTAGGGGGACAATCACTTCCCTTGACCTGCTGACCACCCCTCTTCTGATGGAACCCAAGGTACCATTGGTTTTCTGTGCTACAAGCACACACTGCTAGCTCGTGTTAAGTTTTTCAATAACTAGGACCCCTAAGTCCTTCTCAGCAGGCTATTCTCAAGTTCTTCTCTCAGTTTGTGTACATACCTGGGATTACCTCAACCCAAGCACAAAACCTTGCACTTTACTTTGTTGAACAAAATTAGGTTCACAAGGGCACACCTTTTCAGTTTATCAAGGTCCCTCTGGATGACATCCCTTCCTTCTGCTGTATCAACTGCACTGCTCAGCTTGGTATCGTCAGCAAACTTGCTGAGGGTGCACTCAATCCCTACCATCCATGTGATTTATAAATGTATTAGAGTACTGGACCCAAGATATATCCCTGGGGGACACTACTCATTACCAGTCTCCATCTGAACATACAGCCATTGGTCACAACCCTTCAGTCTGTAACTTCCCAATCAATTCCTTATTCACTGAATATTCCATCCTCCAAATTTAGGTCTCTCCAATTTAGTGGTGGGTATCCATGTCAAAGGACTGCAGAAGTCCAGGTAGATGACATCCCTTTGCTCCCTGATGCCATCACTCCACCACAGAAAGCCAGCAGATTGGTCAGGCATTCCCTTTGTGAGGCCATGAACACAGAATACAGTGGTTGCTGTATTCTGTATCCAATAAAGTTGTGGGTTTTTTTAATTTTATTTTTGTTTGCGTTTGCTTTCCCTCTTGGCAAATTAGAGAGAATATGCTGGGTAGCCGCTTAGACTAAATGGATGTTGACAGCCTCACACTTATCATTAAAGTTACATTAGTTAATAATTGGTTCAAAATCTATTCTTGTTAATACCTGCATCCCAAAACCTGCTCCCCAAGGAATTATCAGATACATCTAAACAGAAAGTGTTTTAAAGCAAGCCAAAGCATGTTAGTACGTGCAACTCAGACTTTTCTATTTTGAAATGTACTCAGCCTTCTTGTATTCAGACTGAAAGGATCCGTACTGTCCTGAAGACAATCTGAGCTTGCTCTAACTTGGAGTCCAAGCCACCATGCTTAAAGAAATGTACAATGAAACGATGGGCTTACACTGGGATGCCAAACTGACTCTGAGTTATTAACTCACATATAAATTGAGACACAAATCTACTCTCAGATGAGAGATATAACAGTTCCTAATGAGTCAATACTATATCAGCATCAGGAAGCAAAGATGATGATAACAAAATATACCAAACAGTTGTGAGCACATTAAATTATTTGAAAATAAAGAAAGCTCTCTGTGTAAATATTGTCTGGCTCTTCCAGAATCTGTATTAGCTGCATCCTAGTATTTTAAGAAATATAAATATTAATTTACACATTCTTAGAGGATTTGTTTCTTTGTTCTGTAATGGAGGAATTTGTTAAATTAAAATATTTAATTTTATCTGCAATCCAAATTAATTTAAAAAATGATATAAATTTATTTCTGCTACAGAGTACGCATTGATGAAGCATACAGACCAGAACAGATACTTGGCAAATGTGAGAGCAACAACTTGGTAAGTTCTTTGCAGCTCCTAAAGTCAGCCATTTTCCTGAAGAAAGGAAAGCAAAACACATCAAGAAAACAATTGTTGGTGTCAGAAAGCTTAACAAAAACAGAAACAACAGACATAGAAAAGTGAACACCTATTACTGATGAAGCTATTGATAACATGTAATATGAAAAGGGAGAACAAGTGTAAATGACTACAGTTGATTCAGATAGTTAAACTTGCCTTCACTTAACCAATTGATATATTGCCAGAAAATATACACTGAAAGCTCCATTTTGGAAGAGTAACAGTAGTACCCAGTGGCTATTTAAGGTAGATCAAAACACAGCATATATCCCATCAAAAGCTCTGAAAGGGAACATATGCATATGTATATCAATAAAAAATATTCCTTGCATATCTTGAGGTATGTGTTAAGCACAAATAATAAACAGCAATATGGGCTCCAGGAAGCACGGAGTGGACCTTCTCCCCTCCTACCCTCTATTTCCAGATGGCATCAGCAGAGCTGTAAGTGAATCCATTCTTAGTTTCTGTAGATGCCCTTCAGTAGGGAGCCAGGAACATGCCCTTTGCCTCAGCTGTTCCGCTCATCCTGAAGTTAAACATAAAGCAAATTCTGAAAAATAAATAAATAAATAAATAACAATCAAATAATAAGCTGTTGGGTTTTTTTATACAAACTTTCACTTTTTTTGTATGGAGCTAACTGTTTCACCACAGAAGTCTGGAAAGCAGTTCTCAAGTCTCATTATAGCATAGGGAGCAGAAGCATAGACTCAGTCATTCTCTTTCTGCCTCTTTGCATAGAGTAACTGTTCTATTCATAACCATCAAAACTTATACTGGATGGAGTGTCCATAATGGGTCAGATCCCAATTCTATCTGCTCTAGTATTTTATCACTGACAGGGGTCACTGCTTCAGATACTTCAGAAAGAAAACTTGGAGGTGAAATCTTCAGACAGAACAGATCATCACTACTAATTCTGAATAGCTGTTAGGTAATTCTGACCACAGCACCCCTGTCACTTCACAGTATTTACATAAATCTGAACTGTAGGAAAGGCTTTTTTCTGCATACAGAATTTTTTCTTTTAATTTCATGGAAATCTACAGAAATTTGAGATTATCAAACATGAATATCCTTTATTGTTAATGGAAGAATTTCCTGGATTACATGTTGGGGTTTGGAGATTCACTATCCTTGAAGTCCTTTCCAACCTGGGCCATTCTGTGGTTCTGTGATTCTGTAATGTTAAGAGTTCATGGAAACTGATGTCAAATAATGCCAATCCTGAAAGTTTGATAGCGATTGTGTTTCAGAACTTAGCCAATACTAGAAAAATATGTGCAAGAAGTTCTTTACTGTAACAAACATTTGCTTCACAAATTTAGTCCTCAGAAAAATACAAGAACAAATTATGAAGCAAATGATCAGTAAGGACCATGAGTATACTAACATCGATATGTACTCAATTGTTATTTGTCAAGGCCAAGTAAGAAATGAAGTAATAGACATAAACTGGAGTATAGGAAATTCCAAATAGATAAAAGAAAAATGTATTTTAACATGAGAACAGTCAAACATTGCAACAGGAACTCTGAAAGGCTGTGGAGTCTCCATCGTTAGGGACATGTAAAACTTGACCATAAAGAGCTCTGAGCCACCTTGTCATGTTGAAGCAGAATGTTGGATTAGATGATCTCTGGAGGTCTCTTTCAACCTACATGATTGTATGATTTAATTTTCTTTTTTTGTTGTGTAATGTGATAGATTTTAAAGGAATAGAAAAGCCACAGAACTGGAATATCACAGCTTTAGTAAAGTTCTTGTTAAGTCTGTAACCATTTGAGAAGTAAGAGTTTTGATTAAATTACTGAAGTACTGAACTAGTGTAAATACTGAATTAAAACATAGTCACCCATGGGTAGAAATCAGAAGATAATATGTCAAATCAAGGCAGTTAAGTGTGCATCATAAGTTTGGTAGTTTTCAGTACTTTTCTGCAAGACTGCTATTCAAGAAAATATTCTGATTCTTCATTATCCATGCTATGTAACACAAGTAGTTAAACACAAAAAATCTAGGGCTCATAAAGGTTCTTGATCATAGAACAATCTTGGTGAAAAACCTCCTTTGGTTCCTGCCAGCTTGAACATTTTTCAGTATGTGAGGAGTACAACAAAAAATGTGGTATAAAAACTGCACACGCAAGTGCCATTTGAGCAGCCGCTGTATGCTTCTACAGAGAGATAGATATTATCTTCCTTGTGTCAGATTCCAAAACTTTAACATGAGCATTGCTCTTAGCCATATTCAAGGTACATCCTCAAAGGCATTTATCTGGATCTGCTTGTACAGAGGCTTACATTGCTGCTAGGGTTTTGTTGCTATAATACTGCACAATTGTTTGCAACATACCTATCCCAATAAATGCTGCTTTAGAATATGATATGGAAAGTGGCAGAGGTATACTTGAATATGGCTTATTCCTCAATGTTATGTCTCCTGAAGAATTTAACACAAACTAAAGCAGTACTTAAGAAGTTCTAATTTCTTCTGGAAACGAGATGACACTTCTGTGGGTAGCTGAGTACATTTCCTAATCCACCTCTGCATAACTTGCGATAAGAGCTTTCTAAACTGACTGAAAATCAGTGTTCATATATTTCTGCCACACTAAATAATACAATTTGCCAGCTTTTGTGATTGGCATCCCATGATTTGCCACCAGTGGCTTTTAGCAACAAGTATCTGAAAGCACCTTGTGATCATCAAGAACCACATTAAAATATAGGAGAGCAATTCAAAAGCAACCACATTTTCTGCATTTTTGGAAAAGCAGTTGTAATATCATCTACATACAATCCCAATTTTATGTAGCCTTTTATAACCAGATTTTCCAGGTGTTGCAAAATTCCAGGAAAAAAAAAAATGTATATAGGTAATGTCTGTAGATAACATGTATTTTTTTTCTTAATTATGACATTCAGCCCAGAATAACAACATGACATAGAGTAGCTCCAGTCTTTCAAGAACTAAACATAGCAGTTCAACTGCATTCTGCTGCAGAAGCCTCCTGTGACATACACTGTTTTATTTGTACGTCCACTGTCATGTTCAGGCAGTTTTAGGAGCACGGCAGAGAGTAACAAGTAGATCAGTATTGTGGGTAGGCTGAGAGACTGTGGGTGTGATAGATGGGAATCAGAGCCAGGTGGAGCTTGCAGCACTGCTCTAAGTTCAGGAGATAAGAATGCAACAGGAAGAGTACCAAAGCACTGTGTTATTATTTCTAATCTAGGTGCTTCAGTTATTCTACAGTTAAGTATATATCTGCTGCATCCGGGCCTTGGGCCCCTAACAAAAGAAGGATGTGGAGCTCTTGGAGCAGGTCCAGAGCAGGCCACAAAGGTGTAGCACTTCTGCTAAGACGAAAGGTTGAGGCAGCTGGGCTTGTTCAGCTTGAAGAAAAGAAAACTCTGGGGAGACTTCACTGTGGCCTTCCAGTACTTGGGGGGAGCTTATAAAAAGGAGGGGGGACTGAATTTTTACACAGCCTGATGAGATAGAACAAAGGGGAATTGTTTAAAACTAACAGAGGGGAGATTTAGGTTGCATGTTAGGGGAAAATATTTTACTCAGAGAGAAGTGAGGCCCTGGCGCAGCTGCCCAGAGAAGCTGTGGGTGCCCCATCCCTGGAGGCACTCAGGGCCAGGTTGGATGAGCAGCCTGGGCTGGTGGGAAGCAACCAGCCCATGGCAGGAGTGTTGGAGGTCAATGATCTTTAAGATCCCTTGCAACCTAGGTCAATCTATGATTCTATTGTATGATTCTATATGCATATGACGCTATATTTAAACAAAAATAGACTTTTTAAGTTAAAATGTCTTCTAAAATTAAAAAAATAAAATAAATTGTTTCGCAGGGCTTATGGGATCTACAAGTTCTGGACAGATGCATCTCAGATTTCTGCCTGACTCATGGTCCTGTCACGATCACAGATAAATAATCTGATGAGCTGGGAAATACTGTTGCTTCCAAGAAATAAGTGTATCATAAAAGTACCATCATCAATTAACTTTGCTATCTTCTGCTTGCTTTGAACAAGATTTAATATTTTCATGAAAAATGGAAAGACTGGAAGAACTCTTCACAGTCAGGTTGTAAATCCCTGACCTTGATGAAAACATTAGCTTAAGGCTGTATTTTTAAAGATTATTTTGGCCCAATTTTCCAATTGATGCTAATAAATAATTTAGAGATGAATCTAAATTCAGAACACTAGAAGATTTCACACTTTCACTGCTTTGCAGTGCTAAATAACTTTCATCCTCTGTCACCAGTTCCTACCTGACCTCCCCTCATCTCTCTGTTTCAGGCAATCCTCTTACCTTGCACACTGCCTTTTTCCTTGTCAGGGATTCAGGAGGTCCCTCCAACTTCTGCAATCCACTCTCGAAGGGCTCACTAAATGGCTGATTGCTGTTCTTTCTTTTTTTTCCTCATTTAATTTGTTAAGATCTTTAGTTATGGCTGTATTAAAAAAAATATCAGTCTTCTTTTCTATCCTTCTTTATTTTCATGGTTATACCTCTTATTTTTATATTGTTACTTAAGTCTATGTTGATGCTTCTAAATTCACAACGGTTCTGAAATCAGATCAGTGAAGCATACAAAAACCTAAGTCAATATATTGCCAGGTCTCTCAAAAATATATTTTGTTTGCTAAAGTATATGTAGATATTTACCAGATGAGAACAAAATAGTAGTTATGTGTCTCCACTGAATTGAAAATTAAAAAAATTATTTCATTTCACTCCAATTTTTCTGTTAAAGTCTGTTTTCCCCTTTTCTCTGTCTTCTTTTTCAAATTTCTGAGAAAACTTCAGGTCCCAGTATGCCTACTGCTGTAGGGAAATTCCTGTTGTAGGAAACTCTCCTTCATGATTCCATGTTCTCTTTACACCTTGATTCCATAGTCTGAAGCCCTACAAGGTTGCTGCCACTGGCCTTGGACACAAGAGAACAGACAACAAAGGCAAATTGCAGAGTTTCTATGGCCCACCATTTGTACAGGGAGCAGTGTCTCATGAAATATAAGATTGTAAAATCATAAAATCATAAAATAGCTAGGGTTGGGAAGGACTATACAGCCCATCCAGTTCCAATTACCTCCCTCACCTTGCTAGCCACCCCTCTTTTGATGCAGCCCAGTATTCTGTTGGCCTTCCAGGCTGCAAGTATACACTGCTGGCTCATGTGAAGCTTTATGTCCAGCAGAATCTCCAGTTCTTTTCCTCATGGCTGCTTTTGGTGAGTTCTCCCATTCTGTAGACATATTTGGGATTATCACGACTCAAGTGCAGCAAATGGCCTTTTTCATTATATGACACAATATTTTACATATGGAGGTGTATTTAATTGTACTCAAAAGACTGTATGAAATGTGAGATTTTTTTATTATTATTATAAATATCTAAAAATATAATACTATATATAATATATATATAATACTATATACTAATATAATGCTATGAACATCTAAGGTGGGGGGGGGCAGAATGGCGAGGCCAGACTGTTTTCAGTGGTGAGTGGAGACAGGACAAGGGGAAACGGCCGGAAACTGCAGCATAGGAAGTTCCGCACAAATGTGCACAAGAACTTCTTTACAGTGAGGTGACGGAGCACTGGAACAGGCTGCCCAGGGAGGTGGTGGAGTCTCCTCTGGAGATGTTCAAGACCTGCCTGGATGCCTACCTGTGCTACCTGGTGTAGGGAACCTGCTTTGGCAGGGGGGTTGGACTCGATGATCTCTGGAGGTCCCTTCCAACCTCTACAATTCTGTGATTCTGTGATTATTTGCCTTTATACTACGGTACATTTTCACTGTTCTAATTTTTTTTTTGTGCTTTAATTTTAACCTTCCTTGGTTTACATGCACTTTAACTTTCACTTTCAGAAGTAGTCTGAACATCTTAACAAACTCCTTCCCTAATTTATAATGGCATTACATAATTGAGTAAATTATGAAGAACTTACTCACTTTCCTGGCAGAATTTCATCCAATCAATGCAATTAGCATCTAATATTTTGCAAATGGAGTTGACCTCCTGTAACCTGACCATTTGCTGATCATGCAATATTGTTTCTTCCATCTTCATCTAATTTCCAATTTCTATATGCAGGCTTGTTATCCTGTCTTCCTTTTCTCTCTGCTGCTCTGAAACTATTTGATCAGTCTGCTGCTCTGTGCCCATTTCTAGAATAACTTTTTTCAAAATAAACCTTTTTTTTTTTTTTTTTTTTTTTTTTTTTTTTCCTGAGGCTCAGCCTTATTTAGCAGTGTGGGTCTTCCTCTGAGGCTGAACACTCATTGATGCTCTTGCTTTGTCTGAGATGCAGTTTTAAAGCCATTCTGTCAGCTTTCACTTTGCAGTGAACTGATTTGATCCAGAAGTTAATTACATTGACAGTAACCAGTTTTAACAAGCCTAAAATATCAATAAATCATTTCGTTAGTGGCTGTACTTTTTCTGTTTCTTTATTGATATACTGCACCTGAAGTGATAAGTGGCTTGAAAAAATCTCTCTTTTGCCTGGTATACTTTGCACTCTCAATTATATCCTTCTACAAAAAATAATGCTAATTTTGATATAGAGGAACATACAAAAAATTTTTTCTCTAGTTCACTCCAGCTTTGCTGTTTTTACCTCTTCTAAAAAATTTAGGAAGACACTGCAATTTTCCTCTGCTATGTTGTCTGACCTGAAAATAACTCTCAAGATACAACCATTTTATTTTTCCCCTTTCTCTTCCTGTGAGCCCCAAATTTGTCACTTCATACATCTTATGAACATGTACTAAGTGCATTCATATAGTATCATCTTGTTTTAATACCAGTCCAGAGCAAAAGTGCTATCTATCTACTGTCCTTGTATTGAGTGACATTATCAAGAAGAAATTAGCTTTAGCAATGCACCCCTCTATTTAAATCCAAACATCAATGTACTATACCAGCATCACGTCAGTAAATCAGCAATACCTGTAGGTAAAATTTACTTTTAGTAAATTTACTTTTAGTTACTTCTTTAGCGACTTCTTTTCCCTAAAATCCTGGGAAATTGAGACAACAAGCTGATGTAAATTACTGTCAAGCAAAGATTTTATTCTTTGTCATAAGAATCAGTAATTTTTCACAACCATAAAATAAAAAAAGAGAAACTTGTCACACATCATGTATTATGTAGTATGAATGAATCACTGGACAAGAAAAAGTCAGCTTTGGGATGCTTGGAGATTTCTGCATATATGAATGTAAGAATAGTCTCCGGATTTTTTATTTTTCTTAATAAAGATAAAAATAGAAACTCATAAATTGGTTTAAGTTAGTAAAGCACATGTTATACACAGTGGAAGTGTTATCATCAATGACAGATTTTGAAAGAGGTAATGTACTGAATTTCCAGTTAAAATTGTTTCCATTGGAAGAATATTTTGTAAGAGTATTTTTGTTGTTTGGTTTTTGTTTTGTGGTTTTTTTTTTTTGTTGTTGTTTGTTTGTTTCTTTTTGTATGAAGTGGCGGAGAGAAAGTAAAATACATGTTATGGCTGTAGCTATTATCAGTATACATACCTATAGCACATCACTTCTGTTTTGTGACTGTATGAACATGACTGTGGGTATCTACAGAAAAAAAAAGGAAAAGAAACATAGCCACAAACTAGAGAGCACCTAATTTGTGTTCACTAATGCACTTGCTGAATTTTCAGATACTAATCAAAACCAATTCATTTCTATTCCTCTTACGTATCTTGTGACTGAATCATTCTTTTAAGATGGTTTACTACTGAGGACAAAACTGCAAAGCTGTGGTCACAGAATCATTTCTTACCTAAGGTAAGAATAGAAGAACATAATTTTCATGTCATAGATTCTAACAATCTACGTGGTTGCCATCTTTCAATATATAATGGTTTTGAGCCTAGTGGCAAGAAGGGGGAATAATACCATATCTAACAAGTACAAATTTTCCAACAGGCAATCAGGGGCATGTAATACCTTTAGTCAAAGGCCGTTTTTAGTGCAGCTTGCATACTGATTACAAAAGATCACATTAAACTGCTTGAATTTAAGGTATGATAACCTTTAAAAGAAAACTGAATCTATTTTCTAAGCACAGCAGACAGAAAGTTCAAATGATTAGAATCACTTGTCAAAATGAATAAAGCAGGTCCATATCTAACATTAGTTTTTGCTCTACATCTAGCATTTCAAATTTTAGATTCTGCCTTAGCTAAGGCGGTAATGTTATTTGTGCTGAGTAATCTGTGTGCAAAGTGAGCCATGAACATTCAGCCATTTCATAACAGGCTATGGAAAAGTGCAATAAAATGAGTAAGGCCAAAACATTCAGCAGGGTTCAAACAGAGGCTTCTCCGTTGGCTTCACTGATATGCAATTCATTAATACTCGACATTAGACACTCAAAAGTTAGATAACTTGCTTAAGGGTCTATGTTCACCATGAGATCAATGGAAAGTGTTAAGATGTTGCAGAAAGCAACTTGCCATAATCACCTAAGATTGGGTGGAATGGTCAGCTCTCTTCATAGACAGCAAAGAGAATAAAGACATCTAGCATAATCCTACAATGGATGCCTCATTACAACCATATTTTTCTCAAATTTAGATACATGTTGAAAATAATGTGCTTAGATGAACTCTGTCACTACACTGTAAAAGCACTTTTGTACCATATGTAACAAGATTGCCTGAATATTCGTTGTATAAATATATTATTTAAGTATAATAATAGAACACTGGAAGAATAAGGAAAGGAAAAGTAAAGCACAAGTAACAATTTTCTGATAAACATATCAGGGCGGTGATTAAAATGTAGTAATGGTGTTATTCTCAGAGAAGACTCTGCCACCACAATTTTCCAAGCTAATTTTACCCTTGTGGGGAAATACCACATTAGCATGGAATTCAACAGTCAAGTGGAGATTGTCCCCAGTGAATGAAATGGTTCTGCCGAGAAGCTGTCCAGATTGATGGAAGGAAACAGGTGAAGATGTAGAAGAAATAGATTAGTCTGCATCACAATTGGGATTAGCTCAGAATATTATGGTTCATTCAGATTAATGCAGTGGTTTAAAGTCCTTTTACTCCTACACTCAGGTTTATGGCTACCAGTAAGATTAAACGATATTTTCATTATTCAGCTACTCTCTTCATAACTGGTGATAGGCAGGCTCTCCTGTAGATAAATATTTCTAAGTCTTATCAGAAGTACAGGGAAAGCACTGTCAAAGCATAGAGGATAGAGACTGCAGGCCAGTGAAACACCAGGGTGTTTACTTATGTACGAGCCATGCCTTCCAGGCATGAGACTTTATGCCTGGGAGTACAAACTCAAAGATTGAACTGAGCAGTGTGCATTAAAAGACACTGTTCACTGTTGTGTGGTAACAATAGATTTTAACAGAATAATAATAGAAAAAGTGGGTCTTATAGAAAAAGTCTGAAAGTAGAATTTATTCCACTGGCAAGAAGATGGTTTAGCAATTTATGGACCAGAGTCCTTCCTTGCCTTGCCTCATTGGAAAAGATAGTGGCATAGTACTTATCCTGCAATCAGGCAGGACTTGCATCATCATTTTTTAAGCAAAAGGTTAGGTCACCGCTTGTCAAGAATTTTAAAGCACAGCAGTAGCTCAACTATGCGCCAAGTAAATGAATGGAAGTGGATGAACTAAAAATCATATCCTTTCTGTTTGTATAGATATTTATGTGGGATAAAAAAGGACATGCTGATTTATTCATCAAAGCCCCTCATCTAATTCATAAAATACTCATATTCTTTTTAAGAACTTGCTGTTGGAAGGGAAGTAAGATGAGACTTCCCAGATTCATTTCCTCTCTGCATTCATTCTTCTACATCACTTACTCTATTTATGAATTCATCTCTTGTATTTTACAACAGTAATCACTGATACACTCTGAGAAGACATCAGTCAGCCTAATTTAAGCACCTAAAATTAGGCAGACAGGATCTCCCCCTAGAGGCCTTCAAAAATACCTACTTCTTACCATTTTCTTAAGAGAGATGATATGAAATGTTTTTTTACTTCTAGAAAAGTTAGGTTTGAAAAGGTTGTCTATGTAATAGGGATTAGGTATCACTCTGGGATATAAGGAAAATCACTTTTTTTTTTTTTAATTGTATCAATTTATTAAATGCAATATTTTAAAATACTTGATCACACAGCATAGCTGCCTGACCACTGATTATGCCCTCTGCACACTAATTATAATGAAAAACATACAGATACATTGTCTCTTCTTTCCTACCATTTTCTACACAGCTCCTTAGTTGTCTGCAGGAATCTGCTTAAGGAATGCTCAGCCAAGGCAATGATAAAAGAAAACTGCAGCCACAGGCTCACACCATCACTGAGGTGAGAAGAAACTCTAGAGATCTGGGTCCCCAGATCTATCCTTTGAGTATACTGGTGCTGATTGGCCTCCAGCTGACAGTCATGCTGCTGATCACCATCATTGAGGCTGGCAATTTACCCAGTTTTCAGTTCACCTCAATTTTCTGCTTCACCCATTTGAGGATGTCATGAGAGGCTGTCAGAAGCCTTGATATCATGATATTTTGCATTTGAAGCATTGAAATCATGATATACGATACTGACTGCTCTCTGTTTCACTACCAAGTCAGTCATTTCATTGCATACAGAATCACAGAATCACAGAATTGTAGGGGTTGGAAGGGACCTCCAGAGATCATCGAGTCCAACCCCCCTGCCAAAGCAGGTTCCCTACACCAGGTCGCACAGGTAGGCATCCAGGCAGGTCTTGAACATCTCCAGAGAAGGAGACTCCACCACTTCCCTGGGCAGCCTGTTCCAGTGCTCCGTCACCCTCACTGTAAAGAAGTTCTTGTGCACATTTGTGCGGAACTTCCTATGCTGCAGTTTCCGGCCGTTTCCCCTTGTCCTGTCTCCACTCACCACTGAAAACAGTCTGGCCTCGCCATTCTGCCCCCCACACCTCAGATATTTATAGACCTGGATCAGGTCCCCTCTCAGTCTTCTTTTCTCAAGGCTGAACAGACCCAGTTCACTCAGCCTTTCTTCATAGGAGAGATGCTCCAGACCCTTCACCATCTTTGTGGCCCTCCGCTGGACTCTTTCCAAGAGATCCTTGTCTTTTTTGTACTGGGGAGCCCAGAACTGGACGCAGTACTCCAGATGAGGTCTTACCAGGGCAGAGTAGAGGGGGAGGATTACCTCCCTCGACCTGCTGGAACAATTGACTTGGGTGGATTGAACACTGGAATAGGCTTCCCAAACTGTGCAGTGTTGACACTTGGAGATATTCAAAACCCAAATGGATATGGTCCTGTACAACTTTCTCTAGATTACTCTTTTTTGAGCAGGGCAGTTGCACTACATGACTTCCAGAGGTGCTTCCCAACATCACCCATTCTGTGTTGCTGTTATTTTGTGTTCCTCCTGGGTCACCTAATTTCACTTTAATCTCTTATATTTGTTATTTTACTGAATTTAATCAGGGGTTCCTTGTTCTTCCAACCAGGCCTACTACCACCTTGCTTGACTGGGACAGATCAGCCTTGAGGTTGTCAGAGATGATGTTTGAAAACCAACAAGCTCTCTCAGACACCTCATCTCTCCAGGATCTCTCACAGGATTTTTGCAAATAGATTCCTAAGCAGGTCAAAATCTGTTCTTTTGAAGTCCAAGCTTATGATCCTTCCCACTGCCTTATTCTCTCTTCTTAAGATAATGACCTCCAATATCTCATGGCCTTTGCAGACAGCAGCCAATATGCTCAACCAGTTCTTTCTTATTTGTATGGACTGGGTCCAGCAGAACATGTCCTTCAATCAACAATCCTGTCATCTGTCACAAGTTTATTATACCACTGCACTCCAGAAATCTCCTGAATTGCTTGTGAATCTTCCTGCAGATCTTTGATACTTTATGGTAAGTTTTCTACAAAACAGCAAACAGTATTTGGGTCTGCAGTGTTTTTTATAAGACTGTGTACCTTCGTAATATGGAGTGTATTGCTTTTTTACAGCCACCATTTCACACAGTGCTGGTTATCTCATATATTACAGTTGTGCTGTTTTAGTAGTCCTCCTGTCTTTTGTGTGGTTTCTTTTTGCTTGTTTTTATAGCTCTGTTTCACTAATTTATTTATTTATTTATTTATTTTTCAGAACAAAAGAGAAGTAAACTACTTTGATTTAAAATCATATTCTCTTGGACACTACTTCAATAGACCAAAATATGTAAAATGGCCACCTTTCACAACTTAATCATGAATCAAATTTGTATTAAACATGATGATCATTCCTTTAATTTTTGTTTTCAAAAACACAATGACCTCAAATGAGGAAATTTTGCTGTTTAAGCTGAAGAGAATATGAATTCACCTCCACAGTATATTTAATCAAGGAATTAAATACTGGGAAAATTTTCAGACTTTGAGATATCTAGGCAAATAAGCTAGGAAATAAATTAAATAAAAACAAGACCTGAGGATCAAGATGAAAAGTTATCAACCTCCTTCGGACATGGTCTTTTCCTTACCAAAAGAGCTTAAATAATGAAACATGGACAAATGTAAATAGGCAATTGAATGCAAATGTTCTGAAGAGTAGAAGAGAATGTAACTTTCTCTGCAGTCTGAGATTCATGCTGAAGATGAGCCCTCCAGCTTGAAGTTTAAAGTGAGATGCTCCTGAGAATAAGGATACATCATATGGTTTTATATGGTGAAGTCCTTGGACCTTTTTACCCTATCTGGGGACCTTTCTATAGTCATTCAATTGTGAAAAAATATGAAATGCTACTTAAAATAATTTGTGCATATCTTAATATTAGGCATGATAATTATTTTTTAACATTCTCTACAAGACAGGAAAGCAGCTAACGATACTGAGAATTAAGGTATCATGCTCATCGTTGCATAACATCTCACTTACTCACACTTTTCTTCCTGCTAAATATTGTTTCCACAGGCATATGTAAAGCAGTTTTACTGAACTCAACTTTTCAATGACTTTATAGTGAATTTAAGAGCTGGAGATGCTTGACTGTAATGGAAGCTTAAATCATGGAATAGAAAAAGGAAACCATTGTTTAAACTGGAAGGAACTGATGTGAAGAAACTCAAAGTGTTTCTTGGATCATCAGGAAGTTTTAGTTTTACAGTTAACGACAATGTCTTCACAAGTGTTAGGTTTCTTTGTATGTAATCTTGTTTGGAAGTGCTATTATTCATTCAAGACTTTGCAGATTTTTCTGGGTGAAAACTGTAGAGAAAATAGCAGAAAGAACTGGGAGGATTCCCTCCTCACAACTTTCTGATCACACTAGATGCATGAGGTGGAGCTGAGAACTGGACAGATGAGATGAACACTGAGCTACCCTCAGTGATGTACTGACAATATTTCATGATCTCCTCTGCTTTTGATATACTATATAAATAAAAAATAAAAATAAAAAATAAAAAATAAAAATAAAAAATAAAAAAATGCTGAACACCAGCTCCTCATCCTTGTTTTTTTTGTATGAAAATTTTTAATTCCCGTATCTCAGACATCCAGCACAAATGTGGCAGAAAGGCTAGGCTTTCAGGAGCAGAAAGGATACGGAAAGTTCTTCAAAAGACTATGAAATCAGAAAGTCTCTGCTCGAGAAATATGAATTTTAGATATAACAACACCAGTTCTTTGACCTAGAATTGAAATAAAAATGTTTCCTTGTAATCATACAAGCACAGCAAAGCTAAATTGCGGCTCCTGTACTGCCTTCCTTAACACCAGGAAGCCAAACTTCAGGTGTACCAGAGATTTACGACCCTTACACACATAAGTTATCAGACTAACTCCTGAGCAAGAGCAGTGAGTTTTAGAATACTAATAGGAAACTTGACCTTGACCGCTACCTGTTGTGACTAAGGAAGATAAAGGAAAAGAACTGATGAAAACTATAATGTAATGTGACTGCTGCAGTATGTAGTTAGAAGTGCTTTTTAATGGCAAAGCGTTACTTCTTGCAAATGAGTAATAACTAAAATTATCCTTGTACTGTTTATAAAACAGAACATAAAGAAGTGGTATTTGTTTTGCAGTTATCTGAATTGGACCATATTTAATGCCTTAGGGTGAAATTAATCTGGTACAGTGTTAGACATTCGTAGTACACATTCCTCTGCGCTATCACTCTAAGATTTTTAAACAGTACGAACGCTGTTTCTATTGATGACTGTATATATCTATTATATAGCTATCTTCAGTGTAGATTTCTATCTTTGGTTAGGGGTATCAGTTCAAATTGTGACAAGCTGATCAGCAATAACTGCAATAAAGCAATCTTTTGCACCACCAAAGCAAATTGTTAAGTATCTGCTGAACACCACAAATATCCACTCATAGGATTTCCCCTTAACTACTAGACGCATAGTAGTTCAACTAACTAGGATGTGACCAAGTACTTTGAAACTAGGATCTATGCTATATTTTTTTCATGCAGCAGTTTATCACTAGCATTTATTTTTTGAGATGTATAGAAATTAAATTATGTTAGTATATTCTGTGATTATTCAGAATATCTTATAAGTACTTGTTTTGTTTGGAAGGTAAAGAGCTACAATTTTTTTAATACAAGATGTATTCTTGTAGAAGAAGGGCTACTTGATCTTCTTGCAGAACTGACTGGAGATAATGTCTAATCTATTCACTTCATGAAAGATCATCTTCACAGCTGATGTGGCACATCCTGCTGACCCTGAATGTTATGACTATGCTGAAACCTTTAAAGAGAGGACTGAGTAAAGCTACTAGAGAGACAATGACTCTATATGAATCACCAGGTTGCCTGGTAGAATTTTAGCTACCAAGTTTCAAGCTATCTAGAGATTTATTCAGTGGTCTTTTGTTATGCTAAACACCAAGTGAATAATTACACCTACAAACCCACGCTGACATACTCTTTATAAGGCCCACAACAACAAAGGCATATGCTTCAAAGTTAACCAAGATTGCTGCTATAATATCCTTTTAAATACAACAGAAATGCCACCTTTTATCCTTTTGGCCTCTGCCACTCAGAATATATAGCATACTGCTTTAAAACAGTTAATTTGGAGATGTTTAGATCATCTGAATCTTACCACAACTGATATTTGAGGTTCAGAAACATGCCACATGCATTCATTCTTGTTGTGACAGAAAGCAGAAATGTGGTATCAAAAATATGAATTCCTTTGGAATGGCACAAGAATATTAAGCAGAAATTTAAATCAAAACGTCTATTATGATTTAATATACTTATTCTGTTTTTCACAAAAGGTGTAGATTAACTCAGGAGAACCTATGGAGACAAAACACAATCTATTCTAAAGATTTGCCTTGCAGTGCACAATTTCTAAAACTGCTAAACTGCTTTTGAGAGATTTGGAAAAATCTGAAGAGTGCTAGTTGGCAGAAACATTAATAATTGTATAAATCCCATTCTTACTTACATGGTTGTCAGGAATTAGACAGAAACTGTTAAAGACTTGTCAAAGCTGGCTAGTTCTCTGGCAGTAATCTGTCAGACTGCAAACCTAGAACAGCTCTCTCAAGTATTCTGGAGATTAGCTATCAGCCTTGAATCTTGCCATTAACAAAAGCAGCAGTACTGCTTCATTCTAAAAATCTTGTTTTATGAAGAAAGGTGGTGTCATCCTACTGAAATAAGGCAGGGTGAACAGAAGATATACATAAAAGCAAAGATACTTTGATATAATCATGTTAAATCAGGATATAGTAAAAACTGTCATAGAGGCCATTCTATTCTTTTACCTACAGATGTTCTCCAGTGCTCTTGTGTTTTCTATATGTGATGACGTAGCTCAAAATCAATTCTGATATCATTTGAACAAATAATATAGCTACCAATCCTGACTGCATAGACCCAAGTAGCTTTTTTATATCCTTTGAGATTACGTGGAAATTTCCCACCAATACAAAACATGTAATTATAGTAGCCATGAATAAATACACAGTTAAATGAAAGGTTTACATCCAGCTATTGTGCTGGGATAGCTTTCTGACTAAAATAGTGTGGATACAAAATAAATAGCATGAAAATGAAATGTGCTGACTTTAGGAACAAGCGACTGTACAACACTTTATAAAATAAAATTACTTGAAATAGATTCATTGACGCAGCCAATCCATTCCATGCTTTGGCTTCCTAAGAGCATGTGCCATTTTGTATGCTGCTCAACTGAAAAGTTTATAGATGCCCATTTTTCATATGCTGGCATTGTCTTTGTTAACAGAGGCTCATAGGTTAATAGAGTATCTACATCCTTGCAGTACGTGATGTTTATGCCAATATATGTACAGCTGAGCATTTTCTGTTTGTATTTCAGTTTCTTTCCTTTAGGTCAGATTCTCACCACATAGCTATAAACACTGGGTTGGTGACCTCCTTGGTGACAAACTTCTTTGTACAACAGAAGAGTAAATCCATCCCTTTGTTGCCTCCTGTAAAAGTAGAAAAAGTTCTTTAAAATAAAACAATTTGGAGCCGTTCTTCAACCGCTGCCATCATTTGCTATTACTCAATGTACACTCAGATAAATGCTCCATTATCCTCTGGTGGGACTGCTATGATTACCTGTTCCTTGGCAGGTAATGTCATGGGAAATTATTTCTTCCATTGTCTATCTACACTTCTGGTGGTTTATTCACAGTCAATAGTTCTGGTAATCATTTCCCTGTTTTCATTTACTCCAGCCACTGTGTTGACTTTTCTTTTTTCTTAGGGGTATGCATATATCAATTTCTAGTTAACTCATGGCTAGGAGAAGTAAGAAGAAGTAATGTCACTTTTTGTTTACTAGGTGTTTCCACTTGCACCAGCTGCTATGAGACAGAGCAGAAATCCTGCTTAAAAGTTCTCCAATTATGCTTCATTATTTTCTACCATTTTCAACAGCTGGATGCTTGATTACATGCACTACGGAGCAGAAGTCTTTTCTCTCTTTTGGCAAGAGTGCAGCTGCAAGTCTTGTAGATTTACAATGGTATCCTTGAACACATTAATCATCCTGAAGATTCCTATCAGTAACATCAATAGAAAATAGCTGAGAATGAGCTCTTCAACAGGTACATGATCAATTACATACATACTTTGAATATTATAATTTGCAGCATAAATAATTGTACTGCTAGAAAACACCTCATATTTTGAATTAAATAAGTGAAGAGCTGTTGATTGCTGAATATTCGCAACTATTTTTAATAACAGGATTTAAATGATTAATTTTACAGAAACCAATCTCAAAATAGACCACTCTTTAAAGAAAGAAAAATACATGTTCATTTTAAAAGGCATTTTTCATTTCTGGAACCTGAAAGTGAGATTTGAATAAGGTTTATGTTTACTTGATTATTATTTTTCAGTTCATTTCAATACGGGCACATACCCATGAAAACAGTGCAGTTCTCATAGATAACTATTTGAAGTATTAAGGATGATTTTATTCTTCAAAAGTGCAGGGAGCATGAAAAAAAAAAAAAACAGGCAAAGTACTCCTTGGTTTTAGAATTTACTCCATCAGCACTGTGGAATTTAAACAGATTTTGCTTGCTACCAGAATGGACAGGCTAAGGTGGCATTGGAGGTAACCCAAAAGATTTATTTGACTCAGACATTTTCTTTGCTGTCATAGTTGGACCAAAAAATCTCTGCCTACCAGAGCACCACAAACACAATTGGTCAGATGGTGCCTTGGGCAGATCATTAATATGTGGGCTGCATATGCTACACTGTAAATATTTCATAGCTTTTATTTCATGTAGGTAAATTGCATGTAAGGACTCTTCGGTATTTTGTTCTCATCATGGAAGCTGGCATATCTTGAGCATCTGGAGAAATTCAAACATTTTTTCATTTACCTGTTCTCCAAAGTGGTGAAGCTCAATGAATGGAAGTTTGGGTTTGTAACACTGCAAGTAGAAAAGAGCTCTCTTTCTTTAACAACCATCATCCAGAGAAACTGACTACTGTTTTCAGTAGTCCTCCTACTGGATTCCACGCGACTATCTTGGAATACAAAGAAGAAGCAATAAGTTGCAATGTAATACCGTTGGTCAGTTCTCTGATTTTTTTTTCGTCTTACTTCTCTATAGGAATTGCATCTAGAAACAACTGCTTCTCTTTTTCAAAAACTGAAATATTACTGCATTAAATTGCAAGTGATTAATTGTCAAAACTGAAAATGATAATGACATAGTAATAGTGGGACTACAGAAAAAATAAAGTTCATTCATTAAGATATTTCCACGTGTTAAAAAAGACACAAATGAGGGTGCATAGAATGAAAGGGAATAACTGCTGAAAGGAAGGTGTACCATTTATTAAGGCAAATTCTTTCCACAGATTTTCTATCCCTGGATCATATCTATCACTGATTGATTGTTTCATTAAGGAAAGAAGAGTCATGAGGAGCAGCAGAAATTTGTTTGTATAAGGCATATCTTGGATTGTCTTTTGGGCTATGGAGTGGTCTTAACTCATCTTTGTACATTCATTGTACCTTGCTGAAAATCAGTATGATACAAATAGTACAGAAATGAGCAAATTATGAGTTGATGGCTAAGATAAACTGACGTATAGAAAGTAAACTGACTCATTTCACCTGTAAAGAAAACCAAATGCAACAAAAATCATTTGATTTTATGTGTAGTAACCCAGCCTGTAGAGAAAAAACTGGATGCCTAGTGTGACCAAAACACTGGTGTTTCTGTTGCAGGGAGGGAAAAATTAAACAGCAGTCATACAAAAGTAGTTTTCAGAAGTGAACAGAGCATTTGGACTACTATGCTATAACTAGCAAGCTCCTTAAAAACATGAATGTTGTACTCTTATCTCCTCAAAATCCATTGAAAGGAGATAACCTTTAGGACCCAAAGCACATCCCTAGTCTAACTGCCACATTCTATGATAATGGAACGATAGGATCATAGAAAATTCTGCATTGGAGGGGATCCATGAGGATCATCAAGTCCAGCTCCAGGCTTCACATAGTACCACCCAAAAATAAGACCATACAGCTAAGAGCGTTGTCCATATGCTTGTTGAACTGTGACAAGCTCAGTGCAATAACCACTTCCATGTGAAGCCTGTTGCAGTGGCCATCCACCCTCTCACTGAAGAACCTTCTCCTAATAACAAACCAATCCTCCCCTGAAGGAGAAATTCCATGTGAAGATGGAGACATAATCCCAGACAACAGCCCTCCTTGGGAGTGTTGGAAGAAGGTCAGGCTTCAACTTCAGTCATGATATACTAAATGAATAATATATTTCATAAAATGAACTTCATGTACACATTAATATATTTTCATTATCCTATGATTGACTTGATATAATGTCCAGAATGTTGATAGCATAAAAGAAAAACACTAATTTTGTGATTTCCCAGAGGTTTAAACAAAGATTGGGATTGAAACAAAGAAAAATTATCATTGCAAGGCATATACAGAAGATGAAGGAAGGTAAGCAGGTTGCAAAACCCATAAAATATTTGAGTACAGAGTTCATTTTCTGGAGGAATAAACCATATCGTGATGTGTAATTCTCTATCACAGATGATCTCTTAATACATATTAGGCTTCACAGACTTGCCTGCTTGTCCAGCTGCAAATTTAAACCTATTATTTTAATTATAAAGAAATATTATGGCACAGATAATTTTGGAGACAGTCATAGCATAGTATTACAATGCAGTAGTTACATTTCAAAAGGAACCTTTTAATGTCAGTATGATTATTAATCAGTAATTAAGATGTGAGGATGAGTAACACAACAAGCCAAATTAGTTTCATAGCTGGTTGCTAATATTGATGACTCAATTACAGGTGAAAAGTGAAAGCATTTTGAAAATGTTTTTAATATGTTTTCGGCACTTAATGTTTAATGTATTATGAATATAAAACATCACTTGAGAGAAGAATATATGGAAGAGCTGTAGTTGGAAAAGGATTTTAATTACCATGCTTCATTTTTGTTTGTACTGCAAAGAAATTTTTCATATTCTTCTTCATCTTCAAGAGCAACAATAAGGATGAATTTCAACAAAGCATCTAGTAATTGGAAAAAATAGACCCCACCTTTCCATCAAAGTTGCATTTGATGTTCTGACAGTGATAAAATTATGAATGCAGAGTTCCAAGTAACAATATTACAGCCAGTGATGTTGGAAAGTGCAGAGTATCATATTCCTCAGGGATCACTCAACTTCATTACATCTTTTATAGGGCAGACATTTTTGAACAAGCACACCAGTCACTAGATGTATGGCCGTGTGAAACAACTGCTAAGAATTCAGTTATTGTTACAAGCCTTCAAAGCCTGATTTGCAACAGGCTTGCTTGAAAAAAAAAAAAAAAAAAAAAAAATTAAGTAAAAACGTTAATAAAAAATCCCCTCAGAGTCATGCCCAGATCTTATTAAGGAAAAATAGGAAGAGATATTTTGATTTATGTTTTTGAAAATGTACTACTGGATTACACTGGTGAAGCAGAAGTATATGAAAAGAAAATCACATTGCTTTAAACAAAGGAAAAGAGTGCATGCTGTTCATCTATAAGCACAATGTTTGAATAAAGCTTTCTCTGAGATTAAACTTCTTCAAAATTTATAATGGAAAACTGCAGATGTAAGGTGTCATAGATTGTATAAAAAGGGGGATATATAAAAATCAATTGCTGTCATGTTCATCTGAGTTACATTCTTAGCAAGATCAGACAGCTAATTCAGATGTCAGTACATTTGCTTCAGCACCTGGTGTGACCCAGCTACTACCCTGGAATATAAAATCAGATAATTTTATGAATGAAAAAGGATTCGCTTTGGAAGTACAGAAATAACAAGAGCTTACTTCTAAAGCACATGGAATATCAAATCATCTAGAAAGTTGACATTCACAATTTGAAAACTCATTTAAATATGTCTTGCTCTGAAAATTTTCCCTGTACCTCTGCATTGTAACACCTCTGGATAAGGAGTTGGCCGTGTACGGCACTGCCATCCAGGGTCCATCCCACCATCTGCAGCCAGGGAGCAGAGTAGGAATGTGGGGCGCCTCTCTCAAGATCCCCAGGGATCTCAGGCTGCTCTGATGGGCAAACCTCCCAGAGCAGGCATGCACCTGGGGCCATTACACAAGCGTCCTAGAGTGGGATTTGGCAAGCATGGCTGGGAGAGGAGGACAGGATGGAGCTGAACTGCACTGAGTGGAGTAGCGGCCACTGCAAAGAGTTGGCTTCCTTCCAAAATACCCATGCACACACCTTCAAGACTTGCATGTGACTTTCCAAGATTTGCTTTATGGTCATAATCTTAACAGCGCTGTTTGGATTCTTCAGAAGTACAGAACTGCAGAAATTTCTGTGGGGGTAGATGACTAATATAAAGAGCTCCATTAAGGATACATGCAAAACCATTCATAAGTCATTCATAAGGCTTAATAACATGGTTGCTCACCACTAATGACTTCCTAATACTATGCAGTCTCCAGGGATTAAGAGAAAATCTGCTCTTTCAGGGAATAGAGGCAGCAGAACTTGAGATACTACAAATATATGAGCGGTTTTAAATAGATGGAATAAATCTGAATTATTTTTTATTTTGTATGAGTACTGAATATTTAACAGTGGTTACTGCCTTCAGTCAAACAAGCCAAATAATGGAAAAGATTAACAATTTACACAGCTGAACATCATATATGTAAAAGATATGCCAGATACATTAAGTGCTTCAGCTGTGAGAAAAATAAGAAAATGAGAAAGAAAAATATGGCAATATGCTTTAAAAATATCAAGGCCATTGATATTTTTAAATACATACAGAACTATCACACAGAAAATGTGAGCATATAGAAACAGTAAATGACTCCTTGGTGATCAACTGGACCTTCACTCTTCAGATCTGGAGAACTGTATATAGAACCATAAATGTGAAAATTCAGAAATATTAGCATCTTATGTAAACTAATTTCCTTCTCTTAAAGCTGATAGATAAACTAAGTGGGAATGCTGTGACAAAATTACATTGATGTCCCTCTGCAAAACTGAATTTAGGTCTTTGCATTCCATTACTGCAAATGCACGTAGTTACAGAGGTGAAATTCATGAAGCTGAAAAGAAAAAAATGCATTAAAAGATATGGAATTTAAATATAGAGTAAGTAAGAAATAAACCTAAATTTGATGGTGTGAGTTCTATAAAGTAGTACCGGCTTTTTCTACATGTCGGCAAAAGAGCAGGTTCTGGAAAATCCTAAGATTACTTCCAATCTATATGGTTTATCTCAAATGCATAATAGGTGTTCTCTCCAACAGCTCTTGTGGCCAGCATAGTTGCTTTCTGACTCATCTAATGTGCTAGAGACCGTAGATTTTGGAAAAGATTTTCTGGCATGCCAAAGGATATCACTTCAAGAGTGCAATATGAAAATTAAATAAAAACATCTCAAGCTCTATTCCTCTTTCTTGTACTGCCTGCCTGCAAGGAGGCTGGGAGTGCACAAGAAACTGGGAGGGGACATAGCCAGGTCAGCTGACGACATCATCCTCAGCAATAAAAGGTGGGGTAAAGAAATAGGAGTAATGGGGACTTTTGGAGCAATAGCATTTGCTCTTTGAAGAAACTGTTAGGCAGGATGGGCCCTGCTTTCCTAGAATGTCTACCTGCAGATGGGAAGTAGTGAGTCGTTTCGTTTTGCTTGTGCATGCAGATTTGCTGTAGCTAGAAAGCTGTCTCTGTCCCAACTCATGAGATTTCTGTTTTACATTATTTAATAAATCCCTACTTTTTTTATTGACAAGTTATTAGGAAATGGGAAGTGTTAAAAGTATATTCCACTTTGGATTTGATATTTCTACAGTGCTTTGAAGCTGTTTGTCACTGCACGTAGTTGTTTATTTAGCTCTTGTTGTAAGACTCTAAGGAATCGTCATTTATGGCTTCAGAAGGCTCACATGCAAAAAGTGCAAAAAGTTCTGCTTGGAAAGTAATTGTTGAATTTGGTCCTGGATGAGATTTTCACGTATTACCTCCAGGTTAAATGTACCACTGCTACATTAAAATCCGAGCATATTTCACAGCAAAATACCTTTTATGAAAATCAGTTTCTATTTGAAAAAGACACCAAGCCACCTAGAAAATTTAAAAAAATAAAATAAAATATTTATTATATGTAAAATGATATTTTGTGTGCAGTGAAGACTTCCGCAAATTTAAAATGCCTATTATAAAGCTGCTCCATAAATAATTGCTATTTTTGCTACAGCTAAGAACTTGACTCTTCCAAGATGAATTTCGACGTCTGTCTGCATTGGCAGTCCATCATATTATGATGAAATACTTCAGTCTTTCTGAGCACAAAATGAAGGGGAGAAAGCCAACCTTTCACAAAGAAAACAGAATATTAAGGAAGATAAAAGCAGCTCCAAAAACTGTTCCCTAATTATAGTTTCCCTTGTTAGGTTAAGGAATACTTGCATAAAGATGAAATACAGGATTTGATGTAAAGGTAATTCAAATATTAAACAAGATTATATTTTGTGTGATGAACAACTAAAAGGACTATGGAATGATTATGGCACACCTGTTTGTTGGAAACAATGAAAAGCCAGTGCCTTTTCACAGAATCACAGAATCACAGAATCACAGAATTGTAGGGGTTGAGATCATCGAGTCCAACCCCCCTGCCAAAGCAGGTTCCCTACACCAGGTCGCACAGGTAGGCATCCAGGCAGGTCTTGAACATCTCCAGAGGAGACTCCGCCACCTCCCTGGGCAGCCTGTTCCAGTGCTCCGTCACCTCACTGTAAAGAAGTTCTTGCGCACATTTGTGCAGAACTTCCTATGCTGCAGTTTCCAGCCGTTTCCCCTTGTCCTGTCTCCACTCACCACTGAAAAGAGTCCGGCCTCGCCATTCTGCCCCCCACACCTTAGATATTTATAGACCTGGATCAGGTCCCCTCTCAGTCGTCTTTTCTCAAGGCTGAACAGACCCAGTTCACTCAGCCTTTCCTCATAGGAGAGATGCTCCAGGCCCTTCACCATCTTTGTGGCCCTCCGCTGGACTCTTTCCAAGAGATCCTTGTCTTTTTTGTACTGGGGAGCCCAGAACTGGACGCAGTACTCCAGATGAGGTCTTACCAGGGCAGAGTAGAGGGGGAGGATTACCTCCCTCGACCTGCTGGACACGCTCTTTTTAATGCACCCCAGTAAGCCATTGGCCCTCTTGGCCACAAGGGCACACTGCTGGCTCATGGCCAACCTGTCGTCCACCAGGACATCCAGGTCCCTTTCCGCAGAGCTCCCCTCCAGCAGGTCATCCCCCAGCCTGTACTGGTGCATGCAATTATTCCTCCCCAGATGCAAGACTCTACACTTGCTTTTGTTAAACCTCATCCGTTTTTTTTTCTGCCCAGCTCTCCAGCCTATCCAGGTCTCGCTGAATGGCAACACAGCCTTCAGGCGTGTCAGCCAATCCTCCCAACTTCGTATCATCAGCAAACTTGCTGAGGGTGGCCATTATCCCCTCATCAAGGTCATTGATGAAGATGTTGAACAAGACCCGACCCAGCACAGACCCCTGAGGAACACCACTAGTTACAGGCCTCCAACCGGACTCTGCACCACCAACAACGACCCTCTGCGCTCTGCCAGTCAGAGCAGACTAACTGTAACTGTATGAATGAGCACATTGAGAATTATTGATTCACAGTTCCACAGTCCTTGAGGTTTCAGCGAATATTCATGCTGAAGCAAAATGGTCAGGTGATGTTCATACTCTTACTTAAATTCATGCTACGAATAAGTAGCGTACAGTTAGTTCCTTTACAACGTGGAAAAGAAAACTGTACCAAATCTGTCTTCCCACCTGTAAAATCCAGCTGACTTTTAAATAACATCCCCGAAGAAGCTGCTAAAATTATCTGCATTCATTTAAAGCAAAACAAAATACATTTGAAAGTACAGTCAAGAGAAAAGTTGGATTATCTAATGCACCTATTCCATTTCAAGCACACAGAGAATAAGTCAAAAGAGGCAGAAGTGTGATGCAAGTAATGCACAATGCAACGAAGACAAATAGCTCTACTGAAAGACGCAGAGCTTGACAAGAATCTAGACCACAGACGTTTAGGAATCTGGGCCTGCAAATGAGCATTCAACATCCTGTCAAGTACTTAGGAGGGCTGTATAGTGGGAGAGAACAGGGAGAGAAAATTGATCTACTGAAGAAGGTGATTTTTATGACAGGCACCTGCAGTTATTTTGCCAAAGAGCTGAGACTACTCACTGTTTTCCTTTTCAAACAGGGAAAAGAGAAGACAGACTACAGTCCAACTCTAATATAATTCCATAATAAGCAGGGCACCAACCCAAGAAGTGGGGGAAAAAAGGCTCATTTTTTTCTCACCATTATGCTTGCTACAGGAGGGTGAGATCTGAGCAGTCCTTCAGAAAGTAATTCACCTCCTGGTGAAAGGATGCAGTCTGAATCCTTAGACAGCTGACACTTTCACAAGAGCAATTCTAGGCATATGCAGAAGGAAAAATGTAATCGTTTGTCTTAGGAGGACAGCACTCAGGATTTTATTGCACCTTTCCATAAAGGCACCTCATTGAGGTAGATCTACAGACTCATGTGGTAAGTGGTGTGTATGTGGTACAGACGTGTGGTAACTTGGAAGAGATGTGTGGGTACTTTATGAATTAAAATCAAATAATCTACCTAAATCCACTTTCTGACATCCGTTCCATCTTCAGCACAGATCACAAGATCAATAACCAATGAAAGAAATAACTGACTCTCGAGATACTGTCAGCTGAACTCAACACAGAGTCAGATCTAGAAAAGGACAGTGCCAGGTTCGGAGGATGCCTAATTCCTTGGCCCCCAGCTCACTCTCCTCGGCAGCAGTCTCTGCCTGGTTTGCACTTAGAGACCCCTCTGCAAACATGACACTGAGTCACCAGGTGGCAGTAACGCAGGTTATTGAGCTCAACATACTAAGCGCTAGAGGAATCCTTTTGGCATAGAGTAGAAAAGCAGGAGCGGTAAAGCTCCAGGGTCTATTCCAGTTCAGTCCAAGTTCATTTTTGGATCTGCCAAGGCCAGCCTAGCATTTCTGATGCAGTTAGTTTTTTCCATGAAAAGAAATAGAAAGGTGGTGGTGGAAAATTCCCCAAGAAACACATGGCTGACTCCTGTTCTTATCCCTGCCATCAAAATGGTTCCAAAGAATGTTTGTCATTCAGGTGATAGGCCCTTTATATATAACAGTAAAAATAAAAATATATGTATGTAATAAAGCAAACCTCTTAGAGACCATTTTGCTATAAAATTTTAAGGAATTCAATGTTTCATAGTTTATGGTATTTAAACCTGTAGATTGCCTACAGCCAGGCAGCAGGAGCAAGACTGGTTCCTCGGGTCAGGTTAAAGCACTTGGAAAAAAAGTGACAGGAGAGGAGATTGCGCATTTCCTGCAAGCATCTAGGTAAGCCTGGAGACCTGCTTGTGGAGGAGGACAAAACCTTCAGAAATGGAGTAGGGTACCCAAAGCACACGGGGAGATTCCTGCAAGTACCAGAGCGTCCGGCTCTGGATTGTCAATAGTGGAGGAAAAAACCCTTCCTGTGAGAACATAGGGATGAGAGACAGGGCTCTCTTCCAGCATTCTTTTTATCTCTTTCAGAAGAACTGATTTTTTCATCATTTAAAGTATTATTCTCTTCCAAGTTATATATTTGTGCTTATATAAAGAAAAGCTTTGAAGTCTGGAAATCATTGGTATCTTCGAGTGCTAAATGACCTTGAGTAAATTAATCTTCCCTAACTAAATGATGTTCAGTCCAACTAGTCCCATTCTGCACTTCCTAGAAAAAGAGTAGGAAAGAAGGAAGCAATTCTTCAGGTCATCTCACCATAAGCTTCAAGGATAAATAAAATGAACTGTCCGACAAAGCAAGTCTTGAGACTAGATCACATTTAATAGCTGGCTTCCAGTGTCTGCAATTGGGTGATATTAATCCTTTATTAATCCTTCCCTTCTCATACTTGTGGTCTTTAGTAGTATTATTTATGCAGTACCCACATTTTTGGAAGACTGCTTATGGTTATGATCCGTAAGTTACCTTAGCAAAAAGTATCAGACTGGTGATATCTTTCAGAGGAGAACAAAACTTCTTGCCTTTACAGTGGCACATGTTAATTTTTTTATTCAAAAGATTTTTTTCATTTGAATTCAAACTGTCATCTTTTACTAGTTACTTATCATTAATAACATGATTTTTGTGAAAACAGAATTTCCTAAATTAGAAACCAAACAAGAATGTGGATCAAAGCTAGAACTGCATAAGTCAGTGCAGCAGGCATAAGATTCCAATTTTATAGTTAATATTTTCTAATATTAAAGGTAAGAATTTGTATTATCATCTAAGGCCAAAGATGTTTGTTAAGCGTAAGTGAAAAATAAAATAAAATTGGTATCAAAACCAAACTCTTAGAAAGGACAGCATGTCTTAAAATTCTCCATCATAATTATATGAGTCTTAATAGAATTTCTCTGATTCCTCAACCATGCAAAGATGCAATAATATTTGTAAGTAAAGTAAATCTGAATACTTTGCCTTATTCAATTTACAGGTCATGGAATAGAGTACACATACAAAGTGACTGCATTTATTGCGAGCATATAACCCAAACAAAGTCTGACATTTATAAAAATCTGTAATCTACAGCTATTTATTTCTTAAATATTTTCACTTACCAAGGGCACTCATTACGTCTTTTCCCAGAGCTATCAGTGAAACAAGTTACTGCCGCTCTACAATCAGGTACGTGAATTCAACTGCAGGGATAAAAGGGTGGAAAGGGGGTAGAAAGAGAAGACAAAAAATCCACTAGATGAAAAAGGACAGGATTTTAGTTTGACATGTGTGCATCATCGAAGTCCAAATGACTGTTAAGTCAAAAGTATTTAGGTCTGAATGCAAATGAAACACCTTGAAACTGTGTTTTGTGAGAGTGGAAGAGATCTTCTCAAAACTGTCAGATCACTGTTTCAACAACTAAAGCTAGTTTTTAAAAAAGGAAAATAAAATTATTATTATGTTGATAGTGTTCTTACTACAGCCAGTGGATATTTTACATTACACAAGGTATACATGTGGCCATGCTCATTTTCACCTATTTCTTCTCCAAAGTACAAATAACCAAAGTAGCGAAAATCAGGTTATTTAACTGAGTCTAAAAGTCCACACTTCCACAAAGTGTATGAGAAATGAGATATAATATGCAACAGGGCTTTCACAAAACTGTAGGAATAAGCATCAGTATTATTCAGTCCCATGGTTAGCACTGTAAAGACAGTAATACTTCTTTCCTCTGTAAAGAGCAATTCTGATTTTTCATTACAGTTAAACTTACTACTTATATTTGTTTCATTGAGGTAAACATTTCCATAATGAATTCACTTTAGCATTCTCAGTTCTCTAATGTAGATGAGAAAATATTTTGTTCATTCACAATAATCATCATACAAATGGGATCAAGTTCCTCACCATTGCAGTTTGGAAGACTTAAGTTTTCTTCATCAGATCAGTAGTGTGGGGTTAACTTTGCTTTATACCTTTGAAAGAACAGTGGAAGGAGAGGATTGTTTCAGGAACAGTGCGGTCCCATTTCAAGCCTGGTATTGTAAAAGTAGGGCTTCAGAAGCTAAATTCACTCACCTAGTGAATGAATTCTCACCTTAGTTTTCAAAAGCACTCCTAAACAACATTGCAGTATAGAATTTGCTGTTGACCTTCTGAGAGACTGCAAGCAATACATATTTATTCACAAGAACATATACTTTCAATGCCATTTGAAAATATATCTAAGCCAAATTAAAGGCTTTTGTAGGACTTTTTACTTTTTCTCATTTCTCTAAGTAAACAGATACTCAGCTAACCTCAAGAAGGATTCCTTCTGTATTGAAAATTTCTTCTTTAAGAAAATAAGAAAAGGCTATGCAGCAGAGAAGAGTGAGAGGCTTCGTAGACTTCTGCTCAATATAAATAGATACATTTATCTCACGCCCCTCAGCATTTCTGTTTTTTTAGCAGGTAAGTGCGTTAGCTAGGAAAAATCACAGTAGTTTGCAGAGCATAACAATGAAATTTGCGTGATATTAATTAGGCAGCCTCTAAGGAGGTAAGTAACATCAACATAGCTGGACTATAAAGCCAACCTGAAAGCACTGCAAGAGATATATGAAAAAATAAAGGTTATCAGAGCTAGAAAAGTGACTGTAATGGAGAAAGAACAGAATTGACTTAATGATCTGAAATCTCAAAGCATGAATATTGCACATTATGCCTCTGTTCCCTTAAGAAAATTATCCTTCAGACTAATGGAAGAATAAAGTTGATTGCAGTAGTAGGAAATATGACAGTGGCAAATGCTGCTTGCACATTGAGAAGAGAATGGAAGCCCCCCACAGACTAACAAGAATAACAACCTTTCATTCAATGAAGCCTCAGAAGGATTTGAAGCTGTCATTTTGCTGGATGAAAGACTAGTGATGTATGCCTCTAAAGCAGTAGGAAAAATACAGAAGAAATCACAGAAGAAAGGTTGCTGCGGCCATCTTATAAATACAACTATATATATAGAAAGTCATGTAAAATCACTAGCTTACCAAACTCTCAGTTACTACAAATAAAACATATTTCTGAAGCAAGAAAAACCAACTAAAGAACAAGGGAGAAATTTAAAGAGAGGTCTTGTGTGGACACCTCAGAGGTGGACTGGGGATCTTTTATTCTTCTAAGTCATGCTGAGTTTTGATTTTGGGCCACAAGAAACAAGACGTTACGTAAAAACGTGTGCTGGACTTTAGAAAAACAAAATACAAATGCTTCTTAGGAAACTGTTTGTACCTAATATTACTTGAACTTGCAGTTGTAATAAATGGCTTAAATTGTTGATCATCAAGTCCCCCCAAGACCAAATATGCCATCACCAGAACTTATCCAGGACTGCAAAAGTCTAGCTATACACAACTAAGTAGAAAGGCTGCTTCTTTCTAATACTTATTAGGGTGCAAAAAATTGTAATTTTCATTGGAATTTCATGTAATAGAAGTACTAATTGAGTGAGGAAATAATAATAACAATCTGAGCTACAAAATGCTGAAGATAAGTCATTAAGCACACAGGAAAAATAAAACACATAAAAGAACAAGTAAAGGAATTGAGCAAATGTAAGAATTAAAGCAATTTTTCTTTGTATAAATGCTTTAGTCCTGTGGACGCAAAGGAGTTTCTCCATATGCTCACATATGAAGATCCCATAGAATCCAAGTATGAAAGACTCAATAAATATGAGAAAACACAACAGGGACATTAAAACTATGTACATTCACTAAGCCACCTTGATCCAAGGTTGGCTAAGTATATTTGAGTACAGCAGGGAGGATTTTGCTGACAGGCTAAACTTCATTTCAAAACTGATAGGCTGCATAATACAGTACATCAAGTAGTGCTGTGTTAATGCATTTTAAATGTCAGCTTACATGTAGTGGCAGTGCAGAATGAATGAATATCAGACAGCATTCCATCATTTCAACATCTGATCATCAGCAATTCCTGAGGATCAAATCTGACGCAGAGAGGCAACCTCCCTTTCTGGCCATTGGCTATAAAGGAAGCTCCACATTCACTCCTTCCAAGTCTTTCTTCCGCAGATGCAGGCTACAGAGTGTGCAAATCTACCTTGATGTTGTACAAGTCTTGAAACTACCAATTTTACAAAACTCAGACCATTTAAACTGACTGACTTTCTATTTGCTTTTCTCCTAAAGGGAGTGCTTTACAACTAGGCACCAAATACGCCGAAGCATAGTATGTGGTTAGTTTTGATGAATATAAACAAGTGATCAAAACCGAGACTACATTTTTTTTTCTGTTCGGGGTGGGAAGAAACCCTCATCTGGTCTTTTTTAAACTCAATCCTAATAAATATGTCTCAGTAAACTCATTAATCACATCATTACAATCTGTAGCATTCCTTTTACAACATGCCCAACATTTTTTTCTTCACAAGTCAAAAAGAATTAATGGAAAGAAATATGTCATAGCTCAGACAGATAAGAAAGGAAACAAAAGAGAAGGACAGCAGCAGTCTGGAAAGTCATTTGTCACCATTTATGGAGTGTCATAAGCTCTTTGAGCATTTTTTCCCTGTGTCAGTTTGCAGGCAGTGGCTCACGGACCATTAGGACTAGAAGACAAGTAGCTAGCAAGATTTCTTGTTTTCAGTGGAAGAAAACAATAAAGATGGGAGAATAAAGATGACAAAAGACAAAAAGAAGACACCTAGTATCCAGGCTTGAGCTCAGATAGAATTAATTTTCTTCCTAGTAGCTGGTATCCAGCTGTGTTTCGGATTTAGGAGAATAATGTTAATAACACACTGATGTTTTAGTTGCTGCTAAGCAGTGCTTATGCAGAACCAACGACATTTTAGCTTCTCATGCTGCCCTGCCAGGGTGCTAGGGGTGCATAGGGAGCTGGGAGGGGACAGAACCAGGACTGTTGACACAAACTGGCCAAAGGGGCATCCCACACCATATGGCACCATGCTCCAGATTGTCCAAGAGTTGGCCAAGGTGGGAGTGGGGAGCACTGTTCACGGACTGGTTGGCCATTGGACATGTGGTGAGCAATTGCATCGTGCATCACTTCTTTTGTGTATTCTTCTATCATCATTATTGTTTGACCCTCTTTTTCTCTCTTATTAAACTTTATTTCACCTGTGAGTTTTACCCTTTTTCCATTTTCTCCCCCATATCACGGGAGTGGGAAACAAGCTGTATGGTGCTTAGCTGCCAGTTGGTTTTAACACCCAAACAAATAAAAAACTGAACCTTCAGTGAAAGTTGCTCTTAAATACTCAAAGGTGTTTAGATCTATTCAAAAAAGAACAAATGAACTAAGACATGTGGAACCCTTTCCTGTATTCCAGTTACAGGTGCCAGACAGATTCTGATCCCAAAGTCAAAGCCTATAGTACTGACAACTCTCAAATAGTTTTTCTGTTCTATATAATGAAGCAGTCTAGACACTGATTTTAAAATAGAGTGAAAGCATCATTATAGCAGTTTCAGAATTACTGAGTGACAAAGAATTCGTATGATAGACTTTCACCACAAAAGAACAAAAGGAGACACAGTACATGCTGAAATTGATCTCTAGTAGACGAAACCTATTCAGTTGTGTTGCATCTACTGGAGTGCACAATTTAAAAAAAAAAAAAAAAGAGCATATTTATGCTTAGCTCATCTAAATCAGTAACAATTAAAAGCATTTAACTACCAACTGCAGTGGTGTAAGATATAAGTCAAATGTTCAGAAGAAAGAAGAAAACAGTACTGACTTACAGTGATGAGAGAAATGTGATGAATAAGCTTTCTAAATATGAACTGTTTTCTGGTGGATGAACAAGGGAAGGAACAATCCTCTCACTTGTTTTTAGTGTTTAAGGCAACAATTCTGATCATCTCACCTTGCTCTCTGTTTGTAAATGTCAGAGCAGCTTCTTAACAATGTGAGAGTTAATTAATTAATTAACTAATTAATCTATTCTTAACAAGAAACTACAGAAGAGCAAAGCCTTCCTTAAAAATTACACAAGACACGATACTCCCAACTAAATTTTCTGGAAGAGGTAAAAAAGTTAAATTTGAGAAGTTTGAAAATATCAATCCCCACAAGAATGTTTTTCAGATTTTATTGCCTTTTTATGTTCAAAAAACTTCATTCATTTAAAATCAGTTTTTAAATCAGGCAACATTATTAATAATGTTTCAAATTAATGCTGTAAAATCAACATATGCTGATTTATAAAACTAAAAAGGTTACTTACCAAATTATTTTGAGATTGTATCTATGATTTATGGCAGGTTTGCTTTCAGTCTTTTTCTTTTTGAGTTTGAATGAGCACAAAAGCAAAGCAAACATTCCCTTAACTTCTGCATTGCATATGCCATCCTGTAAAAGTATGGATATTTTTACTCATTCAACCTGACATTGGACTAAAATTGCAAATGAATTGACACCTTAGTGAACTTCTTTGCAAAGATTTCTGAAATTTAAGTTCAGGGTTATTTCAAAAGACAAAAGAATTGATTTAACATTGGCCTACAGTTTTGATGCTCTACCTCAAATCAAGAAATTATGTTTTTTTCTTAGGGAACATTAAGATACATAAAACTGTGTTATTTCTGAGTAAGTTTTTTTTCAATAATCTTGTTTCAGAACCCCAAAAATGCAGATTTGTAATGGATTTAAGGAACAATGATGACACATGACAGTCCAAAGAAAAAAAATAAAAAAGACACCTTTTATTTTTTGTGTTGAAACATACAGCGTATTGAAATGATAGGAATATTATTTTCCCCTAAATTTGCCTCTTTCTCTGACTTACTCATTTAGAAACCCATTTATTTCTAGAAAGACAACTTACTTTGCTTCTTTCCTATCTGGCTCATTCCTTCAATTTTAAGAAGCAGTTTAAATGTCATTAAAAATGCTTATTTTTATGTGACTAAGCATAGCATTCATGAGAGTCTGCACACCTACCTCCCTATGCTATCAGATTACTTCATTTCACCAAATATAAATAATGTATTTTAAAAATAGCCTCTAATTAATTCCTTATTTGGAAATCTTTGATGGTTCTTTCTGAGTGAATAAGGATAAATGACTTAATATAATGTGCAATTAGGACATTTTAAATGCCTAGAATGCACTGTTTCATCTAATTATGTAATTATGGGGTTAAGAATAATGTCTCCTATTCCATCAAGACCTAGAGAGGAATTAGTTTACAGATATTTGACCTTCAACATTCCATATCATTATGCACAAAATTCTCTCTCAAATGTAATTCCCTTTCATTTATATTATGAAGTGTATAATAATATGAAGAACATAATAACAATATGAAGGGCATGACAACGTAAGCATTGGTTATCTTTTTTCCAACTTCAGTCTCAGGACTTCATGGGTTTGGTAGCAATGGTGTAAGGACCTCTGTTATTTCTGAAAATGTTTTTTCAGTCCCAAATACAGAATGGACATTGTTAGAAACAACAACGGAGACAATTCTGGTGAAAATGAAGACTAATATGGCAAAAAGCTGCATATGGCTTTTTTTTTTTTTTTCTTTTTTTTTTTTTTTTTCTAGTATTGTTGATGAAAGGCTGAAGCACTGTCCAGGGCTAGGTGGTAAAGCACACAGGGAACACAAATGCCTCTGAACTCCTGCTTCTCCTTATAGCAAATGCTTCCCCTCCCATGTGATCCAGAGCCCAGAATTCTCAGCCACACAGAAAACTCTAAATGAACTAATGTTTTTTGTAAATCTACCCTTGCAGGTGGTTATTGTACTTGCCCGTTAACTAAAAATCCTGGAATCGGTATCATTTTCAACCTGAAGAAAACAGTTTCAAGTTATTTGTAGATACTGAGTCAGAAAAAACAGGAAGATATTTTCTCTTCTCTCTGAACACAACCCTCAGAATCTCCACTGAATATGCAGTTCACGAAGGAAAATAAGGATGCAGAAGTCATGGGCCAGAAGAGTATGCAGGTGAGATTTTGGTTTTTGCACAGAGCTACAGAGGGGAAACCTACTTTTTCTCTCTCTTAGCATTCACACTTCTATGACTTCACACTTCACACTTTAATGACTTTCCTGAGGACTTACATAATACATTATACAGCCCATAGGTACAAATGAATGCAGCATTATAAAAAGTAGAGCAGTTTATCTGCTCTATAGTGCTACAAAGATGGATTCATTTCTTGAAGATTCCAGAATGTCCTAAATTTAGCAGGGAAATATTAAATGTTAACATTGCAGTACAGAACTTTTGCAGTCATCAGATAATTTTTGAGATAGTTCATGTTTATATATAACAGTGACCGTAATGTGTATTTCACTCTGCAATATTATCTGTCAGTTCTTTTTAGTCTCTTAGTGTCTGCTTTGCATATTCAAAACCTTGGCCCCACTGCTACCCACTTAGGTCAGTGGGAGTTTAATGATTCCCTTAAATAACAGGATCAAGCCCATAATGACTGTCAAACTAACAAAAATCTGTGATGCCTTTAAGTGAAATGAATGACCTTCTAACTTGCCTTCATGAAAAATGAAGCTGCTACTCTTATATACGCACTATACGTGCTTATATCTTGAATTACCCTACAATTTTGTTCCACTTGGTATCTATCATTTGTCACGTTACACCACTCTAAGTAATCACCCTTGCAATCAATAGTATTAAACATCTTCCTCAAGAAATGCATTCTACAATGAATCTCTGTCAAATTGACCAAAGAGATGTTTAACTCTCATTCCTCAAAAACCTTTGTCCAAATTTTTAAAACTGAAGTCAAAATTTATGTAGAGAACCACAAGCTTCGGATTTATTTTCAGGAGGCCGTAGCAATCACAGGCTTTGCAGAGTTCAGCAAACAGTGTGAACTGCATACTTAATACCTTATAGCCCTGAAAGCTGTCGCCTAAACAGAGATTTAGGCCCCTGACCTTAGGCACTCAAGATGAATCATTTAGATCTTTTTGCTGTGGTGCCATAATTCAAATTATTAGCATTTATTGACATATATCACATAAACCTACCTTTCAACTGTCATCCACTTAAATAGATGGTTCTATACATCACTTGTTTGATAATCCGTACACTACTGTCCTTTCATTAATAGTTAACTACGTGTTGGAAAATAAATCAGATGAGTGATAGCATACCTTATAGATAATATGGCAGAAAAATTTTAAGATGACAAATGTTGTGTCAGCAGTGTCTAGTTCGTTGTGTGAGGCTATCAAATATTTTGGGCAAGTTTCTGAAGATGTAAGTTTATCTTTGGATTTTTTAACCTTTAAAATTGGTATCCCTACTACCTTGTTGTTACAGAAAGGTGCTCAGTACGTGCTTACATCATAATTCCTGTTTAAGAGAGTTTCCTTTTTTTGCTTGGCCAAATGCCACAACACCTCAAAGAATTATATGGCCCCATGCAATTCAGGGAATAAAAAAGTCTCCAGAAGGAAAAATGCTTGAAATTGGTTCTGGAAAGTAGTCATCACCTCAAAGCTTACAACACTAGCTCCAGAAACACCTAAAATGTGAACCAAAATCTCCTTTGTCAGCAAGAAGATTAAAAGACAATTGGAAAGTGTCTTTGCAGTTAATTATTAAAAGGGAAGAAAAGAATAGTATAAAAGAATGGAAATAATTTACGTTTAGTAGTGAACTTTTGCAGTGTCCAAACCTACAACAGTATGTAAAATTTTCAAGAGGGCTCCATAAAGTGGGGAAAAGTAGTAAAGGAATGAATGAATGCAGGTGATGTAAGTAGAAAACAACATTTGTTTCCATATAGCTTTACAGATGAAGACACTGAACCACTGAAAGGCAAATGTAAAGTAGAGCAGAAATACTCTTGCAGCAAATGCCTATTGCAGATCAGCCCTTTGTCGATTGTAAATGTTCCGTTATTTTGCTTTGAACCTCTTATTCCCCATTTTCAGCAAAACTCACCATTGTTCCTTACACAGATATTATTCAAGATTGCAAGTGTTCCACCCGAAATTCAGAAGTAAATATAAAAGATTACTCCTCTGGTGCCACACTTTTGAATTTAAAAAAGTCCCACTGACTTTCCTGGTTGTGCTGATTTTTATGGCACTCATAAGATTACTCCCTTATGGCTGTTGTACACTTGATAAGTAGGCAGAGAGCCTCAGTGAAGTCTTTATGGATCCAAATACTGCCTAGCACTATTCACGTTATGAAGTCTGCAGACTGTGTAAATGGAATAAGAAATAACTAATAGCTCATGGCTGAAATCTGGGAAAACTATGCTAATCATTCTTTTATAATCTATAAGGTCAAGCAATGGTATGGTGTGATTTTCAAGCCCCAAGCAGTTGCAAAACCCTAGAACCTCAGGAAAGCAGCTGTATTTGCTGTTTGTGATGTATTGCTATTTAATGCCCTAAACCTTTCAGCAGGGTTGATTGAACTGCAGAAGGCTAATTGTATTCTTGTTTGCATCAGGCAAAGTATCAGCAGCAGGTCAAGAGAGGTGATCTACTTGGAATTAGTGGGGCCACACATGAAGTGCTGTGTCCCATTCTGTTCTCCTCAGCGCCAGACAAACATGGACATACAGGATAGAGTCCAGCAGAGGGCCACAAAGACAATCAAGGTACTGGGGTATCTCTCCTGTGAGGAGAGGCTGGGAAAGCTGGGACTGGTCAGTCTGGAGAAGAGGATGCTAAGGGGATCTCATCCATGTCCATAAATACCTGAAGTGAGGGTGCAAAGATGGAGCCAGGCTTTTTTTTCTTTTTTTTTTTTTTTTTTTTTTTTTTAGAGCCCTGTGCCAGGACAAGAGATTGTAGGCAAAACCTGGAACACAGAGGTGCCACCTAAACAGCAGGCAGCACTTTTGTGCTGTGTGGGGGGCTGAGCACTGGCACAGCTGTCTGAAGGCTGCAGATCTCCTCTTGGGAGATCTCCAGAAACCACTCGGCCGTAGCTCTGGGCATCCTGTTCTGGGGTTGGGCAGAAGGACCAAGATGTTCATGGCAAAATGTGGTTCTGTGATTCAGTAGTTATTTAAACCTTCTTTTGTAACACTTCACACTATGATTTGTCAGTACTTGCTAATGGAAAAGAAATGTTTCACAATTAAAAATCTGTAGAGAAATGTTTTCTGCAATGTAGAAGGCAGTTACAACATGATATTTGTATTGAGTGTAGATTTGCAGTAGCTATGTGAAAATTGTCAATTCCCAGTTTTCTCAGCTTGGTTTGACATGGATCTATCCACAGACAGCACAAAACCTTTGAGGTGTACTGGCCCAAAACAAAGCTCGTGTTTTACCTTTACATATGCTCCAGACAGCTTCAGCGAAGGAATTCCCCAAGGGCAGAAGGGTGACAGCTGAATGATGCTTATCTTTGCCTTTCTTTACCTCACCCAGTCAGCAGAATCCAAGAGCAAGTCATGGTCCATCAGAAAACCACAGAGGACTGGGTCACAACAGTAGGAGATCTTTTTGAAAATTCTGTGGGAAAAAAAAAATCAATTTACATTCTATTCAGAAACTGTACATCTAGGCTCCTTTCCCAAATAAATAAGTGGATTATTCTGAGTATGAACAAAAAAACATTTTCTTGTTGTGTTACAGATACAGAACTACGATGTATTTTATATGCACTAATGAGGAAACCCACAATAAGCTTAAATTTGTCAGAGAGTAAAGGTTTGTTCTTGTTTTCCTACTGAGATGGTTAACTTCTTGCAGCCTTTCTTATTTACATTTTAAATAATGAAACAGCCACGAGTATCAGGCACTTTTCCATTGCTGCTCTGTGCAAAAAGAATATTAATAACATTATTAATAAGGCTAGGAAGACTGCAATAAAATGTCTCTGCACTTGAAACAAAGGAGCATCTTGAAGAACTCAGCAGATTTTCTGCTGTAAGCAGAACTGATAACGCAAATATGATTAAAATGTTCTCTGCTAGTAGATTAGAAATGCCAATTTATGTAAAAGAAACTGTCTAAAATGTAGGCACATTTGTTCAAAGAGGCTGCATTCCCAGTCGGTTACCAAGTGCTTGCTTCATTGCCTGGTGCTCAATTCCCTTCTCACTTAAGCTGCTACAAATCAGGATGTAGTAAATGCCTCTGTGGTCTACACCAGTGCAAACCCTTGCAGAGTCAGGAAATATAGGATCTGTGGAGAGTGTAGGTCGCTGGTCCAGAAAAGAGACAAAATCTCAGCACAATACCAGAAGTTGTACTCAAAAGATTTCAGTGCTGATTTGTGCTCTCAATGACGTTTTTCCAGTCTTAATTGTGATGCAAGCAGGAGTAATGCCATTTACTTCTGCCTCAAGTCTTTCATACTCCAGAAGCCTTTTTTTTTTTTTTTTTTTTTTTTTTTTTTTTTTTTTTTGGTACAGAAACTGTTACCAGTTAATGTCTTCATCCATGCTTGGGATTTCTCTGCACTCCTACAAAGAAAGTCATAAATGTTGCAGAAGGAAAATGAGAGTTAGCTAAGCCAACTTCTGCTGGCTTCCAGTTGCAGATCACGTTGATCTCATAGCATCTGTGAAAATGTTCTCTTAGTTCTCTTATGATCTATTGATGACAAGCATATATATGCTATACAGTGGATTATTGCAGAACTGAAGACTTGTGGAAATAACTGGAATAGCATTCTGACACTTTCATTTGGGGTGGACAGTGACAGTTTTTAAAATACTACAACTTGCCATCAGGAAAATAATTAAAAAGATATATTAAATCCATGCTTCAAAGCCTGCAAATAGCATCTTACTTCTTTTCACAATGCTTGAGGACATATTAGCTCAGGACATCACAAGCAATTTATTTCATCTGATATATGTTCTGTATTTTGTCTGGAACGTAAAAATAAAATAAATTTTAAAAGCTTGAATGGTGGTAACAAAAGGTTCAGAAAGTGTCTCATATTTTAGTTTCAACTGTGTTTCTTCCCTGAATGTTTTTAAGAAGTTCTGTAGTAGAGGTAGGAACACAAGAATCAAGCCCAGAAAAAGGGCTACAGTGGGTACAGCACAGCATCAAAATAGTAAAGGAAGAAGAAGTGAAGGAGGAAAAGGAAAATGATAATGTCTCCTCACAGAGGAAGAAAGTCCATTCTTCACCTGCTTTGGTGACCAGATATGCATCTTTCTGACTCCACCGATACCCACAAATTGCCTTCCAAACTGCCAGCCTCTCTTATTCACTGCTTTTCTTTCTTTTCATCCCACTCTTTATTGCTTGGTCTTCTAGAATATAGCCACTAAGATTTGTTATTCAATATGAGCCTGAATTAGACACCACTAAGCCTGAACACTTAAAAATTCCTGGAGTTTTATTTATGCTATACTGTCTTCTCAGTAATAGATATTAACTCTTGTGGTATAAAGTGCATCACAGTTTTAGATCTACTACTGTAAATATATAATTTATCAAGTTCTCTGTATAGAAAGCCTTGCATCATATATACACAGAGCACATGGTGGAAACACAGGAAAAAAGGACATAGCCCACAGTCTATAACAGAATTCTAAGCATGCTTTTATGGCTGCCCTGCAGATTCTAACTTCAGAGCTGCATTCAATCTTTCCCCTTTTCCCCCTCAGAGCCACAGCACAGCCAGTGCAGTAATCAATTGTTTGCTCACGACTGAGGGCTCAGGCAGCAGAGGAGAGAGATCAAGACTCAGAAAACCACAAGAGAGAACACACTGCAGCCCCTCTCATTGTTCCTCTCTGCAGATTGGACTGTGGGTTGCATGAATTTGTTGCACTTCAGTTGGGATTGTTACACACGTAGACAATACAGGATCCATCCAGAACTGTGAACATACTCAGTACTATTATAAAAATAACAATAGGAACTACCATCCAGGTGCATATCCTAGGGCAAATGTTTTCAAAGGTGCATAAAGTGAAAGAGGCTATACCTCTATGAACTGGGGAGTCTGCTTTGTGTTACAGATTTTACCTTATTCTCTGCACTGACAATGCAGATGAACTGTCATAACACAGCACCCTCCTGAACACTTCATACCACTACTGATGATTATTGGTAATTCACTGAAGAATAGCAACCCAAAGGTGGGTTCCCCAGCACAAGGCCCAGCTTAGTGCCATAGCCATTAAGATAAATTTTCTGTTGTTTTCTTTTAGATCCCCCTGTAGTAGAAAAGGAAGAGAATATCACAGAGCTTGGTAAGGAAGCTGTTGTTTTGAGGCATAGGTTCAAATATTCTGGTGCTCTGTAATTCTGAATCAAGTCTAAAACTCAGCTTCATACTTAAGTCCTTATTCCCAGTTCTAATGACTCTGCCATTGCAAGTACTATCCATGCAAAACTGAACTGCATTTGCGGAAAGAACATAAAACATCAGCAAATACAAGAGATGCAGAGAATTGATAGCTTATTAAGATCCAAGAGGTAGCAAGCTGTCATAGCAAATCAAGGAAAGCACAGGCATGATCCTAACGCCGCCTAAGTTCCAAGCAAATCCAACTCTGCTATTCAGCTTCAAGAAAATTACTTGATAGTAATTCATTTGATTACCAACCCGAAGCCCAAAGCCAGCAATCAGTGTCCTAATCCAGCTGGCCGTGCGACACAGAAGGCCGTGTGCCCTGAAGAGCAAGGGCTAAGTGAGGGCTCCCATCTCCTCTTCTCAGATCCTCATAAGACAGTGCAAATGAAGGAGTAAACATTAGAGGGAGGCTTAAGGCTTCAGATCAGATGGGCAAAAAATTCCCACAAGGGGAAAGCTAGCACTTCCAGTGACTACTGAGTCCCCAGACATCTTAAAGTGTCACAGAAGGGTATTCATATAAATGATATGCTAGCAACTACTAAATACAGACTGTCCCAGACTGACAGAATGTACCCCAGAGGCCAGGGCCTTCAGTGGACAGCACTTTCCAAAATGAATTCAAGGGCAACAAATCTTTTCTCCTGGGAAAAGAACAAATAATTTCTCAAGGGAAAAATACTGATACAGGTTAGATATTTCTGCCATTGGTTCGGAGCAATTCAAAAGGAGAATGAGAGCATACTAAAAAGGGGAGGATTTTACACTACAATCGAGAAGGCAGTACACAGATGAATAAGCAGTACTGCTAACAGTATGAGGCTCTGAAACTTATGGGTAAACACAACCAAAGACATCTGGATGGGCTGAAATTTCAAGTGCAAGCTGGGGAAAAGCATTTCTGCAATCAAATGAATAGAATCTAAAAGATAAGCTATACATGGCTGTGTGACCTACATTTTTAGTCAAGCTTGTCAGTCAGGCTGGCTTAAAATTCATGTAAAGATTGCAAACTGCTTGCAGAAACACCTAAAGTCCATTGCATGTCTCAACATCTTGTTTGATTTAATGACTAGAAATACACACCTTCCCTCTCCCCTTATCCATGCCAAACACAAGAATTCACTGACATATTAAGCATACAAGTCATCAGCAAACATTATGTGTTCAAACTGCTATAACATTCAGTAGATTGCATCTGGAAATGACAGTGTGTACATATATAGTAACTGTGATGAAAGGACAACCCTGAGAATATTCTAAATTCAGAAGAAGAAAAAAATGCTTTAAGGACAGTTGCTTGCTGTCTAATGAAAACATTGCATTGGTGAATATTTGTTACAGAAGTTGCAGACTTCATCACATTGAAAACCTTTCAAAGATTCACAGCCACAGAAGAAGCATTAAAATCAAAAACAGAAAAATATCTTCAAAGTGCAAGAAAGCCCCATGGACTCTCGCCAAGCACCTAATGGCTTCATGTGAAGTACATTAAGGCACAGGAATTTCTTTCTACTCAGCTTATTGAAGAAGAAGCTCTTGCATATGACTGAATTCATCATCCACAGACATAAATATTTTTCAGAGCTATTTCATGTATGTAAATATGTTGACATTAACAGTTTATAAAATATATGGGTGTGTATCTATATACAGGAACAGAAGCTGGAAGAAGAGAGCTTTTTTCCTCCAGATACGTTGAAAAGAGCCTCACTGGTTGCAGATTCACTTCTAAGTGATGCAAAACTTCCTGTGTAGATAGTTAAAAGGCTTTTACTATATCATCATGACCAAACAACAAAGTTCTAAAAACACAGCTTGGCTAACTTGTGTTAATTAAGAGTAGTCATAATGCTTCTCCAAGCACTTAAGGGTGCAGAAATAGATGCCAAAGAGTGTCCATTAAATGACTCAAAATCCATAGATACTCAAGAGTTAATAATCTACTGTATCAATGAAAAAAAAAGATGCTAGACCTAATGCAATGTGTTAGAGAAAAAGTGTTCAGTAATAATAAGGCTGTTTTGTTTTGTCTAAAAAAAATATTTCTACACTATCAAATTAGATGGATTGTTATAATCGTCCAATTTGACTGCTTATATACCAAATATCAGCTTCTTGGTAAATAAAAGTGTGCCTTATGAGAGACTTGGGGCTGGATTTAAAAAGATCAGGAACAGAATCTCTAATAATTAGCTGGAGGGTCAGGGCTGGAGGGGGGCGGGGGTGATGTTTTGTAGTTGGTGATGGTGGTTTTGTTTTGCTTTGTATTTTCTGTCTCTGATGGGTAATTGCATCCAACCATGCTTTTTTTTTTTTCCTACTAGATCAAAGGAACTTTTGTTTCTGAACTCTCTTCCTTGTTTAAGTACTTCTTGACCTTGGCAAAGATAAAACCAAACTTATCTTTCCTCTTCCTAAGGGCAGGCTTTCCAGGTCTGATTTTGTTCTTACAACTTCAGCTTTCTCTCTGTCCAAGATCATAACTCCCCGTTGATGTTTCAGTGTTCTACAGATTTCCCTAATACTGGGGAAGGAATAAAACCTTCTTCTGTTTATGCTTGACATTCCTCTGCTTCCTAATCAAAAGACCATGAGCACATGGGAGATTTTAACCAGCCAGATATCTGTTGGGAAAGCAACAGTGTGGGTGGCAAGCAATCCCGAGACTCCTGGAGTGTTCTGAAAGTAACTTCCTAGTCAAAGTATTAGAAAAACCAACCAGAGGAGAAGAGCTACTGAACCTGGTGATCACTATTGCATAGGAGCTCATTAAAAAGTTGAAGATTGGAGTCACTCTGGGCTGTAGTGACCATTCCCTGGTTGAGTTTGTGATCTTGAGGAGGATGGGCCTGGCAAAAAGTGAAGTCGGGATCCTGAACTTCAGAAAAGCAAGCTGCAGGCTGTTTAAGGGATTACTGGGCAAGATCCCATGGGAAGTTGTCCTTAGAGAAAAAAAGAGTGGAGCAAAGATGGCAACTCTTTAAGAATACCTTTCTGAGAGCAGAGGAGCTCTCTGTTCCCCAGTACAGGAAAAATAAGCAAAGGAGGCAGGAAACTGACACGGCTCAGCAAGGACCTACTGATCAGATTGAGGGGTAAGAAGGACACGTACAGAAAGTGGAAGCAGAGAGGAGTAGCCTGAGAAGAACATAAGGAAGAATCCAGACATGCAGAGATGAGATCAGGAAACCTAGGGTGGAGATGGAACTGCACATGCTGAGGGATGTAAAAAACAAGAAGGGGTTCTTCAGGTAAGAAGAAACAGGCCAAAGAGAGTGTACCCCCTCTGATAAGTGAGAAGGGAGGACTAACTTCAACAGACATGGAAAAAGTTGATGTACTCAGTAAGTTCTTCACCTCAGTCTTTGCTGGCAGACAGGCTTCTCACATCTCTCACATCAGTGACCCTCACTTCCCTGAACCTGTAGGTAGAGGAAGAGGGCCAAGAAGATATCAAAGGGCTGGAGCAGATCTCCTATGAAAACAGGCTGAGGGAGCTGGGCTTGTTCAGCTTTGAGAAGGCAAGGATCTGGAGAGACCTCATTGCAGCCTTTCAGTACTTAAACAGGAGGGAAATCAAACTTTTTACACAAATAGCTAGTGATAGGACAAGGGAAAACGGTTTTAAACTAAAAAAAAATAACAAAAATACATTAGATGTTGGGGAAATTTTTCACAGAGAGAGTAGTGAGATGCTGGAACAGGCTGCCCCGAGAAGTTGTGGATGCCCCATGCTTGGAGACATTCAAGGCCACGTTAGATGGAGCCCTGGGCAGCCTGATCTAGTGCCTGATTTAGTGGCTAAATGGAACCCTGCCCATGGAAAGAGAGTCGGAACTAGATGACCTTTGAGGTCCTTTCCAACCCATGCCATTCTATGATTCTATGATTTTTAACCACTGTAGCATCCTGAGAATTCATTGTGAGAAGAGGAAATGTCACTTTTTACAGAACAATGTTCAGGAAGATGCAAAGCCGCAAGTTGGAAGAACTGGTAAAGTCTTTCTCTTTCTGATACAGTATGCTAATCTCTTCCTTCTCTCATTTCTTAGGACCCCTTTTCAAGCCCTGTAGTCTCTCTGAAACATTTGGGAAAATGTCCAAATAGCATGCAATTTGGAAAACAGCTAGAGGTTTTCTAACATAATCTCATAACTCAGTGCCATGATGAAGGCAAACTACTTTTCCTCCCTGATACTCGCGTAATTTCTGCTTCTGGATTATTCTGAACATTTCCTCTGTTTCACATTACATGCAACTACATCCTATTGTACATTTCATTTTCTTTGTTTTCCACTGGTATGTAATTTCATACAAAGTAACAATCAATTTTTTCTGAACTATCTCTGAGATCAAGATCTTTTTTGATGATATCCAGCAATTTCCTGAGCGAAATATTCTCCCATTATTACTTTTCTATTACTATTCTTTTCTTTAGTCACTAGTAACTCTTTTTAACTTGTTGTTTCTTTTCTTCAGTGCTACCCTCTCTTTCCTTTAGCTGTTCTTTGCTTTCTTTTTAAACACTTAGATTTTCAAATTAACTTTGATCTCTGTGTGGGGGTTGTTCAGGATAGGATTTCTTTTTATCTCTGTTGTATGTCTGCACCTTTTCTCCATTAATCTTCCAAACCTATAAATTATTGCGGAACTTATTTCTATTTTCCTCTCAGTGCTTCCAGCCACAGAGAATTCACACTGACATTAGACTTACTATTTTAAATTGTCCAAGACTTTTATCATTCTTTTCTTTTTCAAAAAGGCTGTTAATATTTTAGGGATGTTTTCTGACCACTGATACACTTCCTATCCCCGAGTGTCTTCAGTGGAAGTCTATTGGCTTATTTCAAGGATGAATTTGACTATCAGTCAACAATCTAAGATAAAATATTTTCTAGCACAACAAGTATGCTCTTTCCACTGTCATATCCACATACGTACATCTGTTGTGTCTTGCTTGGGGAACACAGTAAGAGACATCTTGCAGGTTAGGCCTTTGAAACAATAGAAGCATCATTCTGCTAAAAAAAAATAAAGCAAAACCTTATTTGGGATATCTGGAAATACAGACAAAATGTAAGTAACAAACACATATCAAAAAAACAGCATAGTGGCTCTATCATTTGGCATTTTAAAGGTGTGGGTGGATTTTGGGCTAGTGAGAACATACATAAGTATAGTTCTTTGACTTAGGTTTCACAGGGAGAACTTCTCACAGCCTTGATCAGTTTTCAGTACAGAAAACCATCTTTCTCTTCCACAAAGTCCTCCACCAAGATTTAAAATACCATCTTTTTGGTATCATACACTCTCTGTGTTACAGATCCTGGGAGTAGATCACTCTAAATGCTCACTGACCCTTGCATAATTTCAACCCCCTACCACTTAAATGCTTACTTATGTTTAATCTGCATGTTCCCAGTTCTGTGATATGTTCCTCAAAAAAAAAGAGGAATTCATTTGGAGGTTCTAGAAGAAGGGGATATTGCTTTTTTTCTCCTGAGGATCAGTGAATGTGTTCAGATGGAGAGCAGATGGAGCAGTCAGCCCTCAGCAGCAGCACGAAGAGTTCTTATTGAGATCAGAAGGAATAGTGCAGAGTTTGCTTCAACGCAGTGAATTTCTGAGTTAGCTGAACACAAGCCAGAATGCAATGACTTGCAGCAGGCAGAAGAAAATTATTTAAAACGCCTAAAAAGCAATCTAAGCCTATATATTCTATATATATATATATTCTGATGACTTAGAGGCCTTCTTAGGGAAGATCAGTAGAGGGAAACATTTAAGTGGATCACCTTCAATGTTCTGGCTAGCTCAAGGCCTCTGCCTGAAAATCTCTTCCCTCACTGGTCTGCAAGTTTTATTAGGACATGAAGGAGGAGCTCCCCACACAACCAACTGTTAAAGAAGAGTTAGAATTTAAGGTCTCAGTTTCCCATGCATCAAAGCACTGAGGCATGATTACGCAGCACGCAGGTTTGCAGCTCAACACTTGCCCAGGCACAGGCACAGGCTGCTCTGCTGTGCTGGGCACTTGTCCCGTATTTATTTTGCTTCACTGGCATGAAGCCTCAGCCTCTCTTGTTTCCTGTAAGAAATGCTTCTGCTTTGTGTTAGCCCCCAACACTTTCTCTGAACTATACTAAGTCCTTTATCCAATGATCTCTCCAGGGGAAGAACAGATTCACAAAAACACTCAATTTAGAGTCTCTAACACTCAAGAGTTCACCAGACCACAACAGAAATATTTTTCTTAATTACTAAATGTGAGACTTGGTCTTAATATTAAATCATGTTTTCCTTGAAGAGAAAAGCATTGCTTTATATTAATTGTAACCATAAAACAAATGCAAGGCACTATAACATTGGAATGGATTCGCATGCAAACATTCTCTAAAAATAAAAGTGCTAAATTACACTTTATTGCATTAGCTATGTACAATGCAGTTTTTATAACAATGATATATTGAATTAATACAAATTTTCATAGGCTTGAATGAATTCTGTGCTGAATCAGAAAGGCATTTTTCTATTTTCTAGAAGTAAGTGGTCTCTTCATCAAGAAGGCAATTAATACTCCCCTGATTGTTGTATGCAATTAAGGGATATGTCATGCACAAACAAATTCTTTTCATTGATGGATAATTCTACTTCATGTTGTCTCTATATTCTTGGCTCAAAAATGGGTTGGTTGAGATAATAATCACATTTAAAGGAAAACATCTCAGCAATTTTACACTAGCAATCTCCACTCAAGCTATCTATCCATTTCCTTTTGCAGGGAGGAGGTGATACAAATATTGTTTCTTAAATATCATGGTTTGAGGCTATTTTCACACTGGTCCTCAGTGCTCAGGATATCCATTCATCTCAATGAAAGAATAAACATTCTTAGAATAAATTCCAGTCTTCATGACATCTAATAAAAGTTCATTTGATTCAATTATGAGGTGTGACTCAGGAATAAGACTCGAATGAATGCTAGTCATGAGTAAATCCCTTCAATTTTTAGATCATGCTTGTTTTGTCGACATCTTTAATAAATCAGGTAGAATATTTACATTTTTCTATTCAGAATGGAATGGAAACTATTGAATATTTAAAAGATCTGTGTCTGCTCCTTGCTAAAAATCTATGTTAGATAAATACAACATAATCATCTATTCCCTGTGCCAAACCTGACTTTATGGTTACAACAGTAAGAGATACTTTACAGGGAGAAGCTATACTCTTGGTTCTCTAAAAACATTTCCTAAAGATAAAATTGATAGCATTTAATTTTAAGAACAAAAGACACATTAATCATAGTTTGAATAGGACATGAGCTCATTTGAAATTCTTGCCACAGTTGCTCAGTCTTTGTAAATCAGTCCTTGATTTTTTGAAATGTTTAATATTCTCTCCAACCTAGCAACCAGTCCAAAATATTTGTTTTTAATAATAATAATTTCAGCACAGTCCCTCAATGTCTTATTTACTTTTGAACAGAATATAGAAGCAAAATGAATTTAAAATAACAGTTATTTTTCACCTTCATGGAATAGCATTTCTATTAGTACAGGGGGAAATAAATCACTGAAAATACCATTTTGGTATTCAGTACATAGAACAATTATTTTTAGCTAATAGCTCATTTGGTTTTGTTCATAAAGATTTTAAAGTTGGTTTAAGGGAAGAAACCTTTACCCACAGCCAATTGGTAGGGACAGCCTTATGCCCGCATTGTCCAGACCATTGTACAGTCATTCCTCTTGGCATGGATTACATATAACCATATTGTGTCTCAGGTAGCACAAGAAATGGCAAAGAAGTTGTTACACAACATTTAGCACCTCCACAACTAAAAGGCTCACTGACACAGACCACGAGATACCTCCTATTCTATTTAACACCCTACAGATATTTTCCTCTCGTTCTTCAAACCTGAGATTTTTCCTACAATCACAGGATGCTAGGAGGCCCTCAATCAATGTTAGTATTTATTCAGAAAATTTTGTCTTTTCTAGACCCTCTAGATCTTTTATGTCATTCTCATCTTCTCAGTTCTCTCAGGTCTTCTAGTAACAAAAATATGCTTCACCTCTCTAAATTTTAGATATTCAAAATTTCAAACTGGATATCCTTGAGTCATTCCATGCTTGAAGAAAAAGGCAGATCTAAAGGATTACATATCTGCTCTTAAAACAGGGAGATTGTTTTAATGTCTCCAATTAACTTTTAGATGTGTAAAGCTAGGCAAGACAAATAGAACTCACCGTGCTCTTATGTCTTGTGTGAGCAGATCACCCTTCTGTGTGGTTCTTCGAAGAATATCTACCATAGAGTACCAGAGTATACTTACTGCTGCCATTTTTTTCTGTACTTGATGTTCAGAAACCCTTGGCATCATAGGCTCATCTTTCAGAAAAGGGTTTAAATAAATGGGAAAGGCATTAACAACATATGAGAGAGAGCCTGTGGGTTAGAATTAGGAATGGGTCTAACAAAGGCCAGGGGTATACTATAGGCCACCTGATCAAGGGGAGACTGTTGATGAGGCTTTCTTGCTTCAGATGCGGGAGGCTTCGTGCTCACGGGCTCTTGTCCATTGACTGGGGACTTCAACCATCCAGATATCTCTTGGAAAGACCCCACGGTGAGCTGCAAGAGGTCCAAAAGGCTCCTGGAATACACTGATGATAACTTTCTGATCCAGGTATTGGACAGACCGACCAGAGGTGAAGCATTGCTGGGCCTGCTGCTCACCAGTGTGGAGGAAATCATTAGAGATGTTAAGGTTGGAGGCAACCTGGGCTGCACTGACCACACCCTGGTTGAGTTTGTGATCTTGAGAGATGTGGACCTGGCAAAGAGTGGTGTCAGGACCCTGAACTTCAGAAGACCAAACTTTAAGCTGTTCAATGGACTGTTGGCTGAGATCCCCTGGGATGCTGTCTTTGAAAACAAAGATGTTGAGGAGAGCTAGCTGCTCTTCAAGGATGCATTCCTGAGGGCACAAGAACTCTCCGTCCATCTGAATAAGAAAGCAGGCAGAGGAGGTAGGAAGCCGGCGTGGCTTGGTAAGGACCTGCTGGGCATGCTGAGGGCGAGGAAAGGTGCGTACAAGCTCTGGAAAAAAGGGCATCACCTGGGAAGAACACAGGGATGCCATCTGGACTTGCAGACGTGGGATCAAGAATGTCAAGGCACAGGCGGAAATGAACTTGGCAAGGGACGTGAAAAACAATAGGAAGACTTTCTATAGGTACATTGGCCAGAAGAGACAGGTCAAAGCCAGTGTACCTCCTCTGGTAAATGTAAAAGGATAACTGGCTTCAACGGACAGAGAGAATATGACACAAAGGTCTGTTTCCCAAGACAAAAAAGTCACTGACTTCCTTGGTGCCCTCACAAACTCTCTGGCTCCTGCTAGGTAAACAGCTACCTAGCAGTGAGCATATTTGCCTAGCTCCATCTAGACCTTAAAGTTTGCCACCCCCTATCCTGTTTTCATTCCTTCTGCCTTTTATCATCCTCAAGTTTTCAGAATCAGAATATCAGGCAGAAAACAGCACTAAACACTGTCAATCTTAGACCATAGTGTTAGGACCACACAACAAAACTCAGACCTATAAGCTGATTAAAACCCTTTAAGAAGCCATTTGATTCTTTTTCTAGTAAGGTTAACTCTCCCTAGGTGGACAATGATTTATCTTTATGTTTAGCTAATAGGAGTTTCTCCTATAGTTCCCAAGAATTTAATGCTAAAATGGCTGTGCGGTGAAGGAACCCTCCTTTATTTCACTGGCTGCATCAGAGCCAGCTGTTGTCAAATATGTCTGATGAAGAGTCCTACACGTGTAAAACAGAAATCAAGAGGCTGAGTGACTCCTAAAGCCCTTTTGCACCAAGGTTGCTAGTTTAAAGCCAGTTGCAGTCAAGAATAATTGAACTCAGTTCAAATTAGATTGTTGCTTCTCAGTTCTGTGAAATGAGGTGGATGATCACAGTCCATTTCCCATTAGCCTAACTGTCTACTTTACTAAAACCACCTGCACAATTGAAAGTAATTGGTGCCCTCCATAGCAGTTTAACAGAGAGGATACAATTAAATAGTAATGGATTATGAACAATATCTTCCCTGCTAAGGCCTCGTTACCTTTAGACACAGGCGGTCAGCAAGTTTACATGGCAAGAACTTGGAGCAGGGCTGCATTTACATCAGTGGACTGCCAGTTGAGATCCGGTTACAAGCAGAAATGTATCTTATGCATAAATGTACATTAATAAGGATTCAGACTAGAGCAATGGAAAACACTCTATTTGAATTGCAGAAATCAAAAGGATGCAAGCTACCAAAAGTCCATTGGGCACAAACGCTCTGGTGGATTTCTACACTCCATCTTCTTGAAAGACTCACACAAAGTCAGTGCCACAATAAAAAGTGAATGTCATTAACTCATAGGGCAGCACATTTCAGTCCTGAGAACACACAATGCTGCAGCTGATAAGGGCAACCCCTGACCAAGAACCAGGCTGCTTTCACCAGAGAGGAACAAAGACAGCAGAAGCCTAGCCTGACAACCCAGCCATAATTGGAGGGAAGGGGTGACCAGATATGTGTAGTTCTGCTGCTCTTTAAAAGGCTGTATGCATGGGTGAGAATGTCATCCATGTGTGGATTCACCAAGAGGGTGGTTGGGTGTTGGAAAGGCTGCCTGTGGCACTGGTCATAGCACCAAGCTGCCAGTGTTCTGGAACATTCTGGATAATGCTCTCAGACATATGGCCTGATTTTTGAGTGGTTCTTTTTGGAGCCAGAAGTCAGCCTTGATGATCCTTATGGCTCCCTTCCAACTTGGGGTATTCTACCATTTTATGATTCTATGGATCTCAAGGTATAGTTTTGCAGAGCCATTGAAGAATACTGCCATTTGTTTTTTGCAGGTATTTGAAGATGTGCAAATCATTTACTCTTTTTACCATAGCAACTCTCACTTTGAATATCTGCAAGGTGCTTCTTCTAAGTACTGCAAAAAGATTAACAGACACCAACAAACAAAACTTCACACCACAGCTTGGAGGAAGAGAAGTAAAACTTTTCTGCGTGGTTTTCACTTTGTCTGGGTCTGTCTGCTTAAAACATCAACTCCAAAGCCAAGACAGAATCCCAGGCATACTCCATTTCACTCTAACAAGTATTGAGCACTTCTCTAGCTGTGCTTGATGTCTCAAAGGGATTGGTTCTCTGGCATAGCAGAAAGAACCATTTACTGTGTTGTCCAGCCTAGAAATAGGACAGTTTAAAGCATGCTAGCTTGTGCTTCTTCAAGTTGTCCTGTGTTCACTCAGCAGGTAATTGTTTCTCACTGTCAGCCTCCGTTCAGTAGAATCGTAGAATCATAGAGTCATCAAGGTTGGAAAAGACCTCCAAGATTATCCAGTCCAACTGCCCACCTACACCAATATTTCCTCACTAAATCATGTCCCTTACTACAGCATCATTATAAAAGCCTGGAGAAGGTGATATATATACTTATATAAAAAAATAAAATACCGTAGAGTATCTATAACACAGCTAGAGTGATATTCTGCCAATATATCAACTTGCACAAGGCAAATAGTTCCTTTAAATAAATAACAGAAAATGTGAAAAATAGCTTCTGATCCCAGATAATAGTGATGCAAATCAACATGTACACTCGAACATTGGGTTCAGACTCTCTGGGATTCACTCGAATGTCAGATTTCTTAGAAGGGATCAAAGATCATGCCTGCTCCTTAGTGTCACTCTTACAATCAAATTTTCAGATTATTCTTATAAAAAACCGAGCTGCTTTGAAAGTCCAGCCCAGGTGCGAATGATGAATTGATTTTAGGTTCTTACCTTTTTTTTTGGAACACGGTGAGAGGGATGAAGATTGTAAGAAGCCAAAGGTCAACTGCAAATTGCTTTTCCATTAAAAAAAATATCTGCTAATAGATGGTGGGGTAAGTACTTTCAGAATTTCCCTCAGACCAACTCCTTTATTTTACCAGCACAGGCAAGTTGTTATACCAGTGAAGTTTCTAAAGCACAATTTAGCTTCTGATCATCATGCACGAAAATTTAGAGCTTGGGAAAGTTCCTATGCTCAGACGTGAAACATTACTCACCTTTCTTCCTTCTCCATGAATTAACACTGCTTGAGTCCACAACTGAATGCTCATCCACCTTTAGTTCCTAAGACCTTGACATAACTTCCTTTCTAGCTGTCAGTTTCCTTTGTCTGCCCTGTAGTGAATGTAGGTAGTACCCTCCTGGTGACTCATTAAAACTTGATGAATAAATAACAAATAGCCAATAAAAATAAAAATTGTTAATGTAATGACAGGCACATTTTGTATAGGAACAGCTGTATTTTTACAATACTCCTACATTCCTTCTTCCATCTCACAGTAAAACATGGATGGAAATTGTTATCTCTAAAAATAGGACTTAGAGGGATTGACTAAGAAAAATACATTTCATTTAAATGTCTCTATATTTGTCCTTCTAGGAGCTCACACATGACTTTAAAAGTGTATTTCCAGCCCTTGTAAACTTCTTAACCAAAAAACAAAATCTAAAACCCAACATCCTGATACTGATGTTCATGTTTAATGGATCTATTTACAGCGTTACTCTGTAGGTATGTCCTTTGCTTTGTTTCAATTCCTTGTTCAAGAACAATGCAATAAAGTCTAATTCTGCCTTTTAAGAAAACCAAGAGACAATGGAGTAAATTTAAAAAACAGTTTCAATTTAAGGAATATGCCATAAAATCATCAGAAGATCAAGTTATTTGTTTATTTATTATTTATTAAATAAATGAAATCACCTGGAACAAATATCCCCAGCTGTTACAGAGATAAATACAACATCTTTTAAATATAAAGAATAAAGTATTTCAATCTAAAAGAAGAGAGAAAAAAATAGAATGCAATGAAATGTTGTCTTAGTCTGAAAAGCCTTATGTTTCCCATTTGTTTTGTACTTAATTTATTTTTCTCTCTTGCTCTTCTCTCTATGCACTCAGTGCATACTAAACAGTGTAGCATAAACTATATCATGATGAGTTTAAACTTGATGCTGCTTTAGCTACCTGTGGTATTTGGAAACAGAGATTAAATTCAGTTTTAGAAAATACTCTCTCTTTCCATCTTCCACCATTAACATCTGAACTGGCATTTCTGAATTGGCTCTTTACCCCACTTCCCTCTCTATTGATTGTTCTAATGTTAAAAGAAATCTGAAAGATAGTTAGATTTCAAGTCTGGGTGAGTAATCTTAACAACTTTGAAGTCTGATTCTAGGAAATATTTCATGTCAAAGTCAACTTCATTCATCCAGTAAAACAAACTGCATATTACAACAGTATGGCAGGATGTCTCAGCTTCATAGGGTACAGAAAAGCAAATATTCAGGATATAATTTTATCACCCTTAATTTGAGCTCCCTCATCATATATAAGTGTGGGTCAATATGTTTAAAGTTGACAGAACTGATCCTTCAATATGCAAAAGAAATGAATCAATTTAATAAGATACCAATTAGCTGAAACTCATGGTAATGCACCCATTTACACCAGGAAATGTAAATTTGAAAAAAAAGAAAACATCGCCTTGTCAAAACTTAATGTGAAAAGAAAAAAAGAATTCCAATTTTATCACAAATAAAGTAAAAGTCTTTTTAAGAACAAAAAGAAAAAAAAATAGATTTTTCTATAAAATGTCAGTTAGTAAAGGTCAAAATATTTTCTCCGTAAAATATTACCAGGAATGCTGGGGGTTAGCCTATCTTCTTTGCACTTACTCCATATGGAAGATAAAGACACAGAAAATTAACATTCTGCCATAGAAAATGCTTATGCAGAAGCGAATGCTTTTATGAGAAACTTTTTGCTGAGTGGGAGGAGTTACTAAATTTACCACGGAGCTGCAATTTCCTCAGGTAATCAATATGTTTAAGGAAGGTGTACATTAACACAAAATTGGAACAAATCAGGTATCCTTCCAGATACACTGATGTAAATGCTTCGGTAGCTGCAGTGCTAAGTCACAAACTGTGAGAAGTTGGAGAAAAATAATTATTTTACTGGAGGTTCAAAATTTCTCCCTGCAGCTTATTAATTTCCTCCTCCCGCACAGAACTGTGAGTTCCTCGTACAAGTTGCAAAGCACCAAACACTAAATCCACTTCATAATGCTTTAATTTCCCTGATTATATGCATTTATACCATCACAAATATTGTCTCACATTCCTCAAAGCTTAATTTTTTCGCATGCTCACTGATGGCCATAAAGTTTTCAGTCTTTGAATTCTTCTTTAAAAGTAATTCTTCCTTTCTAGACCATCTACACCTTTCATGTCATTCTCATCTTGTCATTTCTCTCAGGTCTTCCAGTAACAAAAATACATAATTCATCTCTCTAAACTTTAGATATCCAAAAGTTCAGCTGTCTCAACTGGTCACCTATGAGGCACCCAATGTTTGAAGAAAAAGGCAGATCCAGTGGTGACATACTGGCTCCCAAAACAGGTCAATTAATGTGGTCAATTAACTTTTGGATGTGTAAAGTTTGGAAAGATGGATACTACTCACAAGGCCTATATTTGACCATATCTACCCCTTCGTACCTATTTGTATTCGATATTTGTAATTCAGATCATACAATGAGGCTATAAACACACTATAAGGAGTGTTAGGTGCCAAAGCATTTACTTCAGTTAGCTGTTTTATGTTTTATGATGCACTTCTTTTGCATAAATGGCTCAACTTTCATTGCCTTGTTTTGCTACAATATCAGATTACAAATTCATGTCTAATTTGCTGTCCTCTCTCTTTCCCAAGGTCTCTTTTAGCTTTACTGCTCTTTCCATCCCACTTAATGTACACTTTTTCTCCTGCATTCTTTATGTCTCATTTCTGCCAGTTGAAACTCTTATTACAGTATTGGAGTCCTTAGGCCTTTTTCCCTTATGTCTTTACAATATAGTTTAATGGCTTTGAGAACACATTGAAAGTACATATCCAAACTAAAAATTATATAGAATGAAGAAATTATGGAGGTATGACAAAATACTCAGATGCTTTTGTTGAAAGGTGAATTTTATCAAGGGGTTTGTAATCAAAAACATTTTTACTGAATTGCATTTAATCACATCTATTGTGGACAAGCAGGGTGGGGCAAAGCATATCTGAAGAGTTCTAATTTCCATTTATTTTTCAGCAGCAGACTGGTTTATTTGCTGTAATATGCTCAAATTTCTAGTGACAGCTGGAATGTGGGTTTAGACAGCCTTTGCGTTGTAAAGTTCATTCTTGCAACAGGGAATAAGAAAAGTTGTTTTAGCCCAATCTGAAGAAAAAGTTTTAAACTAGAATAGTGAAGAAGATTATTAATTGGATTAATTATCATCATTGTGAAGCAACAAAACAATACATAAATTGATAGTCCTTGCCTGTCATTTCTGAATCCTTTCCAAAATCAAAGAACAAAATGTTGGAATCATTACCCATTATGTTCACAATTCCATTCAGTTTCATGGGTGAACATTATAACAAACATCTGAAATTCTGGGAGTGATAGAATTTCTCATCGTGGTATTGCCATGCCATTCACAGTACACGACGTACAGAGACGAGATCTGAAAATTATGGCAGAACTTGATGCTGTTGTTGGCAAACTGTGGACCTCTGCTCAACAGATAGCAAACAGTACTTAACACACTATCTGCAGTATTTCACAGAAGGGATTTTTTTTTCCTCTTACCAAATACCCACTGTGATTTCTTTTATATGTGTTGGCAGTTTCAAATATTGAGTTGCAACAGATATTTCTCTATCTCTTTCACATCTACTTAATCTCTTCTCATGGAAATTACAAGAAAGTTAGGTCTATAGTCCAGCTGTGAGATCTTACTAGATGCAGAAGGTATTTTTTGTTTGTTTTATGGATTCCAGGTTCAAAGCTCTACTAAAGGCAAGTATCATATAGTCATTTACTATGCATTTTTCCCTTTTCAGTTTGGTCAATAAACTTCATGATTAAGCTGGCCTTCATGAGACCTTTTTTAAGGCTTCTTAGGAGCAAAGACTAACCATTGAGAAATACTGATTGCTTTGCATCCTGTTTCCTCCCCTCAGAATTGGCTCTGGGGTAGGCATAAGAGGAAATCTTCATGTCTCAGAATCAAAGGTAAAGCTCCCACCTCATGTGTCATCCTTCATCCTGTTACTATAATTATATAGTGAGTCAGGGAGTACCAAAACAAAGAGAGATGAGTGTGATCATGAAGCAGAAAGCCCATAAAAAACGGTTACAGAATTACAAAATAAAAGAATGTAGTTTTAACAGTAATCTTAAATCTTAAACATGCAAGAAGTCTATCTTATTTAGGACCAAGGAAGGGAAGAAACCTTACAACTCATATAGTTCAGTTTCTCAAATTTCAGGCAACTGTGCAAGAGCTGCCTAGTTTGAAAGGAATTTGAGAACATCTGTACCATGAACTAGGAGTTAAAAATTCTTCCCAATATGACATCAGAAAGCCAAGCCTGAAACTTGTGCTAAGTCAAAGCAGAGACTACTTTGACATCCAGTGATAGGACAAGGGGCAATGGATGTGAGCTGGAACATAGGAGCTTCCTATGAGAAAACTTCTAACTATGAGAATACTTATAACTATGAAAACTTATAACTATGAGAAAAAACTTCTTCATAGTAAGTGTAACAAAACACTGGAACAGACCACCCAGAGAGGTTGTGGGGTCTCCTTCTCTGGAGACATTCAAAACCCACCTGGATGCATTCCTGTGAGCCCTAATCCAGGAGTTTCTGCTCCAGCAGGGATATTGGACTACATTATACTTCAAGGTCCCTTCCAATCTTTGACATTCTGTGATTCCATGATTCTGTGCTAGCTACGTGGGGCTTGGATTAGATGATCTCCACAGGTCCCTTCCAATTCCTACAATTGTGTGACACTGTGTGATATTAAATAAAACCACAAAGTCGTAACTAAGACAGGTCCTTATATCACAGGACTGCTGCTAATTGAAATCTGGGAAATAATTGCCTTCTTAGAATATGCCCAGCAACTAGTTTTACTCTAACTATGATTAGTGTATACCTACCTTGTATCTGAGGATGTCCTGCCATTAAAGAAATAGCAGCACCCCATCTATACCCTGCTGAACAGAAATGCAGCAACACAGGTTATGATGATATAATTCTCTGGCAATATATAATCAGAGAGATTGCTTTGGGAATACTGACACATCATATATCAGAAAACTGTCACTGCCAATTTGTGTGCTGGGACAAAATGACTTCCCAGGATCCTATGAAAAATCTCAGTCCATAAAATCTCCTACTTAACTATACAACCCTTTTCCCAAGCATATCGTGTTACTTGTAAAACTGTTTAAATTACTTGATTCCTCCCCTTTTGTCCAGGAGTTCCAGAAGCGTACTTCTTGGACAGATAAGGAGCCATCTTCCAATTTCCTCTCTAAATTTATTCATGGCCAATTTATAATCATTTGATCTTGTGCCAATACCATCCTTTAACTTAAATAATAATTCTTCTTCCTTGATATTTACCTCCACAGTATGTCATTCATTCATTTAATTCATTCAGTTTAAAATAATCTTAATAAATGTGAAAGTATTGTAGCTATAAAATGAAAATGCACTGTGATGACCTTTACCAGAGTCTAGCACTGACCTGATTTTATTAAGTATCAGAAATGTTATAACAGATATTAAAGTGTAATGACATTCCCACGTTGTGCAAAGCTACCTGGACTTATATATTTTTTTTCTTTTTTTTCCTCCATCCTTTTCTATATAGTTTAGTTTTACAAATGAAGAAGTTTTAAGAGAAAACCCAGGATTTCAGAGAATTATTTACATACCTGTGTGCAAAGAAAACAGAAGGAAAGATGTGTTCAGAAAGGTCAGTGACTTATGCAACTGATAGTTACTTCTATAGTCTTTCTTTCATGTATGTAATTACCACAGTTGCCTTTACAAAACAGTTACTTAAAGGTAAGTCTGAAACCTATTCAGAATAGAAATGAAAGTCTGGACTATTAAATTAGCAAACCTCTCAATATTATTAATGTTTAGTAGACAAAATATTTAAGAGCATACTACCCACTTTCCCTTTTTTCCTACTTTTTTCCTTTTCTGTTGTTAATAAGTCTACACTGAAAAACTTTCCATCTTCTATGTGGTGAGCTGAATAATCACTTGTCTGACTAGTGCTTTTTGAAATACCAGTGCTATCAATTTTGCCAATTACACGGTGTAGGAACAATACCAACAAATCAGTTTAGTGAAAATATATGTTCATTTAAATCCTAAGATCAGAAAACATGGGTTTTCTGAGACAATGAGCTCATGAGAAAGATTAAGATTTTCTTAAAATTATGACGTCCTTACAGCTATATTTTTGGCCTTGGAGTCAGAACAGATACACGCACTGCTGAGAAATTTTGGCCATGCAACAGCCTTTGGCTGTAGTGTTGTTCCTCGTACTGTGAGTAGAATTGTGTGTATAGTAATACAACAATGCTAATTCATCAATGACTTTCTAGCACATCATCACCGAATCACAGAATGATGGAGATTGGAAAGGACCTCTGGAGGTCATCTGGTCCATCAAGCAGAGCCAAGGCTGTCCAGGACCATGTCCAAATGGTTTTTGAATATCTCCAAGAATGACAACTCCTCCCCGGGCAACCTGTTCCAGTGCTCAGTCACCCTTACAGTGAAAAAGTGTTTGCTGTTTGTTTCCTGAGGCCATTTATTTATAAAGAGACTGTTTATTTAAAAATAAATTTCCATTTATTTATTTAGATGGAAAAAGAGATGTGACTCAATAAAAATCATTCAATTAATTTCCACCAAAAAAAAAAAAAAAAAAAAAACCAAACCCAAAAAACAACTTGTGAATAAATGCAGATACATGCTTAGCTCCCATAACAGAAAGTCATTCTGAAATTTAGGAATGCTGCATTGTGGCTTAATTACTCTTGGCTTCGTCCCCAGCTACAAACTAACAGACTATCAGCTCTCAGCCATGAGATTTGTGAAATGTATTACTGTTGCTGTGTGTAGACATTCATCCATCCACATTTGGTAACGTTCAAAGCACTGCGCAGTGTGTTAGAAATGATCTATATTGACTTCCCCTCATCACTCAAGCCGTGAAGCATTAAAGATTTCCAAGATTTCTTGTGAAATAACATTGTACTTGCAGCTCTACCATCCTAGGGAGGGGGTTGCTCTCATTTTTCTGCATTTACAGTTTTATCATTTCTATACATACAAATATTTCTTTAGTTGTCCTGAGGAATAAATATCTAATGGGTGAAGTATATCATTTAGCTCTCTATCCTAGCAAATCCTGTAGTGTTGAATGCATTTCTGTGAGTTCTGTGTAACATAATGGATAACCCTTACTTAATTATAAAATGGCATTGTGGCTCCCCAGGTTTTCCTTCAAAATTGCTTTTTAGAAATCAGTCTCCTAACAGTAGTATCTGCCTGATGCTTTATAACTACCTTCTTTTGCAAAAACATCACGCAGTTTAATTTTACAGTTACAAGCAACTGACACTGTACACACTCAAAATCTGATTAATTTCACTCAAAGGCATAACAATGACATCAAAATCCTTAATACATGGCATTAAATGCTATTTTAAAAACATATCAATAAATACATTCAATTTCCTAGAACAAAGAACAAATAACACTTGCTTCACAGATAAATGCTTAAGTAGTAAACCTTTGGAGGTATACTGCAGCCTAAGGTGATTTAAAATTAACACAAAACATTGTTCACTACAGTCTGCTACCCGCCTTTCTTATTTTACCTCAAGCACAGTAATTCCTAACTTTCTAAATAATCATGATATCGCCTCTGCAATTCCTTCTCCCTTTACTTCTGACTTCACAGGATGAGGATCTTACTTACTTGCTAGTTGGAAAGTGGTGGGTATTTGTCAGCTCATGGCACCAGCCTCGGAGGAACCCTCACCCCCATACTGAGAGCTACCCTTTATGAATATCTCAGGGCACATTTCCAATAAGCATTTGCGTAATTGCTTCAGGAAAGTATATTGTTTGTAATTTTTCAAACAAAATGTCAGCTATCGTCATTCAGAATATTATCAAGCTGTCATGTCTGTAACATGAGAAAAAAAACAACATATTGCCATTCCTTCTTATTTGAGTGAAGTAATAATATTATCATGTTCTTTGAAATTTCCACAGTATTTATGCTCTGTTCTGTTATGATACAGATCAAATATAGTACATAAAATTTAAACACGAGTATATAGTTGAAGGAGCTGATATTACCTTTTATTTAGCAAACTAAACCTTTTTTGTAGTAATAGTTCGACAATTCCCTTCTTCAGATGATGCTCTCACATGGGAAGGAGACTTAAAACCTCATCAAGTTCTGAAAATGCACAACAGAACTATTCTTACTTTTTTTAAGGCAGAAAGAAGAGACCTCATAAAACAAACTGTGCTCTGCAAATGTTTTCAGAGAACAGTAAGGCACTCAGGAATAAAAAGATTTCAACTGTAGATCCTTTCTTTGCCATCAAATCCTGTAGAAGCAAAAACCAACAAAGTAAAAGAGCCCCCCGGCCATTCCTTACCTTGTTATTCTGCTTCTTGCTAGCTTTTTCTTTTGCTAGGTCCCCAGTGTATCTGTTCAACATAACTATTCTATTCATTTACACCCTCTAACAAATTTTTCTAGTACCCAACAGTACATCTACCATAGCAGGTTCCAGCATCATTACACATATTTTTTCTAAATTAATTCCTTTTGATGCGCATGTTCTCACAAGGATTTACTTGTGGAAGCATACAGATCATTTTCCAGTCAATCTTCAGCTTTATCACCTGTGTAGAAAAACTGAAATAATGTTTGTGTTGAAGATTTACAGTTTGGTCTTTAATTGGCTGATTTTCACAAAACAAATCTCTAACAAGAACAATCAGTGGAAGTGCATACGCACCACTTCATAACTTCAGTTTCCTTCTGGACATTCTCACAGGCACCTCACTGGCACCTTGTTGGCAGGGAGTACACACTAATTCTCCTCTTACAGTCCTCTGCATTTCATTGTAATGCTTGTGCTGGGATATTCCGGTTTCTCATATGATTTTTTTTCATATCTTATCCTGTTTGAGATGTTGGACACTAATCATTAGCCATTACCAGTGTATCAACAGAATGGGAAATATCTGGGGCACTGTCACAGTGCCTTTGGTTGTCCAGGTTTTCTCATAACAAAGTTGATGGGAAATCCAAACAAGAAAATTATGTTTCCTTCTTAGGAAACATAGTCTCAGTTAAAATGGCGGAAGTTAATGCCTTCCAACTACAGTCAACTGCAGTTCTGGCTCTTGAAGGACTAGCAGTCGTAACCCCAAGTGTCTGTTTCTAATCATGCCAGAACTGGCCTCAAGAATATATTGTTGATTCCTTTGCATTTATTCAGCAGCACCTAAGAGATGTTGTCGAACACCAAAAATTGAGCAACATTGGCTGTGCTGTTAGAACAAGGCTGAAAGAATGAAAAAAAGGATAACAGTAAAACTGTTAATAAAGGTTATCATCTTTTTTCTTTCCTCTTTAGAAGCTTCAGCAGTTTATCACATACGTTTTACCTTTTTACATATTTTAATTCCAGGCTTCTTTATGACATATGCAAGGTAACAAAAATGCTGCTTTGACTTTCTGAGTGGCACTTAAACAGATTGCTGAAGCTCAATTATGATTCTGACCCTTTTATGAAAAAAAAAGGCATAAACACTGAGGGTTTTTGTTGTTTTGGTGTTTTGTTTTTGTTTTTGTTTTTTAATAGAAATATTAGAACATTTTCTTTTAGCTTTATTTTTAAAATATACCCTATGTTAAATCGTAAGTTTAACCCCAGGCACTGCTGTGGGACTGAATGACTGGAAAGCAGCTCTTTAGAACCTACATTAGGTCTTTTTGGACTCTGTGTTGACCACGGGCCAGCAATGCACTTTTACAGCAAAGAAAGTCAGCCTCGTCCTGGGCTGCATGCACCAGGCAGAGCACAGCAGCAGGGTGAGGGAGGTGGCCCTTCTCTGCTACTCAGCACTGGTGAAGCATGCCTGGTACTGTATCCAGTACTGGGGATCCCAGAAGAAAATATACATGAACATACTGGAAAGCCTCATGGCTTGGAATGATGACTATAGATGACTATAGATGACTATGGAATCAGAACACCTCTCCATGAGGAAAGGCAGACTAGGAGTGTAAGAATGGTGGAGTTAAACTCTTTGCAGTGGTGTTCAGTAGCAAGAGGCAACAGACACAGATTGTAGAAAAATCCATCAGATCATAAGAAAAAGCTTTTTTATGGCAAACGTTGTTGAACACTGGCACTGGCTGCCACAATATGCAGGTAGAATCTCTTTCCTGGAGATGCTCAAAAGCCAACTAGAGGTGGTGGTGAGCCACTTCCTCAGGCTGATCCTGCTTTAAGCAAGGGTTTCACCTGGGTGATCAAAAGGTTCCTGCAAATCTCAGACATTCTGTGATCTGGTGCTTTATAGTATTCCAAGTATAAACCTGTGAATTCACTGATACCTAATGAAGTCCACATTCAATACAAGGTTGTGGTGTAGGGTATGTAGCAAAACAGAATGTAGTGTGCCATCTTCTTGGGACTGTTGAAACGATTATTGTAAAGACCTTTCCTATTAAATTATGTTCTTTTTTCCAACAACACATTTTTCTAAGCATGAGACAGCATATAGTGCCATGTTTGAATAAATGAAAAAAAAGTACTAAATCTGAATTAAAATCCTCTGGCTTACAACCCCATACGACGATGTGCATTGTGTAATTTCCCATTGAAGAGCATACTGTCTTCTGTTTACTCTGAAACTTATCCACCTAGGTTCTTCTCTACCTTAAAGTGACTCTAGAATTGCCATTATGTACCAAATACCCAAATATAATTTTAACAAAAACTTGCAAATAAGTGCAAGGAGAAGTGCAGGATACAATTGAATATAGTACATAACCCTACTGTAAAATAAAAGGTCTAGTTTAGCAGCCAGGATAAATTCTAGTCTGGATATACTGATGTAACTACAACTGCAATGCGTTATCTAGATAGAAAAAACAACAACAACAACAGAAAAGTGTAGACAGAAAAAAAGAGTCCAGATAGGAAAAAGGATAGCAAACAAGAGTAGAATTTTGCCATGGTGCTTTTCTTAATCTTATTCTTTTTCGTAATCCTTCATCTGCATATTCTAGTCTTCTCTGCTTCAGTTGCATAATCTCTGCAGCTGAGTAGGGGGATTCTTAGATATTTTTGGTGTGAAAGAGCACCAGGGAGCAACAAAGCTATATGGACAGTTAAGATATAAGAGAAAACCATGTTGGCTTTCTATGAAAAATAGTTGTTCTACGTATTTTCTCTATAAATGTAAATACAGTGCATCAGTACATATTAAATGATTTCTGCGAGAAGTTTTGTGCCTAATTAAAAAAACAAGTCTAAAAAATAGACATTACGTTGAGTAAATTTCTGTACTTTTGCTTTCATACGCAAAAATGACTAGTGATTTTCCCCTCCATAATCATCTCCCCATTTTGCTCACCAAATCTAGTTTTACAAATGCATCATTTTAACAACATGTTATTCATGATGGAAATATCTGCTTATGTTATGCCTTGTAGTGGAACATATCATGACATAGCTTTACCTCGGGGCTTTTCATTCTCATTACTTCTACACTTCACCAGTTTTTACATTGTGGATGCCACCGTGGTTTGAAAGCCTGTCAACAGCAATGGAACATAACAGCACCAGAGGCTGGATGGGCTGCAGCAAGACCTGTATCATGTCCCCAATTAAATGCAGTATCTTGAAACTTTGATTATTTGTGTGTGTGTGTGTAAGGTTTCAACAACAAGTAGGATATCCTTTTCTGTATCGCCTCTTGTAGTAAGAGACACTATGATGATTTCTTTACATCTCTATATTAAGATAATATTTCTGCACTGTGAAGGACTGTTAACTACATTTCATAATAATCTTTTCTGAAGCACCATTAACATAATTAACAGCCTGTTAATGAAGGCATTAGACCCTTAGCATCAAATAATAAATTCTAAGTCCACAGCTAGTTGGAGACCTTTTTAAGACAAACACTGCTCAGGAATACAACAGCCAGAACTGTGAAAATCTGTTTATTTAGTGGTAGAGAACATACAGTGCCCATTAGAGAAGAACAAACATCTGAACTAAATTGCTCTAAAAATATACTCAAATAAAATTTCACATGATAGAGCTCCATTGATACTGGTTCACTATTCTTTTACAGGCCACTACCTTAAAAGACATCACTTTGCTACAGTAACTATATATTGAGTTATTCCACAACAATTACTTGATATTAAGGTGAACAATCCAGAGAAACTTTAAAAACAGAAAATAAAGATTTTGCTGGACATAGGAAGTAGGTTAGGCAAAAGCAATCACATCCATCCATCTTGAGATCCCTTCTTTGCAATATATTACTTGCTGATTGCTGGGATCCTACAAGTTTCCCTAACATTCTCACAGTGAGTGCAATAGCCAGAGGCTGTAATTCTCATGCTGGCTTTGCCACGCAAGTCTTCAGATTATGAATTTTAATTTCCTCCTCCCCTCATTTTAAATCACTGCCACACTGCCATAACACAAAGGCATTAAGGGAACATAGCTCAAGACTCTTTTTCACATGCACTAGTGCCTTTTCTTATTTGTCTGGGGAACAAACTGCTGTTAGGCCAAATTAACTCACATCGTATGACATACCTCACTCAGCCTCTGCCACAGGAACTATCTCAACAGAAGCTGCTGTGGCCTACTTCAAAAATCATTACAGGAAGCAGGCAGCATAATGTCACCATGATGGGAACATTAATAATCTCTCAACTACTCAAGCCATTTTAGAAAGTCTGAGGGCTAGGTAGCCACCAAAATTATTGCCACTATGTTGTCACAATGAGCTAGAGCAAGAGAAACAATCAATATATCTCTGTAAACTTGAGATGAAGAACTGTACTCTTCTACCTGAACTTTCCAGTAGACTCAGATCTTAACACTTCTCCTGCAAGATAAGTTTAAGAACTTGTGTGGATCAAAAAATACACAGTTTGCCCTTAATCATCCTTTATTTTCCCAGCCATTAAAGCAATCAATTCCTGTGTCAATCCAAAAGTGTGCTGTTTTACATGGAAACTTTTTCTGTTCTTCTCCTAAACTGTCATGTTTCTCTGTTGCATGTCTCTCTTTTCTCTCGTCTGGTTAAGCAGTAAGCCAGCAAGAAAAATCACTAGATTTGTGGAAATCTGTCTGTAGGGCTGTTGTTGGTTTGCAGTCAATCACTGTATGAGCAGCTGAAGGACAATTGCAGAGAAAAGCACAAAGATAGAAAAACAGAAAACGTTTCTTTGCTTTTTTAGCTGCTGCATTTCTTACACAGGCACATACTGGGTAACTGAAAACTGTCATTTTGCTAAAAGCATTAAAAGGAAGAAGAGGATCTTTTGCTTCTAATGTCTGTCCAGGACCCTTGCCCATGCCCTGCACTCACTCATCCACCCTTTCTCCAGAAGCTTTCACCCTTTCTTCATTGCTTGACACGGAACAAAGCTTAGCTTAAAGCCTGCAAGTGCTTCCTGAAGACTCGTTGCTGTAGCTGTCACAGTCTCTGCAGGTGTGACAGCACCTAGCATAGCTGAGCAAACCCCTGATCACAACCCCCAGCACCACCATGACAGCAGACTTAATACAGCCATGAACTAAGAGCGTCAACCCGGGAAGCACAGACAGAATAGACAACACTGTAATTTACCTCAGATTTGTTCTCCAGTGTTACAAAACCACAGGAGAGTTAAAGATGAGCAGAAAACACGCTGTTCTGAGCCATCACAGTTCAGGGAGAGCCAGAACACAGCAAGGTTCCCAGCACACTGCAGAGCAAGCAGCACTGCACTTTAATGGGTGCATGGATTTGCCGACATGTTGAAGGAAATCTTGCAGATCCTGGCTGTACAGGCTCGCTGAAAGCTGCAAGCTCATATAAACCTGCATCTGTGTGAGTTAAGCCTCCACGGTCTCCCTGCTCTTAAAAAGCAGGAAGGTATTTTAACACTTAAAAGGATTCGAAGAAGTAAAACGGTTCTCTCTTGGTTCCACATTTTTTTTCTCTGAAAATCCCAAACATTTGCTACAACTTCAGAAATCCTTTAGGAGAGGAATGGAGGATGGGTAGGCACAAAATGCATAAGATCAGATGATTTTTCCACTCACACATTCTGACACTGGGTACTGGAGCCCAGAGAGGATGAACCCTCTCAAGTTTGCTCGTATGAACTCTACCCTGCTCATCGTAAGACACAATAATGAGAGGATGTGAGCACAATTCCCAAGACACAAGGCTATGGAGCAGAAAAGCCTTATGAAGAAAGGAAAACTGAGGATGAAATTTATGTTCTGTGTTTTGTTGTTGCTTATTTTGAAAATCTTTTTCCATCTTCCTTAAATGCAGTTGTACGTGTTGCAATTAATGCGTGATCCTTTTCGTCTCTCTGAATAAGAGCCAAACAGATTATTTAACCTATATTCTTAGCACAGCTTAATGAAAACACAGTTCTTCAATATCTGTATTGTAAGTAAAATTGTAAGTAAAAGCACTCAATTTTTAAAAAAATTCTTCACGAATATTATTGTGTCATCCAAGCCAACCTATCTTCCCTGAAGACAAATAATTTGATCTAATAGGGAAAAGAATTTGAACATAAACCAGAGTTCATACACACAGGAGAAATCACTAAGGAAACCAAATTTGTGATCACTGTATTGTGAATGAATAGCATTTTGATACATGCTATGGAGTGAGATAAGTATATCAGCTGGCTTGTTAGTGCTTATTGCAAAGGTAATTGCAGAGTATGTTTAAAAAAAAGTCCTTCTAAAAATGATTTGCCATTAACATTCAGCAAATCTGCCTGTTCAAGCAGCATTAAAATATTCTCACACATCTTGACCTATTGTCGTCTTTCAAAGTGATCTATAAATCGTTATTTCTCCATCAAGATACTGTGGTCAGACTGATGTTATCGATGGCTGAAATAAGGGTCAGGACCAGAGCAGAAGGCACTTGCTGAAAACAACTCCCAGCTGAACAGGGTAATACACAAAGACAGTGAGAGGCTTTAATGAACAAAATCGACACACTGAGCTGCACTGCAAGAGGCAGCAAGTCATGTAGGGTCTTATCTATGAAGAGGAGATGCCAATTGGGCCAAAGAACAGAATTTTCAGGCAGGCCATCTATTTGTGTAACAATGGCCATGACTTTGCTCCCACAAGACTGGACTGATATCTGGAGCAGGATGACTAATTTCTCACCCTTGGGCACCACAGTTCCCCAGAAGCAGTGTACTTCATGACCCTGCATCATTCTCCTTGCAGCAGGAGAGCAGATGTGACACTGCCATTGTTACAGAATCCCAGGCATTGTCCCTTGTGAGAAGCAGTCAGGGGGTGATCCCTTGCCTTGTCCCACACAGATCTCAGAGCAGCAGCACTGATTTGCGACCACAGCTCAGACATATGCTGCTCTGGCATCACCATGTGCCACCCCAAACTCTCCAGGAAGCCATGGAAAAAGGGGTTCACTATACCTCTAAGAGTTTTTGCCATTATGTGAAAATTCATCTCCAACAAAATTAAACTATATATATATATATATATATATATACATATGTACACTTTGTCTTCTTTATACTGGTACCATTCAATTATCAGAAGGCAAGTTGTAGAACTCAATTTTCAAATGCTTTAATGTGGCATGACTGCAGAGAACTTGGGCTTTTGAAAATTTGGGTGCGCACATGGCAGACAATATACCAATGGCGTTTGCCACAGGGAAATTTGTACCAATACCACTTAAACAGAAAACTCATTTGTGTGGAGGCAGTGCGAGGGCACTGTTAGAAGAAGCCGGAGGCTCTGACAGACTGGTAAGTGTGGCTAAAGGCATTATCACCCCATCTGTCCCCTCTTCCCTCCAAAGTCAGTGCCTCCATAGAAGGGCCATCGCAGGCAAACCTACCTGCTGTTCGCTGAAATGGCAGCTGCAGCTCATCAATGCTGCAAGCTGTGAAGCCACCCGACTGCCACAGTTACAGAGCAAGGCATGGCGGCTTCTGCCATCCTGCTCCAGGGCAGCAAGGGGCAGCTGAGTGTGGTCACACCTTGGATCATGGCTGCTGTGTCTGACAGAGCCCATCTGCCAGCAGGGCCCAAGGTGAGAAACTGAGATGGACTGCAAAGGAGCTGTGGTTGAATTAAGGGGAGATGTAAAGTCAGGCTTTCCCGGTAAAAATTACATAATTAACTCAGTTACTGTGCTTGATGTTTGTGTACTGTATCTGCAGCGGTTCATTCAATTAAAACTAAATAATCGAAAATATATCTCAGCTGGAGCACTGCCTGGATAAGTGCCCAAGCAGGAAGTAGAGCTGTATTGTCTGAACGATTTATGTTTATGAGCAATTCGTGAAACAGATTTCTGTTGATTCTGCACTTTTCACTGATAATTGTAGAACATTTTGGGGGTGAGAAGCTGCCACTCTAATTGAAATAAATTCTTCACTGCAAACAAACAGGAGGTAAAAATAGCCCTGTATCTTATAAAATTTTTAAGGAGATAAGAGTGTTTAAAAATTCATTGTCTATTTCTCAACTATTCTGAAGTTTCTGTACACTTTTCATGTGCTATAGGTAAGATTTAAAAGATACAAATATTAAATCTAGACGTACTTTGAAGTTTCTATCCATACCAGAATGGACTAAAAAGAGGCCCTTGCTTCGCACGCGGCTTTGTCTGTCAGCACACAGTTTTAAGCAGTAGTGGTCAATGTAACATGGAGCCTAGCATACGCTTTCCTTTTTGTACAGGAGTATTACATGAACCTTGGCAACTCATCTAACCTCACTGTTTTAATTAGGGGAAAAAATAATAGTAACAATAATTACATGGTCCTTACCTATGGGAGATACTAAAAGAAGAAAATACAGGAAATGGTCACATTTTTGCATAGTGACATCTATAGTAGTCAACAAGTCCAAGACGTAAGCTAAGTGTTGACCCTCAGCTCCCTATTCATTTAAGCTGGTAGTGCAGTGCTCAACACTGGTTTTGGCTATAGTCCTTCAGTCTATGCCTATGAGGATAATAGATCAGAGACCCTTCTGTGCTAGTGACCTGGATGTGGCAGTCCTGTTTCAACAGGAGCAGGATTGCTTTTGGCTATGCACACACCACGCAGTGCCAACTGGCTTCAAGAGTAGAGACCTGCCCCAGTTGGCTTCTAGAGGGGAGACCTGCCTGTGCCTTCTTTATTTACTTTATAGACACAGCCTGTAGAAATCTCTGATAAAGGGACAGCTTCTGGATAAAGACAACATAGAATTGGACTAATGGTAAGAGTCAAATACAGAATCTTAGAATCACCAACACTGGAAAAGACCTACAAGATCATCCAGTACAACCATCCACTCATCACAAATAGTTCTCACGCATGTATTATTCTGTGTCAATCTGACCTGCAAATAGATCCATGCAGACAGGCTGAAGTCTTCAGGATATGGGCAATGCTGGCTGAGTACAGAAGAGTCTCTGCAGGATCTGATTATGTTGATAGATAATTTTAGAATTATTTTCTGTGAAGTCTGCACCAGGGGGGGTTAACCCCAACCTCAACTGAATGATCTCCATCTCTGTAGCAGTGCTGTGAACACCTCTCCTCTATGTTTGAGTCAGGCCGTCCTGACTACCAAGAGATTCTGTACAACCATGCCGAGGTGGGAAACCACTTTTCTAGCAAACACCTACAGAACAGGCTGTTGGAAGAACATTTGTTGAGAGATAGTCGTGCAACAAAGCACTCACTAAAGAGAGGGAAAGTAAAACTGATTTAAGAAATCCCAGATGGAAAAATTTGTCTTACTTAAATCAAAACACTTTTAGAGGAATTTTTCCATCTGTAGATTTTGCAAAAATAGTCTATTCTTTTCTTTTTGATAGAGCTAAAACATTTCATTTTGAGAAATCCAGGACATTCTCTTTCACTGCTAGTTGTAAAGTATTTTATTGCAGAGCCTCTCAGAACTGGCACGCTGGGGGTCACTAGAAGCCAGAGACTGATTGTCTTTTCAATGATGAATGGTGAAAGATGTCTCTGACCATGGCAGAAGTGTGGAACTAAGTGATCTTCAACGGCCCTCTCCAATCCAGACCATTCTATGATTCTATGATTCCTCTACGACTCAGGTAGAATCAAATACAGCATTTCTGGCAGAGCTTTGTCTAATCCATCAAAAGACTTCTATTTTTCAAGAGTCTCATCCTGCTTACTAGTTAAAATGTTATTCTCAATATCTGACACAAATTTATCTCATTGTTTTGAAAATACAGAAAATGTCATAGGCCCCTGCCCTTCACCTGAATATGTATAGGTCTACTACATACAGATAGTTGACAAATTACATCAAATTGAAGTGTTTTGTCCTTACTGAAACAATGCTTCCATATGTTATAAAAACTAATATTGTCATTTTGCTATTCCCTAAACATTTTTTTCAGATTGTTTTTCACAAGCAAGATTACAGTGAGATGTTCCTTTCAGTTTGACACTAACTGATAATCAGAATTTCCTGCAGAATGGCCATCCTCACTTCCACTCTATGTTGTCTATTTATAATTTAATATACAGAGCTACTACACCTAAGTGCATGTCTGCAAGTGTGACCAAAGGCTGTACGGTGCTTCTTCAACTGTGTTTCTGAGCTTAAAATAGCCTTGGGTGCACACTCAAACACAGCACAGACTGAGCAGGGAAATGAGATCAGGAGGGACCAGAAGAAAAGAATGTTACAGAAAACTGCTGAAATATTCTTTAAATCATGAAGACCTTACTAAAATAGGGGCAGTAGGAACAATAGGAAATGCTACAAATAGACTTCAGTCTTGACATGGGGACATTTGCTATTTACATGCTTGCAATATAAGACATGGCTGCCTTTTCCTTTTTGAGTATCCTCTGGGAGCATTAAATTTCCTATATTAATGAAAATCAAGTGTTAAGTTAAATGACATCATAAATTCCAGACATTGGTTTTTATGTTAGGACTCATCTTTATGCAAAGCATAATGTATCATCCTAAATGTCACTCATTCAGTAATACTGTTCTAATGCTGTTCCTTGGTAATGGCCAGGAAGAAGTTGTCCAGGACATCCATCAACTATGTCACCATGTCATTTTTTGTTTAGTATGAAACTTGACTGTGAGAGAGATCTTGGATATTAGTTGAGAGAAAAACTGGGAAGCAATTGCTACCAGAGCTCGTTTAATTGTATGTACTTCATTCCTCTGCTTCTCTGTGTGCTTAGACTCAGTTCATCTCCAGCAATCAAGGCAAATGGGGAGCTTTGGGGCCAGAATATTGGTGGTATTTTTTTATAACTGGCATCTCTATACAAGGCTGAGGCAGCATGGGGTCCATTTCCACTAGCTCCCACAGCTGCTTGATGGAACACTGCATAAAGAGCTCACAATCTGGGTTTGCAATGAGGGAGATCCATGAGTGTTCAAGAGGAGCAACACCTCTTCTCCAGCTACACCCCAACTCAGCCTGGACAGGGACTGGACAGATTCTGAGAGAAGAGTGCCATCTATTGAAGCACAGCTTCTCACTGCCCTCCCTAGCACAGCACTCAGCTTGGCAGAGCCACTTGCTCCTGCATACAGCTCCAGACAGCAATGCCCAACATGGGAGGTGGCCTTTCCTGCTTGCCATAAATACAGTGCAAGGAGCAAATCTATAGAAATTCAACTGAAGTACACGAACAGAAATCAAATCCCCTACTACTTTCTATTTAATAAAACAATTCCTTTTTTATATAGCAAGAAAAATAACAGGTAAACATACCTGAAGCAGTTGGTTTATTCTGGAGGTGATAAACTCAAAGATGTAAATATTCACATCTCTCAGCACACTACAAAGAAATCATCCTTCTTCATAAGAAACAAGGAATTGATCTATCCTCCTCTACAACTAGAAAGTACTACATCTGCTGAGCAATGTCCCCATTCATCAGAACAGTAATCTGCTGCTACATTATCAGGGCCACAAGAGTGCTACGGTATTTTTTCATTTCATTATAATAAATTAGCTGCTTGGCTATTAACATGCTTCATGTTTAAGGGGGACAGTCACTAGTCCTGAGGAACTGGAGCTGGTCTGTTATGTAAACTGTCCCAGAGTTCATTTAATTACTGCAGTGCCCAAGTGTTTAAATGAAACTTCCTCCTTCAGATATGCCCCATCAACACCGAGTGGAATCAATAAGGCTCATTTGAAGCAATTTACCCACCGTCGTCTGTATCCCAGGCAGCACTTGCATTCATCTGGGTATCATATGTCCCTGAAGTATTTGCCTGTCGAACTTTCTCATTCCCTGCTCATATAGATGAATGAACTCTGTCAGGACAATTTCAAACTGGTTTATCTTCGTGGAAATTTCAGAGCTGGGGGCAGGGGGTGGGAGCAATTATCCAGGTCCGTGAGGGCCGTATAACAAGGACAGCATCCTTTCTGATTGTCACAGATGTACCTTAGATGTTACATCAGCCTTCAACCGTATCACTTCTAAATAGGATAGAATGGCAGTTTACTACATCATGCCTGTGTGGTCCTTTGCTCAGCCAAGGCAGTAATGTCCTTGAAGTCTTTCAGCAACGTGAATTATGTACAAAAGAACTGTATCCCTTGTTGCCTCACTGCCTCAAATAGCAATAAGAAATTTGGGAAATATAGTTGTACGTTGTCTGGATATAGGTTTGTGTTTGTTCAGCTGCTTCAGTTCCTTTCTTTGTTCAGCAATTAAAAAATACGTAGATCAAACAGTTGAAATCATCTTTATCATTGGCTTTGATCTGAAAGAAGTGGGCAGTGGATAATAAAAGAGGCAAACTGGAGTTTCTTAGCAGTCTGCTTGACTCACAGAGATCAGAGTGAAGGAGACATCTGTTCCCAAGTGACTATTTAAGAATTAACCTTTAAAGAGGACATTTGCTAGATTGAAAAGAAATGAGAATTCATTACACACAAAGATGTAGCCCAGACTTGTTCCTGTTCTCCTGGCAAGGCATTGCTCCCTTAAAGAGGCTTCCTTTGACTTTCAGATGATTAGCATTCAGTAATACCAATGCATTCAAACATACATTTACTAACAAGAGTTGTCTCCTGTCTCCAGTACAGGCATTGCTGGCTGTCCTACAGGCTTAATGCAATCCCAGCTAAGTGAAACGCTCATCTGAATTTCAACAGCCTGTGGACACATCAAGGAAAGGGTAATTCCAGGTTTTCAGGAATTTCTGGACAAGAAGCATGATACAGCTGTATAATTATAATAAAGCATTATGTAAAATATGAGGCTAGCAGAGTATTATAAATGATGCCTGCAATTCAGACTGATGCATTCATTTCATGTACAGTTTGATTTGCCAAGACTTGCAACAATAAGATGGAGATGAACAAACAAGAAAATAGCTGTTCCTTTCTGTAGAAAGAAAATGAGGATAGAAGAATTGTTTCAGTACCACAGAGACACTGCCAGCAGGATCTCTCCCCACAGCATGAATGTATGCACCATAGTTACAGTGAGGCATTTTGTTGGCTTGTTTCATCTGTAGAATTCAGTGGGACGCTTCTGGCTATACTGTTGTGTTCATGTCTTCTGCTGACAAGAAAGGTCTTTTAGAAAGATTCCCCAGATTCACCTGGAATACAATACTGCCTTCATATTTCAAGCAAACACCAGAACCAGTTACAGTAATCTGATTTTTCTGTTAAGTTTAAAATGAGAAAATCTGCAATTTTATTTTGGATTGTTTTCATTTCTTTAATTTTTATTTTACTGGACAAGCATAGTTTTTCTTCTTAGACTCCTTCACAAACCCAAGTATCTAAAGAGTTGAATATTATTTTTTATCAGAATGCACTCGGTAGTAGACTCCAGTCTTGCCGAGATTACCAGTACAAAAATATGTGCCTAGGGGTAACAGCGTAGAAAATGGGAATCTGAGAGTAGGATTTGCTGTACCGCCTGTTCCTTTATACTGAAGTGGCTCTTTTTGAACTAGGTCTATACATGCATTTTGAGGACACTGAGTTCCTAGCAGTTTTATGAAGAAGAGCAGCACACTTAGATTATAAGATTCTCCTTACACTGAAATATCAAGACAATTTCTAGACAAAAATCTGGATCCCACAAAGTTGGTGAAGTGATAACTCCGATCTCAGAGGTATGAAGCCCAAAATTTTTCACTTGACAGCTATGTGCAAGGTAGACAAAGAAACCTAATCACTTTCTTAGTGTCACCAGAATTGTTTACCACATTATTTTCATACTCATGATATCACTTAAGAAACTTTTCTGAGATTGAGATTCACTTTGATAACAACAGTCACAAAGCACCTACTGTTTAACAGTCCCTATACACAGTGAGGTGAACTGAGAACACTATGCAGGTTTCATTTTAAATGTGACTGATTTTCATTTTTGGTTCTTCCTTTCATTTTTCTGGTCTTTTATATAAGATAATTTTTGTTTTTTTCCTGTGCTAGTGCCCTGATTTTTAATTTCATTAGTTCTTATTAAGGTGTGCGTGAGTTGATACAGTCACCTGATAAGGTCTTACATTTGCAAATAAATATTTATGGACTTAAAAAATTAAATAATTCAAATGTAGTTCAATAAATTGTGAAAAGACATACTATTCTACACACTGCATTGTGCACATCTTCTTAAAAAAAAAAAAACAAATCTTTTCAACTGGTGATATGAGCTTGATAGCGTATAACACTTCCACTGGAACCATCATTACGTGGTACTGTATGTATGTATTCCAAGTACTTCTAAAGCAGGCAGAATTTGCAATAAAAAATCCATATCAAAACAGCTATGTGACCTGTGCAATAGCCAGTTTTCAGAGCTATATAGTAATTGCATCCAGAGAGCATAAAAATGTGTTAAAAAATAAAAATCATTAATAAAAAAATAGAAACACTCTTTGTGCACACTGCACTGAAAGAAAAGGACACACGCATGGCCAAAAATCATTGCCAACAGTCCTCATTACAGGACCTGGTTGCTGCAAACTGCCTTGCACCAAGTCCCCTAAGAAGATCATTCCATTTTCACAAGGCAAGAGGATTTTTAATCAGCATGTGGATCTTAAAACCAGGTTCATTTTCAGAAAAACAAAAACAACAGGTACTGTTTAGGACATATCTTGTCTTCAGAGCACATATTTTATAGTGATATCAATTCATATCTAAACTAAATGAATTTGGGAAATATTCTGAGTAAAGAATACTTCTTGAATTGGAGAACCCAATAAAACTGTGACTACAAAAAGCTTGACATTTATGCATACTGCCCATGCCCTTCAAAAGGCATAACCACCAGCATTTTTTAAACCAAGTCATCTGTCTGACTTCAAGCTTAAAAGTATCCTTTTCACAAGAGATCAATTTTACCAACATCAGTGTAGAAGCTGAGAATAGGCAGAATTACCTAGTGCCTCTGGAAAATGCCCATTACATGCCTTCTAAAAATTAATTCAATTAAAAAAACTTCATTAATCAAAGCTATAGAGGAAGTTTGTGCAGGGTGACTCACACCTTCCTCAGCACAAAACAGAAATGGTGAAGGCAACACCACCCCTCTCCCAGTGCAATGCACTCATCTGGCAGCTGCAATGGACTCTGACCACTCTGAATTATGGAAAGGGAACAGGCAGTGTGTGCCAGCCCTTGGCCCTTGCTCCTTTGTACAATCCAGAAAGTGACAATAAAAGTACTGCAGCAAGAGACAGTTATGATTTTCTACAAGGCACAGATCCTGCTTCCTCTCTCTCCCATTATACAGCATGTATTTGCCCTGGCAGAAGCTGACTGCCTGATACTGTCACTCCATTTTGATGCAGCTTCTAAAAGGCATGCATTAGGCTTGTATCTATAATAGATTTTTAAAAAGAGAACTTCATAGTCAGATGATCACAGTGCTCAGTTATATAACTGTATAAGAGTACCCAGTGCTCCAAGAAATAACATTTTCCAGCATTAAATTGGAGTTGCTGAGATCCTGAAATTTCTCACTTCTTGTAATAATAGTAATGTTCTGTTTATTGCAAAAATGATACTTCTACCAAATCTTTCGATCGACTATGGAGTGAATGAATTGGCAAAATACTTCTACATCATTATGTAGTTGGCTGACTTTAACCACAGTTAAATTTTACAGTAGTGCCTATTTCACACCCTCCATTATTTCACCATTCATATGATCATATCTATCAGTTTTGAACTAGAAAAGGCACAAAGAATTTTAAAAGTTCATGTTCATTTATCATTCTGAACCTCAACATCTGTAGTGATGACAAGTCTGAAGAACTAGACAGGGCACCTAAGAAAGAAATCATTACAGTTATGACTGATGAAAGAGGAATTACCTCTTAAATCTCCCCATGGCAGGCTACTGATCTTCAATGGTTTGCTATCCTCGCTGCACCAAAGGCTGTTTTCCACCCACCAGTCCACAGGAGAAAATATGTGTCCGTGGTCTGGCACTGGTCTAAGATCAGGTATGCATTTGTTCAACAGGTCCCAACAAACTTGCATACAGTGTTCTTTCTTTTCCTGTGTGAGCATTCATGGGACCCACTTTGCAAATCTTAGCAATATTCCAACATTGCCACCACTGTTTCCAACTCACTGAAGCTGATATTCAGATCTCTACACAGCTCCTTGGTCATAATCCGCCAATTTGCACAGATGAGCTGATTGAGATGCTCTTCATTTCCTGGTGTGACAGCTGTGCGTGGCCATCTGGAATATGGCGTGCCTTTCCTATCACCTGTTTCCTGTTGTTACTGTGTTGAAATGCACCACCCACCATCTCCCTGTGCTCACATTCACTGTTTGCACTCCATAAATGTTCAGCAAGCATCAGTGAGTGTCATGGGCACCACGGTGCCATTTTTTTCTGCATGGAGGAATTCAATGACACACCTTTGCTTTATACGTACTTTCATGTCAGACACCATTTTGTCAGACTGCCCCTCTGCTGCCATTTGTCACATGGCAATGAAATGTAACAGAGTATTGATGAGAAGGTTCCACCTCTACTGTCATACCATCAAAATCCACCTCTGATGTCGTGGGCTAACATAATAAAACAGGAGGCATTACTTTTGGAGCAGCCCTCATACCTGGACAAGAAGCACATTTTTCCTTGTCACCTATGGTTAAGCAGCTAGCTTGACAAAAGGGTAGAGCAGAAGTTGAAGCTTGTGGGTTAAGGTTTGCTGAGATTTGTTTGGTGTCCGGTGACATATTTGCAGCGTTCAATAAACGTTTAGATGTTGTACTGAGGGACATGGTTTAGTGGGAAATATTGGTGATAGGTGGACAGTTGGACTGGATGATTAATATTAGAGGTGTTTTCTAATCTTGGTGACTTTATGATTCTACGATTCTATGCAGTGTAGTTCATACTGGTCTCAAGGCCTACTTCCTAGGAATACCTTGCAGGAAAAGGATTTTGGATGAACTTATCATAAATCATAAAGCATACAAAAATAGGTGAAGGATTTTTTTTTTTTTCTTCTAGACTACTGAATTTCCTTAAATGCAGCTTTGTGGTCAGCTGCATTTCTACAAATAACATGTGAAAGTATTTGATATTGTCACACGCCAGTGACTGTAGGAGAAAATGTTGAAGTTTTTCCCCCAAACTAGTATGTGGGTCAGGTTTCACCTCACTTATCTTTAGCCATCTCAGATTTAGTTTACTTTAAAGTAAACTACTTTGCTTTACCTTACTTTACTTTACTTTTACTTTAAAGAATAAATTCACGATACAAACAATAAAATAAAGAACTTCCAGACACAGATTTTCCAATCCTAAAATAGTTGGAAAAGGTGAAGAGAGTAGAGTGAGGAGGTATTCCCTATTAGGAACAGAGACAGAACGTACGAGGACTTACATTCTGTTTTATTGTTTTCATAAGGTACAAATCTTAACCACAAGAACTATTAAATTAGGCTAGCTGGAAACATTCCCACTTAATTTTAATATGGATTTCCCAAGAGGAAATGTTTCACCACCACTTAAGAATTTGGAAAAATTATTGCTTGGGGAGAAACATTAGGAGGATAAAATAGGATTTTGAGATGCATTTCAAGAATACAATTGTTAAGTTCTAGGACAAAAAGCTTCACTGCACACACAAAGAGATGCATAGAGGCTCACAGGTAGGCAGGAGAGCCCAGTTAACAAATAGTAGCCTGTCCCAGCTCCTTGCAGGTCCATCCCAGCCATCAGCCCACTGAAAAGGCCCAGCTCCACACCCACTAAGGGGTTCAAAGCAGGTAGGAGAATTCCAATAACCCAGTTAGAGAAACAGTCCTTGCCAAGCTCCTCCCAGAACTCTCCCAGAAGAACCTCAGCATGAGGGACTCAGGAACACCCATCACCATGAGACGGTGGGAGATGCCCTCCAGGTCACATTTTGTACTGAGAGATGTTAAAGAAACTCAGAGGTTGGAAAGGACCTTAAGGAATTACTGAGTCCAACCCCCCCGCTAAAGCAGCTACCCTACAATAAGTTGCACAGATAGGCATCCAGATGGCTCTTGAATATCTTCATAGAAGGAGACTCCAGAAGCCTATGGACAGCCTGTTCCTTTGCTCCATCACCCTTACCATAAAGTTTCTTTGCATGTTTGCAGGAAACTTCCTGTGTTCAAGTTCTAGGCCATTGCTCCTTGTCCTATGGCTGTGCACCAGTCAGAACAGCTTGGCTTCCAGCACCCTTAAGATATTTATAAACATTAATCAGGTCCACCCTCAGTCTTCTTTTCTCCAGGCTGGACAGACCCAGGTTATTCAGCCTTTCCTTGTAAGGAAGGTGCTCCAGCCCTTTATCATCATTGTGGGAGAACAACACCTCCCTCTACCCGCTGGCCATATTCTTTTTAAAGTACCCCAGTGTGCTATGGGACACACTGTGGGATGCAGGGTAAGAGATGAAAGAAACCAGGGAGACTGAGATACAGAGGCAGCTAGTGGGCAAACTGTATGAACCAAGCTGTTTGAGAGATCCATACTGTACATCTATTTCTGCCAACAGAAGAATCTATTTCTCAGCCACAGAGAGCAGGATGAGGCCACTGGTGCTGCTAGCACCAGTGAGAGAACTCTCCATGTCTATGTTGATCTTTGTAGCCCTCTTCATATGTTTGTACGTGGCGCAGACATGTTTCTGCATGTGCCTCAGGAATATCGGCTCAGCCTCACTGCTGGCTGAATCAGGAGGAACACAGCTGAGGCAGCCTTGGCTCCATTGGTCTACTGGAATTTGCAACCTTTAACATACATGCTTTGACTTTCTCTTTCAAAACTCATATACATTTCCAGGGACAATGAAAAGAAAGTAAAGGAAGTAGAATAGTCTCAATTTTATTAAAACAGTATTTCATCTGAGTAAATCACATTGTTTTAAATTGTTGAGTTTTTTCATGTTTTGAAGCAGAAAGGAAAATGAGAACAGGCACGGTATTTATTATTATACAAAAGATCTACCTGTACTTACTGCCTATAGAAAAAAGCATCCTGATAAAATGACAGATTCTAAAATTATTTGCATCAAGAGTAGAAAGCATATGAATACCTTTCTGAAACTACAAGTTTGGGGACTAATTCAGAAATCGCACAAGGGAAATTTTATGGCCCCAGTAATGCAGTAGGACAGGTTAAATGATCATGATGTTCCCTTCTGGCCTTAAAATTTATTAACTTCCTCCCATTTTTCCTGTTGATAGGTTCAGCGATACTTTCTAACTACACAGCTCTCTGTGGATATTATACGGTAGCTGCATATAATTACTTCCATCTTAGAGCAGGAAAACTTGAGATTCTGAGGAGTTAAGTGACACAATCATCATGCAAGAATGCACTAGAACCCACATTAGACCTTAGATTTATTGAGTAGCCATCCTACATACAGTCCATCAGCCTCCCAATCTCTGACAAGCCCAGCGTTCCTTTTTCTCCCCTTCCATAAAATAAGGGCAATAATATATTCTTATTTCTATTTACCTATAAAATGCTGCCAAAGGTGATTTCAGCTTATGTGGAACTCCTTTAGCTATTTCTAAGCAAGTTACCGTGGGCAACATTAGCTGTGCAGCTACAGTAACACAGAGCTGATGACAAAATAATCAACTTAGTATTTAAAAAACACATTTTGCATTCTCTGCTGCCGTAGCTGGTAGTGTGGCACGAAACCTGTACTAAATATCTGTACCACAGTGGCTATTTTGAAGCTAGCATGAGCATTCTGAGTTGATTCAAGCTAGGACTGTGCACTGTGAGAGTGTTTAGGTACCCCAAGTGCAGTTGTGAAGATCCAATGCAGCTTTATTTTTATTTCATGAGCACCTGACATCTGTGCTCAGAAACCCATGGATTTTTCAGGAAGAGCTAACCTCTCTCACCAAGCATATGCACCAAGCTTATCTCTGATTGTCATTCTGGGTTAAAGTATTTACATTTTAAATGTTGCATACTCATACAACATTTAATATGCATAACAAATAATTATGAGAAACACTCTAATAAATAGTAGAGAGCAAAAACTCCTTAGAATTTGCAGATTTAAAGTGAATATGATTTTAATACTTAATTAAGTTGTTAAAAATTGAACAACACTTTTACAGCACATTTAAAAATATATTTTATGTGAAAATGCTCAGAAGCAACTTAAAAATGAACACGGAATGGAAACACCCTGCACTGGCTCAGATTTTTCTTCCCCACATCAGCTCAGCCCTTTTCTCCATTTTACTCAGCACCCACCGAAGTTTTAGGGAAAGACAATAGGACACAGAACTGGTAGTACTGTGCAGGTGACAAGGAGTATCATGAGCAGTTCCTTCCATCAGCTCTGCGAGCAGCAGCCTGTAAGCAAAGCCTGTGTGAAGATGCAGAAATCAAAAGAACAGAGAAAACATACTAAAGAACTTGCCTTCTTCATCTCAATACCAAATGTGAAGGGCATCCACCCCCAGAATGTGCATTCATTACACGCACAACCTTGGACTTCATGACAAGCAGCACAGCCATAAAAATGTCTTTCAGTCCTCCAGGCAGAAGATTGCCCATCACTGCTTTGCACATAAACCTGGAGTGCTCTTCAGTCTTCCTCAGACCTACTGGGCATCTTAAATCTCACTAAGCGTCAGACAGCAAACCTACCTACCAGCCTTCCCAACCTCACATTGATCTCTGCATGCACTAGGTCCATCTTTACCTTGTATTAGTTATGCATGCTCAGAAGTGCCTTTTAGAGGGAAATGAGAGCCTGTTATTTAACAGGAACTCATATACAGATAAACAAGCACTTGGCTTCTGCCCGAATCCCACAGTGAATCCAAGTGATTAAAGGGGGCCAGAGATGTGGCTAACTTTACATGGCATCCTGGTGACCACTTCCTGCCTAATAACCTAAATATAACATCATTTACCATAAACCTTATCAGGTGTTTCTCTTCAGAGATAATATTTGCTAATCTACTTCTCTTCTAATACAGACATCATAATCTACTTGAGTTATATTTTTATCAGGTTTAGGGGAGATTTTTGGACATGTATCAAATTATTTTTCCCTCTCAAGTCTTTTTCAGTCTACGTTTTTTCAAAGTACATTTTGTACATACAGAGAAAAAATTATTTTTCCCTCTCAAGAGACTTTTTCAGTCTACGTTTTTTCAGTGTACATTTTGTACATACAGAGAAAAAATGAGCACATAAATAATCACAGCAAATATAAAATCACGTAAGTTTTGTTTCACTTTTAGCTTCATTCTCTCACTTTGATTTCTACATTAAAAATATATATATATTATTATCTTTGGTATTATTTTTCTTTATATTCCATGATCACAAGGTTCTACTGGAATGTATCAACCTGTAAGAGGGATATGCTTTTCAATTCTCAGATACAAAACTCATGTCAAAGAAACAGAGAGCGGTCTTCTTCCAAGCAGGAGAGATAGTGTAAAATACACCTTCTTGACTTCAGTTTTTCTGGGAAAATTACTTTCACATAGATCCTACTGCATTAATCCTATTATTGGTTTCATAGAAGAAGGAAAAATGAGATTTACTATTTCCATTTTTTCAGTATTTATGTTGTGCTTAAGTATTATGGAGATGTGGCATTTAAAGCTTTTAAATATATTTCAGTTTTATTCCCTTCAAGGAAGAAAGCTTGGGCTTTGCGAATTAACAATTCTCTGCATAATTTCGCAAAGAGAAAATAACTGTGGAAGAATCTTGCATTTAAGAAAGCATTTTGCTACCTGTACCAACATACGCAATGACGGCAAATTAGTCTGAAGATCTGCATACAAATTATTCTGAAGAATAAGGGAGGGGAATGACACAAAAGATTTTGGCAAGTCCTAGATGCTTGGGAAGACTGATAGCACACCCATCTGACAAAATTAGCATTCATATCTCAGCTAAGGAAATTCAGTTGTCTTTTGTGGCCAGGGTTCTTGCTAGTTGTCTCTCCTTTAGCCACAGGGAAAGAAAAATCTTTAGTATTAACATATTTTTTGAATGAGGCACATAATTCTGTCTTTCACGATACTCTTTTTCTCATAAGACACATAAGCTATTCTCTACTACCCAGCTGAACGCAGCTCTGAGCTTGTGGAAAGGATTACAGAATTTTATTTGAATAAGAGCTAGTAGTTGCTTTTTGTGTCTGGTGTGATTACTAGAATTGCAATGTGTTCCTTTTTATGCATGCAGTAGATTTATGCAAGCATGTATAGTAAAGGATTTCTCTGCTATTGGGAGAGACGAATATCAGCCGGAGCATCTCCTAGGGATGCTCTGTGGAAGTACCCCGGTTGTTCCATGCTATAGTCTTCCTCCACTGCCACAAAATACATGGCCTACATTTTTGCATGTGCATATACTAGTGATAGATAACTCAGATTCCAAATTACAGCTGGGGAAGCCAAGCCCCAGGCATCAACCCATTTTTATGCAAGCATTTCAAAATGAGATTATATCCCTAAAACAAAATGGGATAAAAAGATCCTTAAAACACTAATAATTCCAACTTACAATAATGATTATTGTTCTTTTCAAATGAAGTTAAAAAAAACTGTGCAGTGGCTTTGATTTTTCTTTTTGTTAAATAAAGCATTGCTTTTATCAGTATGAAAACTCTACCATGTAGCCTAAATGCTTCAAGTGGATGAGCGCAGCTTAAAAATTTGGAAAATGTAGCTCTAATATGGAGATGGGAAGTAAATAAGCCACTGCTGTAATATCTTGAGTGGCTGAAAGCAATTTGATTTTTTTGTGTGCCACCATAATAGTTTTGACAGATTGTCCAGCTCCTAACTTTTTTTCAAGGTTATTTAAAACCCCAGAATGTGACACCCGGCAGAATTCCTGTGTAGATGGTACTGAGAGTTTAGATTCAGAGAAGACTAATTCCTTTGAGAAATTATGCATTTATTATTTATTGTTAAATGCACATGCTGCATTTAACTCCACAAGGCTTCTCACAAGAAGATATTTCTACAGAAATCATTTTCTTTCTCTCATCACGCCTTTTAATTATGTCTAAAGCTCTGCATGGCTGTAATCAATGTACACAAAATAAGTAAGCAGACAGCTACAAACACAAGTGAGGGAAAGAAAGGATGCCATGAGTTACTAAACAAAGATGTGACAGATTTACTGGAGGAAAAAGAAAATAGAGAGACCAGAAAGAAAGATTACAACCCAACAGGATTCTCTGATTTTACATCGTTCTTTTCTTCTACTTTCATTCCACTAGAACATGGAATGGATGCCAGAGATGCATCAAACTGTCCAAGTATAATTTAAGTAGTCAGGAAACAGATGTTCACAACAGTTTCTGGTCAGTGCAGGGATTTTATTACCTGCCCACAAGCTCCTACCCACTGTGAAAATTGTATCTCTTGCAGATGTACTGTATCAGATTATATCGAATTACATGTATTCTATAAGGTTAAATGACCCTAATCAACTAGCAACATAATACAATACCTCCTCCCTTCCTCTTATTCTCCCCTTATCCAAGACTACATAGAAGTTACTAACAATGGGCAATATTACAACGTGGTCTTCAAAAGTTCCATTTCTCCAGGAACTTGACTTTGTATGTTAGCGACTTCCTACATCGTGAACAGGTGGAGAATGCTGGAAACTGAAGGTAAGCAACAGTTCTCCTTCCCTTCTCCCTTGTACATGTAGCAAAGGTCATTACTAATCCACTTTCATATTTTCAAAGGAACAAGACAGTGTGCCAGCTCAAGAAATCTGCCAGAGTAGCCAGGAATATATATTACATTAGTACAGAAGTATTTTACTTCTCTTCAGATTTCTATAGTATTATCTGTCAATGAAAAAATACATTAGAAAACTTTGTAGCCTTTATATACACTGAATTATGATAAAGATTGTACGCCCGTACCTTAAATGCTTACCAAACTGCATATCTGGGTGTTCCCAATTCCCCCACTCTGAAAGACAGGACAATATAATGTTGCTTCATGTCCATGTTATATATATGTTCATTCACGTCTAAGTGGTCCCTTAAATTAGTCCTGAAATAACAACAAGAACAGTGAGAAACTGTTATTTTCTTTGCTTAAACCAAAATTTCTGAAGAGACTTGCAACCACAAAATAAGGAAAACATCAATAGGCAATTTTTTTTTGTTCTGCACTGAGAACTCCTCAAATGTTCAGGTTAGGTGACTAAGGATAAAATAAAAGACAAAATGCTAACAGGATCCTTCTTTGCCTGTTTAAAATGCACTAACACTCAGAAGTTGTATAAATGGTTTCACATCATCTGGCAGCTATGAAGAGAAAAACAAAACATCATTCTCAGGTACTGTACTTCTCGCTTTCTGAATAATATACCACCATGTACTGATTATTGTAACAGAGAGAACAATACACACAGAATTTAAAGTGTAATGTGTTTTATCATTCATATTTACACTGCACTATTCAGGAATGCATTTACATTGTGATATATGAGAGAAAGAGTAGATGATTATACAGAACTTACATACTTCACGGAATGCAGCCTTACATGACTTGTACTGTGGATGATAATCACAGAAACACCTTCTTCCTCCATGCTGGTACACCCAGACTGTTGCCAATTCATCGTGTTCTCCAACACTCTCACTGCAGCCTATCCTGCAGATGCCTCCACTGGATCCCTTCAGTACTGCACAGATGTCAGCAAGAGCCAACTTGCTCAGGACTTGGCCAAAACTTAGGTCTAATAAGAATCAGCAGATAATTTAGATGGATTGTTTGCTCTCTGAGACAATCCTGCATCCATTCACCTGGTACAGTGATGCTGAATCTAGCCCCAGTATATCTACACATATATATTATGTTATGTTCCATATATTCTGAGGAAGGTGTGCTTCTCTAATGGCTTGGTGTGATTACAGCAGTCAATGGAAGCTGATAGACACATGGAAGCAAAGTAGCAGCCATGGTGTTACAGACTGCAGTAGTTCATGATGGATTTCATTTGCAACTCCCTGGCTGCTGTTTTTGAAGCGATCCAGAATGGTAAAATTAGCCTCTGCTTCTCTGCAAACATGACTTGATTTTACACAGTTCCACTGAACAAACTGAGGGATCACAAGTAAAGGGCATTACTCATGATCCAGAAATTATGAACACGACCTTTCCAAGACTTGGTCCGGTCATAATCTAGATGGTAGCAAACTATTTCTAACAATCTCTTTAAGCAGTTCTTCCATTCTTATAAACTGCATTCTCTATCACAAATAGTTAATCCGGGTATAAATTCTTCAGAATTTCTGACTTTTCCTGGTTGACTTTCAGTAGACCTCTGTTTCCCTAAGCAAAGTTTCATTAAAACTCACACAGCCAGACAACTTAGCATGTGTCAGCCAGTCTGGGATAGCTTTCCATACATATCTCCCAGCCCACACCAAAGCAATTAGTTATTTTAACCTTCTTTCTCTGAAAGTTTACATTATGGAAATGTCTTGCTCTATCAATTGGAGGAACGCATTTGGTAGCATCTTACCCAGCAGACTCTTCCTCCTTCTGTCATCACAGTTTTTCTCTCATCTTTCTCTCCTCCATCATATCCAAACTTTAAGCCTACTCACACTCTTACTTCATCTGCTACCAATCCTACATGGCTATCCCCCTCATTAAGTTCAGTAGGGTTTTTCCGTCATTAAGTGTGCATGCTACCAGGCAGAGTCAGCCACAGAGTGAAGCTGGCATCTTATAAGGTCCTCCCTCTGCCTTCTGTACATCTCCATTATATTGAAAAATAAATTGTCTTGTTAGTTATCTTATTACATTTTAAGTTGACAAGTAAATCTTATTATAAAAGTGTAATTATACAATAAGATTTTTTTCATGCATTTAGCCCTCTCTCTCTGACACTTAATTATATCTACTGCTGCATGGCGATCTGAAACATTAAATTGCCAAATCAACTAAAAACACATAACAGACTGATTTCCTAGCTTACTTAAGGTTCTATTTTACCATACACTGAAAACATTTTAAACCTGTGTTCAACAAACCTTTGAAGAGGTTTTACAGAACTTTGCCCTAGGAATCTGCCTTCACATGCAGATGTGCACACACATAACACGCACATGCATGCTAGCCAAAGAAGTTGCACTGAGAGATAGTCACTCCATGGAACCATGGAACTTTGAAGGCCCTCAGAATCCAATGTATAACATTCAGCTTTTTTGTTTCAGGTAAGCATTATTCAGTCTGAACTCAGACTCCCTATAACCACCTAAACCACCCATCACCCCAATGGAAATAGCACCAGAGCCCTTCTTGCATTTTGAAATGAAAAGCCATAGGTTATACACATACGTTGCTATCCAACATTATCTCATTGTAGGAATGCATGGGGTAGTCAGCAAATGCACAGAGAGCCAAGGGAGATATCCTGCAGGTAAATTAGCCATGGAGTCCACCTGGGCATGGTCATACCTACACAGCACTCCCTCAAAAGTTCTAACATCAATCTCTGCACATCCTTAAGATATTCCAGCATATATATAAGAATAACACATTGTTATTCTTATTGGAGGAGCTTAGTGGTCAGTCAACTGACAGCTATGCTGAGGCCAGACATATTCCCAATAGCAGCATATAAAATATATAAAGCCCTTCTGCACATAGCTCTTCCCCTTGTACAGTTGAACCATCACAGTTTGCAGCCTGAGACAGCCCAGTAGTGGTTGCAAGTAATAAGAAGGCTACAGAGCAAAGTCTGCATGAAATTTGACCTTGCAGAGAGAAAGAAATGAATGTGATCTGCAAGTCTTAAGTTACATTTTTTAAAAAGCATCCAGAATTGGACAAAAAGAATTGTAGATCCCAAACTACCTATAAATTTTGTTGATGGCACAGAGATTATCTACAAGCAAATAACCTTCTCCCACACTGAAAAGAAGCCGGACTCTGGTAATGCACACTTTTGTTAAGGAGCCCACAGACAATTTAATAGGGACACTTTCATTTCCATAATGTGATCAAAACAAAGAACACAATTGCATCTCATAAACATGAAAGACATTCACCTTCATTAACTAATAAAGCTGAGAAATTATGCCATCAAATATAAAGGAAAGTGGAAGAAAAAGGGATGAGCCTTGTTCTGTGATGGTAAATAAGTTTCAGTAGAGTTACTGCATGAAATATATAAGAAAGCTTAAGGGACTTTGGCAACCAACTCTTGCTGAACTTCATCTGGAGGTGAATGACTAACACTTCCTCGAAAATCCTTCTGGAAACTCTATTTACTTCATTCCCTCAGTAAATTTTTTTGTTCTGCTTGTGTATCACATATCCTGTCTACCTTGGAACTTGCCACTTTAAATAGAGGACTTATTACAAGTAAACATACCTTTTCTAGCCCGATTCCAGCATGACTTTATTCATCTGTAATAAATTCTGAGTATAAATCTCTTTTACTGCTTTTCTCCATGCGTCAGAAATTCATGTACAGATTTGGTATAAGCAAGTGTAACTTCCTCTAGAAGTTTAGAAGGCAAACTCTGCAATGACAGAACATTGTAAGTTATATGCTAGTATAAAAACATTCATGTGACAAAATATACCTATTTGCTATTCAAGGAGTGTATCAAGACAGCTATTTATGCTACACTTTACAGAAAGCTAGGCTTCTATAGCTGAGACAAAGCATTAAAAAAAAATTCAGAACTCACTAAGATACCAAGGGAAGTGGCCAGGTTTTAATAGAAAGTCAGTCCATGAGTTGTTTACAAGGAGTTCAATATTGTCTTAAAGACCAGCTCCAAATGTGATCAGCACCACAGATCATTTAAAAATTAAGTCATGAACTGTTTTACTGGTCTGGTCCTTGAGCACTGTACGATATGAGGACAGAAAGACTTTGAATTATCCTTCTATAAACTGTTTCCCAAACAAAGCTTCTATTTTTTCATTATTAACATACCTATCCTTACAAATTTAAGTCATTTCCTGTCCTCCATATTCACAAGCTTGTAAGTCACCACTTCACTCCAGTTTCTGACAAAGATGATATGGAGAGAAAAAGCAGTATGTGTTCATGACTTGGCATAAGTACATACTGCTCAACAATAAGCTTGGATACAAGTTCACCATATGGTCCTCAGGCCATCTAAAGACCAGTAAGCCATGACTGCTTCTTTCAGTACGTAATAGGCAAAATGCCTTAAAGTGCTGCTACTCTGCTACAGATGGCTTAGGCTCTCTTTAAAGGTCTAGTTTTGAGGCTCTCTGAATATCAGTCACCCGCTGGCTGTGAACAGATGTAAATTAGTTGTATCATATAGAGATAAATAATTGCTTCTTAACGCGATCTTTCTCCACTGACTGTCCAGTAGCAGCTCTTCCCTCTCTAGTGTGTTCCTTTAAGAAGTATCTTCAATTAAGGAGTAAAAGACTCCTTCTAACTTGACATTTCAACTTGAGAAAAATAACTACTGCAGTTCCCGATAGGCAAACTATCAACTTAGGCAATTATTAAGCACGAATCTGTTACTATGAAATTCTAAAAGAAATCCTTGAAAACATATTTATGAATAGAACTTTTACTCTACTAATAATAAATGGAATTTTACAGAATAATCATGATTCTATTTTTAGGCAATTATAGAAAACAAGCTTGTTCTTGAATTCAATCAGCTTAAAAAGCATGTGCAAAAAAGCAAAAACAATATCAAATCATATTTTTGGTTAGTAACCAAGAAATATAATTCAAGTATGATTCAACAGCTCAGAAATATGCATTGTTATTATCAGTAATTGACAAAAGCAATACCTTGCTGCAGGAGCAGCATTATCTTTCCCTGGGGGAAAAATAAATTGAACTTACCTGGTAACAGTGGTGAAAAGCACCCTCAGTTTTCCTGGAACTTCATTTATCATGTATGACTTACCACTATTTTTTCATGTCACTTGTTGATCTCATCTTCTTGTAGAAAGCCATTTGTTTTGATGAAGGCCAACTGTATGACTTAGATAAAAAAAGGCAGACTGGCCACAATAATTTAATTGAATGGAAAACCATCCTACACAAATGCTATGAACAGAATTCTCCCTGGAAACAGTATCTATCTTAATGCAGTCACCCCAGATGGCTCTTATCTCTGATGTTTACCTTAGCAATACTAAAAGGTAAGTCACAGAGGAAAAGACTGAGTACAAAATATGTCTCAGCCCTCTCTGTACAGAGCAGTGGACTATAAAGAAAACAGCTCTTTATTTATACTGCCAATCATATTACTGTAACACCTAGAATTTTCCCTTCCCCTTCACACTGTCTTGCCCATTAAGAACTTGCTGCATTAAATACTGGAGAAAATGAAGGACAGAAGCTCACATGGATTATGCTATAACTGAAGAAAAGCAGTGAGAAATAGTGGAGTAAAAAGGTTGGAGAAAATCCCCCAGTTCTTGTCTCAGACTATGGATATTAAAAATTTTGTAGGAAAGAGATGTAAGGAAAAGCAATGCTTAACTGACCTACCTTGGGGAATCTCTTCTATACAGGCTTGATGACATGGAATAAAGAGTGCTATGATCTACAAAAGTGCTTAGGAAAGTAGTGGAAATTTCTCAAGAATGAGGAGCACACATAGTATGAAGGAGAAGATATAAAGCCCCTTCAATAAAATAACCTGTGATGTGTGATGACTGGGTTGTAAGCATCAGTTTCCTGGATACTAAAATTATAAGCTAACATTTTTCTTTAAAATAGAACAAGCATACAATTACTCTTCCAGTTTCCAAGTTTTATAGGCAAGTAAAGAAATGTAAATGTTTCCTAAGACACTAGTGCTGTGGAACCTGTTCACACTGGCAGACAGTTCAGATAGATTTGAATTCTCCACACGTATCATATAGCATTTCAAAATTCCACTGGGTAACACTAGCTTTAGTACATACAGTGTTCTGGGTGAAATTGGCACAGATGGTTATTCACATATGTCTGGTATGTAGAGCTGCCACATGTGATGTGAATCATCACATTTAGTAAGAATTCTAACAACCTCTGCTAACCCTCAGCCTCAAAATCCTGCTGAGTGGAAAAAAATCAGATGTTCTCCAAGCTGTAGAACTGTTGTGTAAGTACGCTGTTTTCAGTATCTCTAATACTTTGTGCTATTACATCTGTAGTTCAGGGTTTGTGTTCTGTTTTTCTACATAGTAGTTGTTTTATTGATTTGATCTGCACATAGCACTGACACTGAGACACTACTAATTCATGCACAGATCTTTGGACATTTCATGTCTTTTGAAAATGAGCTATGATGGCTCATCAGAGCATACAGAATTTTCAAGATGAATCTGCGTGCCTATGTTAAAAAGAGTAGCAGTAAAACAGAAGACTGATGCATATGAACAAGACTGAAACATCTACTCTCTGTTATGTTTTACCTTAACGCTTATATTCTCTTCTGTACTGGATGCTGTTAAATCTTTTCCCTTGATCCCAATTTGTGAATATTTAACTTACCAGCTGTACAGATATTTTTCACAATTCCATTCACAGATGGAGATCCCAAGTGAGGTTTGAGGTGCTGGGGGCCCTGACACTTACAGCTTCAATGGTTTTTCTCCCATCAGAAATAGCAAACCTACCTGCCACAAAAATTTCCACAAGAATGTATATGAAACTTGGTATGCGCACTTAAGACATCTTTCATTCTAGAGGACACTGTTTCCTGGTGACTGAAATATAAAATTCCTTAAGCTATCTATCTAAAGTATTCTGTTAATAGTTTTGGATCTTCTCCATTTCTTTCCTCTTGTTTTCCCGACTACACACCTCCCAGATATGGGGTATTCTGACAAACTTGTAAAAGCTGAAGTTTCTAAATTCTAAAATACTAAATTCACTTTGAACTATTCAAAGAAATAGGAAAGATTAAAATCACTTACACCTCAAGGTCTACCACTCAACTGCTTAACCTGCATTTGCAGAACTGAAAAAGATACAGTACTGTGAGAGGAAACAAAGACTTAGAAAATGGTGCACAGAGCACAGTGACTTATTTAAGCTTCCAGGCAACCACCTGGGACCAAGCTTCAGTGATAGATGCAGTGGGAATGAGAAGAGAGGAAGAGCACAGTGTGAATTTCTGAAGTGATGTGGCAAGCCTGTTTGAAAACAGTTAGTGACTGGCTGGCAGAATCAGCAGAAAACAATCATTCAGTAAAACTCATTGGAAAAGAAAATGAGAGCAACAAGAGATGAGCTAAACAGTAGCTAAATAAGATAGCGATGCAGAGTTTTGACAGCTAAGAAGCAGCTGATGGGATTTACTATAGCCACTGAGATGGAATTTCAGCAAGTGTTGAACATAAGAGCATCACTGGAAGATGGGCTTGAGATGGGAGAGCACCAGGGCACATGTTTGGGAATGGCTCTGGTTAGTGCACATTCCAGTAGAGCACAGCAAGGGGTTGATCATAGCTTTCCAGATGCTAGAAAAAAATTTTTACCTACTGTGTCGTGTAAGCACTGACTTACAGGAAAACAGAGGCCAGTAGAATTTAAAGACTTCAATGAGAGAGGACTTTCACACAGTCCAGAAAATACGGAGGGACTCCAACCCACCATCACATACTCAAATTACCCTGGCTTTATATGAAAAACTTACTTTTAACTGTCAAATATATCATAATTGCATGTTCTTATATTGATGTTTTACTCAATTATTTCATCAAGATTAGTCTTATTTGGTTCAAAAAACAATAATCATAAAACTCATGGAAGCACACATCCAAAGGATATCTTAGCCCTTTCATTGTCAGGGAAAATAATACAAAACTCATATATCCAAATGGCAAAAGAGTAGAGGACAGGGAGGCCTTGCAGAGATATCTTGATAAATTAAGAGGGCTGAGAAATCACCAACCACATGGAATTTGCCAAAAGCAAGTACTGCATTCTGCACTTGGAATGGGACAACCATCGAGGTACATACAGACAGGATGAGAGACTGCAAAGCAGCCCTGCAGAAAGGGGCCTGGGATAGCTGGCTGATGGCAAGTTGAACACGAGCCATGGCAGCCCAAAGGGCCAGCTGTACCCTGGAGTGCAGCAAGCCCAGCACTGCCAGCAGGCAAGGGGAGGGCTTGTCCTGCTCTGCTCTGCATTGTGTGGCCTCACCTCCTGCACTGGGTGCCACAATATCGGAGGGATATAAAGCTATTAGAAAGTGTCCAAAGGAGGGACATGATGGTAGGAAAGGTCTGGAGGGGAAGACGTCTGAGGAGCGGCTGAGTTCCCTGTGTTTGCCCAGCCCAAAGCAGAGGTGCTGATGGGAGGCCTGATGGCGGCTGCAGCTCCTCACAGGTAGCGGAGGGGCAGCGCTGAGCTCTGCTGTGTGACAGCGACAGGGCCCGAGGGAACGGCATGGAGCTGCGTCAGGGGAGGGGAGCTGGGGGTGAGGGAACGGGTCTGCACCAGAGGACGGTGGGCACAGCCCCAGCCCCGGCACAGCTGCTTGATGCCCCGAGGAGTTCAAGAACCATTTGGACGCTGCTTTCAGACCTAGGGTTTGATTTTTGGGTGGGTTCTGTGTGGAGCTAGGGGTTGTATGCAATGAGCCTTATGGGTCCCTTCCACCCTGTATTGTATGACTCTGAAATACAGACTGCAACAACTTCTGTTTACTTGCATTAAAAATGCTTAATTGCTTTAATAACAGGCTCACTGGCAAACTTCTAACTTCAATGTATTATCTTCCTCATTAGAATTCCAGTGGCAGGATGAGCACATGGGCTGCTTATTATACAGGAGTTCATTATCAAATTCTACCATAGATTGATTATCAATAAAGTGTTTTTCATTTCCTTAGAATTCTCACCACAGGGCTCTTTTATTTATTATCCTTCCATTCTCTTTTCTTTATCTAATCAGCCTGTGTTGAATCAGCTGCTAAGCTTTCAAGAGCAAATGGTTTCTTCGGTCTTGTAACCGTTAAAAGTCCATAGGAGCTATCATTCAGACCAAATGTGTTATTGTTCCCTTAAAGAGCCAACACTGCTTTCATTTTTAAGTACCTGTGTATCAACAGTGTAATGATACTGAATAATGACCAAATGCTTTTTCAGACAGATGTAGAAAACATGCTTCAAATACAGAGAAAGGTTTGCCTTTCTGGTTTGGGAAGCTAGAGCATGCATGTGCGTGTTGGTACGTTCCTCCTGTCAAACACTGGGGAGCAAGAATTACCTGCACTGAATTTCTGCTGGGAGGCAGCTGGGCCCAAGAAGCTACCAAGGGAAGCTAAAACACACTAACTGCATGGTTAAGGTTCACTTGCCTGTAGCTGGTCTTTCTGGGTGCCTCTCTGATTAACAGGGTTGTGTTAGGAAACAACACGTGGCATCAGAAGTTCCTTCTCATATACAATCAGTGAAAGTGAATTACTCAAACCTCCTCTGGGGCTGTGATTGGTAGGAAACAAGGGGAAAAATGGGTAATGTTTAAGTACCATCATTTGTACATAAAAGCTGTCAAAGTTCATATAAATAAACTGTAGAAAGAAGCAGCTCTGGGTACTCTTTTCAGAAGAAAAGATAGAAAATAATTCTGGAGGTTTAAAGGAAAACCATGAAGCATCCTGTGCAAAGAGCAAATGCTATATGTATCATCTGTTTGGGCTGAAAACACCAGAGGGAACTGTGAGAACAAAAGAATTTGGCTGTCTCTGACAAAGTTCTTTTATGTGACAAACTAGTTTCATCCTATGACTTTTAGTGCCAGTGGGTGGAGATGACATAAGTGCTAACTACCAGCAAAAGGGGGAAATTTATTCTCTGACCCACAGTTTCCAGCCCAGCTATTTTTATTTAATTAAAGTGTAATGCAACACACAGCGTGTTATTTGAAGTTTTTGTATTCTGATCTTACAGCTGATGAGAGTTTAATAATTCAACTGATTTAACAGGTAATGAGATGTTAATGGTTCAGAATACATCACGGTAAATTATAAGCTGAGCATGGACTTTGGGTAACTTTGGGATGGAGATCCTGAGGGGCTCGGAGATTAATTCCGTGAAGTTTCCTGGCTGGAACATGGGATGCTGTGATGGTGGTTCATTGGGATCCTGCTGTGCCAAGCAAGAAGTCTTCTGACAGTGAAAGCCAGAGCTCTGCTCTATATAGTATGGGAGGACTATTTTTTGATCTTGACACTGGAGTCATTTTGCTTGGACTTACAGGTGAAGTTTCAAACAATGATGGTATCAGAGTATTTGCTCTAAACAGGAAATACACTTTGTAACTAGAACAGCATGGCTGTATCTCTGATGGCTGCTGGTTTTGTCCTGATATTAGACAGACTTTTTTTTTTTTTTTTGCCAGTACAACAATTAATCACTGGTATAACACTGGTATAACCTCCCAAGGGATGTGGTAGAACTTCCATCACTGTAGGTTTTCAAAATGCAGTTTACAGGATGCTAGGAAATCTCATCTGGGCTTCCTTATACTATAGAAAAATTGGACCTGATGATATTTCCAGCCTGGGATGCTATACATTTCAGTTCTATGAATCTGTTTGTTTTACATGAGACTACGCCTACATATCTTGTTCTCAAAAACCTATTTTTTACTGGAGAAAAGTAAAACTTGCAAAAACAATAGGATAATTTCAAAGCTAAGTGCCTAAAAATTTAAGTGAACAGTACTGGATCTACTCCTGGTGTTTATTTAAGAAAAATTTCTTGGTAAGTGGCATGTTGGTGATTCTACCATTCCCAAAGCTGAAATTTTAAGGAGACAGCTATTCCCTATCTTTAGATAGCTATCTAAGCTTCTACCTAAATCTGTCTTTTTAAAGCTCTCTTTCTAAAGGGACTCTCTACATCCCTGTTATATGGTTGAGCTTGCCAGTACTGACCCTGCAACAGTGTCCTGTGTGCTTTCCCGCTGCAGATTTATAGAAATAACCTTTCCATCCATCTGGAGACCTGTTCTTTTTACTTTAGAAATATAAGAGATTTTCCTCATTTTGTGAGCAGACCATTAGGACATTCAACAAACAGTGTTACAAAAGCGTAAGTAGAATCAGTACAAACCAGGGCAAAAGGCACTGGAGGGGTGGGCTGTTTGTTGCTTTATGGGCTCAAAATATGCCACAAATACGGGGTAGTGCCACAGATTAGTAGTCTCAAGAAAAGTAAAAATGATGAGAGTGATACATAAAAACAGAAAAAGGAAAGAACTTATCTCAGAGAAAGCACTGTTAGCCAGTGACATATAAAATTAAATACCTTTTTTCAAGTGTTTTGTTTATATTAAAGTAAACCACGGGCTGCTGGTTTTTGCTTTGTTTTGGTAAGGAGATATTTTCTCAGCACTGAAAAAGTCTTCTTATGTAATATGCAAATAACTTACACAATATTTTTTAGCCAAAATGTTAGTAAAATTTATCCAGGATTAAATGTGCCTTCACAAAAAGATAATAGGTAATTTATACTAGCTGAAATAAGAACTGTAAACTATCTTATCTAAAGTCTGAGGACTCAAACTGATCAATGCTGGAAGCCAAGGAGGATTTAGGTACCCTTATGTAACACTGCATCCCTATCTAGGTACTATATGAGCTTTTTCTGCCCTTTTTGACAAGCTCATAGGTTTGATGAATCATTGTTTGTTTTTTGATTTTGCAATTCCCATGTTCTTATAAAGAAAATAATATATGACAAGGTCAAGAATATGAACACAATTATAAAAGAAGCTTGACAGATCAGATAAAACTTCTGTGGTATAAAGGGAAAAATAAATAAGGAGTTCAAGAATGGAGATTAATGTGGGTAGTAGGGAGGCAAGCAAAAATAGAAAGCTCCAGTCCTGGAAATACACAGCTGTCAGTAATTGGTCAACAGTGGGGAAAAAAAGAGGGGAGAAGCAGTCAACATTACCCGATACCAGTCTAAGCTGTGAACTCTAAGGCATGGTTAGAGTTTTCACAAAAATTGCTGAATTTAAAGAAATAAAAAGAACAACCAAATTCAGAGCTGGATTAAATGAAAATAAATCAACATCAGTATAAGCCCACATACAGAGTGTGTTCCCCATGAGGATCTGGATACACATCAGCTAGTGTTTAAAACTATATTTAAGATGGTGTTTGGAACAAAACCACAGTGCAAAGTTCATCTGGGAAGGAATGACTGGAATAAATAGATTCAGAATGCATAAAATAATCAAGAAAAAAGCATACCAGCTTTCAGGCAAGCAAAAACAACATGTATTCCAGAATGAAAAGGAAGAAAAGTAGAAAAGAGTGAGGAAAGACTGTATTGCCCTCTACATTTAGCTATGAGCCTGCAAAAATGGGAGTGTTGGTTTCTTTTCTCAGGTGCCAAGTGATAGGACACAAAGCAATGGTCTCAATTTGCACCAGGGGAGGTGTAGATTTAACGTTAGGAAGAACTGGAACAGTCTATCCAGGGAAGTGGTGAAGTCCTCATTCCTAGAGAGACTTAAAAGATGTGTGGACCTGGTATGAAGGACATTTATCATTTATTGATGGGACTATGTAGGCCAGGTTGATCTTGGATTAGGTGCTCGTTGAGGTCTTTTCTAACCCAAAGGATTCTGTGACTCTACGGAAAGCAATCTACAAGTGAGCAGAAGAAAGAAAATGAGATTATCTGAGAAACATCAATTCTTTGGACTCGAAAAAAAAATTAATTGGTTTTAACATAGACTGCAAAAAAATTTAAAAAAAAATGCAGGCAGGCAGTAAGAGGTGGAAGTACAGTAAAAAATATATAAATGAGAGAAAAGAGCTGAGGTGAAAAGAGATAGTACTGCAGTCCAGGTGCTTGGGTGGGACTGTGATAATGGCATCTGTTTAACTTTCTGGTTTGCAATTAGTGCTTTTTAAGTTCCTTTAAAAAAAAAAAAAAATCGTGGTTGAGCTGTAGGTAGCATGATTGCTTGTTTGCTTTGCCATGATTAGTGGGCTTTGGCAAAAAGGAAATATTTCTCAGGCAGAAGTGGTTTATCCATTTCTGATAGAAGCTGAATGTGCTCAGTGGGAACAAGTTGCAGGAGAGAAGAGCTGGGCTGTTGGGAAGGGACAGACTTGGCAAGCATGGATCTGCTAAGGCACAGAAACAGTGAGAGAACAGAAACAAACATATAGTCAGCCTGGAGCCAAAGAAGAGAGAATTATCTGAGGCAACCAGTGGGATGGGAAGATGATTCAAACCAGAAAGCTGCTGAAATTTGCTACAGCAGGGACAGGGCTGGAAAGAAAAACCTGCCCAGCCTGGTACACAATGTAGAAGGGTTACAGTCTCCTTTGTCTTCAGTTCTTTCTCAGTTTCTCAAAAAAAAAAAAAAAAAAAAAAAGTGTTAGCAGCTGAATGTAACTTGGGTGGATTTTGTTGTTGTTCTTTTGTCTTTTGCAGTAGTTGCTTTAAGAGACAGACAGTGGGTTGGTTTCTTCCTGGTAGACCGTACCCAGCACTGTCGCAGGGTGAGGATGTTTTCAGTTTATTTTCTAGTCTTACAGACTTCTGAGGTGATTGTATGGAATAGTGTCTTTGTTTCTGCTTCAGTACTCAGTTTCTGATATTTAGATAATTGTCAGCATATGACAAAATAAGCTTGCTTAATTTTGAAAGTTATGTCTGGACAAACAGTAAGAAACCTCCAGAATTTGTCCATTTGGGGTCATTTTACACTGCTATAGGCAGCTTTCAAACAAAGCACAGAGTTTTCTAGGTGTATATCAGTGGCATAGTACAATATTAATGCTCGCATAAACATGTAAGACAGAAGAGATTAAACAAACAACAAAAAGACAGGGAAAGATGGAGATATAAAATTTAGCTGATACAGTTATATTTCTCTAATAACATTTTTTTCCTTCCAGTTAGAAGTAGTTCAAAGGTGAAATGTAAATGTGTATTATGGATGAAGTAGAACATCCAGCATTAAAAACAGGAAAATGTGTGTGCGTGGATATTAACTCTGCATTTTCTGGTTCTGAAAAGTCTGAGTTATATACTTCTCAGTATTTTCTGTCCCCTAAAAATGTAGAAATTATATCATACCACACATCACAAAGACTCAACTTTCAGTGAAAGTTTTTTTCACCAAAACTTAAGTTTTCCACAGAGATTTAATTAATAGCGTAGGCAGCTACAGTTATTTTGTATGTACCCTATGATAATGGTGTGAGAAATGTCAAGTGACTATGACCCTTCAATCAGTCACAATTCTGAATTCGCTCCAAAATAGAGCAATAACTTTTTGTAACACTGGAACACATACCAGAAATCTGGAAAACTCAGGGGAGTTTTTTTCAGAAGTTTCCATCCTTGGACAGAACTAGATGCAGAACCCTTCACTAGATACTTAGGATACACTAAGTCACTCAGTTAAAACCACAGTGGAGCTGCTTTGCAGCATTGCCCTTATCTATGTTTTCTTTGAAGAATGACAGTTTCATTTTGCACAGATTGTTCCGATGAACTCAACATGGTGATTCCTGCACATGACCCCAGCAGCAATGAAAGCAAAGGGGAAGCAATACCTGTTGTGAGCTTACCAGGGCTTTATGTCCTTCACATTCTGAAAATTGAAAGACTACAGCTTTCTTTAAGCTCCTTCATAAGAAGATCAGTGAGTTTTGCTCTGAGCTGTAGATCATCTGGGAAACCTGTTCCTTTTAGCAGAAGGGGAGTGGAGGAAGGTTAGTAATTCCTTTAAATGAGATTTACTGGATTACGGACACATTGCACTGGCAGGCAACTAACCCTGAGGCATGAGATTCATCTGTGAGTTTACCTCTTGGTCAAATGCAAACACTACATTACTGAACCATGGGTTTGTATTATTAGAGGCTGAACCATGGAATGCAAACCTCATGTTCAGGACCAGTGAAAAGTAATGCACTTTCTCAAAGGCCAGTACATATACTCATGAGCTGTTGATCATAGCAGGATCTTCTTGGAAGAGAAGGTTATCAGGAGTAGGCAGCATGAGTTCAGCAGGGGGAGGTCATGTTCGACCAACCTGGTAGCTTCTACGATGTCATCACTGGCTGGGTAGATAGAGGGAGAGCAGTGGTTCAGCAAGGCATTTGATACTGTCTCCCACAACATCCTTAATAAAGAAGTGTGAAGTAGATGAGTAGGTGATGAGGTGAGTTGAGAACTGGCTGACTGGCAGAGCTCAGAGGATTGTGATTGGCAGCACAGAGTCCAGTTGGAGGCCTGTATTTGGCAGTATTCCTCAGCGGTCAGTGCTGGATCCAGTCTTCAAAATCTTCATCAGTAACCTTGATGAGAGGATAGTGTCAGCAAGTTTGATGATGATACAAAGCTGGGAGGAATGGCTAACACACCAGAAGGCTGTGCAGCCATTCAGCGAGACCTGCACAGGCTGGAGAGTTGAGCAGAGAGGAACCAGATGAGGTTTAACAAGAGCTGGCATAGAATCTTGCACCTAAGGAAGAATAACCACATGTACCAGTACAGACTGGGGCATGACCTGCTGGAGAAGGGCTCTATGAAGAGGGACCTGGGTGTCCTGGTGGACAACAGGTTGGCCATGAGCCAGCAGTGTGCCCTGCTGGCCAAAAAGGCCAGTGGCATCCTGGGTGCGTTAAAAAGAGTGTGGCCAGCTGATCAAGGGAGGTGATCCTCTCCCTCTACTCTGCCCTGGTCAGGCTTCACCTGGAGTATTGTGTCCAGTTCTGGGCTCCCTGGTACAAAAAAAGACAGGGATCCCCTGAAAACAGTCCAGTGGAGGGCCATAAAGATGATAAAAGGGCCTGTGGCATCTCTCTTATGAGGAAAGGCTGAGCAAACTGGGTCTGTTCAGCCTTGAGAAAAGAAGACTGAGAAGGGATTTGATCGTGTAAGTATCTAAGGTGCAGAAGGCAAAGGGACGAGCCAGACTCTTTTCAATGGTGCGTGGCAATAGGAAAAGCAGAAATGGCCACAAACTGAAGCACAGGAAGTTCCACACAAATATGTAAGAACTTCACAGTAAGGGTGACAGAGCACTGGAACAGGCTGCCCTTGGAGGCTGTGGAGTCTCCTTCTCTGGAGACATTCAAGACATACCTGGAGGCTACCTGTGCAACCTGAACTAGGGAGCCTGCTTTGGCAGGGGCGTTGGACTTGGTGAGCTCTAGAGATCCCTTACAGCCTCCACAATTCTATGATTCTGTGATACCTACTGTTCAGCTGACGACTGACACTGAGGTGAGCAAAGACACAGGTTACTGACAAACTGTGGACATGAAACAACTAGAGGTGGTTTTGTGTGTTGAAACACATTTTGTGTACTTCTTAACCTATACTCTTGCAGCAGAGTTCAGCCTGTGAGAAAACAGTTCAAGGAAGACAAATTGTTACTTATTGGATGAGATCCTCGTGTAACACCATTGCTTCGAAGTCTCCAGCCCTGTTTTGGGGTGAGTGCACCGCGATATGTAAATTGAAGAAATGTAGTGGATTTCTTTGTTAAGGAAACACGATGTATTAAATAACATGTACATAGTTTTAGCAGCTGTCTTTCTTCAAATAACCAGACAGTGCTATTTTAACTTTGCAGTATTTTCAGTTGAGCAGTCATAAACATGGGGAGTCAAATTTTTAAAAACTGCACCTGTATTGCAGCAAGCGGTGTTGTGTGTAACAGGCCATACAAATGCACTCTCGTGCTCTTGAGGATTTTCTGAACACAGATACCAGACCTAACTGAGATTGAAGTAACAAATGGTGCAGCCTGGGGCTGTCGTTATCTATTTATAATTATAATCTTTGTTTCTTGAAATCTGTATCCAACCTGTGCCATGATTTCAAGGTAAAATTAAGGAAATATGTTTCTTCAAATAGTTTGTGTTGATTCAGTCAGTTGCCTGACCAAAAGCTAGTCTAAATCCAGACTCATCCTGCAGTCTGAATTTCCAGTGAAACATCATACTTTGAACCTAAAACACGTGCAGCTGTAGAACAGAATAAAGTGGCTGTAATAAATTGTTTTACTCCATTAAAAGTGCTAAGAATCTATTAAGAATCTGCAGCAAATGCCTTACTTTTTAATTATGTAAGACATCATCTTTAAACATAAAGAAAAACTTGTCCTTCCTCCATAAAAAATGTGTAGTACCACTGGGACTCCACCTCATTATTCATAATGACCTGTTTCAGGCTACAAGTTCATGAGTGCTCTAAGCCGGCATTAGCCAGCATCGCTTCCAAGCACCCTACTGGCTTCCTCCCTTTCTCCTGCTTACTGTCATGCCTCTGCCCTGGCACATAGCTTTATGCAGCTGAGTGGTAGATTGGGACAGAGAAGTGGTATAATCTGAAATAGGGGTAGGAGAGGGGACAGGAGGCTTACTGAACTACATGAGCAATTCTACAGCACAAGGGTAAAGGCAGTGCGAAGCTGCACAGGAGAGGTGTGCTGCAAGGCTGCTGCTTTGAGCACTGATGCCAGCTTGTGGCACTGTAGCATCCAGATATAATGTTCTCACTAGGAGTCACTCAGCACCCATCCTCCATTCCTCCAACCCTGAGAAATCTTCAGATGATGAGAGTAGTAGGCTGGACATAGTCCTAACCATGTAAATGCATGCCTCAAGCATTTTTTAAATCATTTATGGGTACTCCCAAAACTACAGAGAAACTATAATATACATTCCTCAGAGCTTTCTTTTCAATGCTGAAAACAACCCTGTTTGCTTTAGAACTGTCCAAGCAATGTATCACCCTTTTGGCATTAGATTCATATTAGCTCTGTCAGGAAACCTCTCTTCTGCAAGAGTAATCAGGAAACTGCAATATAACCTCAGTCTAGCTGCATACTGTGCCTCTATGGAGAAAGCCTGAATTACAATCTGTTCAGGAAAGGTGCTGTGTGAATGCTCTGTGGACAATATTCATCACTTTTTCTCCCATGTCAGAGAAGCAGTTCTGCTTAGGACTTGTTAAACTAAGGAGGCAAAGCGGGATTTCTGATTACAGATTTCATAAATGCTCTATTTTACAAAGATTTTTTTAGTGAAGAGGAGCTCAGAAAAGCGTCTCATTCTTCTACATGATGGAATAGGAAGGAGAGTAAATAATCATCAAAAGTTGATAGGCGATGACATGCCTGTTTTAGAGTGGGCATTACCTAAGGAGAAAGACCTTTGTTTCTCTAGGAGGTAAGGGGAAAAAATGTTCAGTGAAATAGAAAACCTGCATGATGATTTCATTATGTCAGGTCAGTGATGCAGTTAGATAGACTAGAACAGTTAGTTCCAGCAAATCTTCTGACTAAACACATAAAGGAGGAGGTTATTCACCCTTCCAGGCCTTTTGAAAATAACTGCAGGCATTGTGGATCCTTTTAAGCACAGTTAAAGAGAGCACACATCCTTGCTGGTCATATATAGTTAGACAACTTGTTGCCTGGAAACAGATCCAGGTAGTTTAAAGCACCGTAAAGAGTCAATTAAATAGCTGTCTTTGTTTCAAATTCTAAACATTCTCTTGTTTTCATCTTTTGTCTTCTTTAAGGCAACTGTTCTATATTTTGTAAATTATCCATAATAGATACAAAACTGATGAAATCCTGTAATGATTCCCTTAGTGAAATAAAAGCACCAGGAATGGGTACTGAAACATCACAGCTAACTCAGCAGTGGTGTGAAGGTGCAAGGGTCCTTTTGTCCATTCAGCCTTGATTGACTGAGTAGCAGAAAGATGTGGGATAAGAGAAGGATGGCCTTGAAGTTACCTGAGAGGTAAAAGTGAGAAAAATAATACAGTGGTGGAAAGCTATTAAGGGATCTGGCTGTGGACAGCACATTTGTGTTTGTGTAACGGCTGTCCTTCAGACAGCATCCTCAGCCTGTTTGGCCCTTTATAGAACGTCAGAGACTCCAAGGCTCAACTTAAAATAAAACCTGATCAAACAATCTATGTAATCTATCCCTACACTGAAATGAAGGGAAGGACTCCTGAGAAATGAGTTATAGACTGCTTCTGAATTACAAACACCTCAGCCCCATTCGCAAAGAGATGAGGTGCTCACTCTCACAGCCCCATTTTTAGGAATTTGGGTTCTTTTCTGAAGAGATGCCTGAGGAAATATCACAAACTAAACCTGTCAAAAGAGAAGCTGCTTATCTAGCCACGAGGAGACAGAGCAGGTTTTTCCTTTGCTGTCCCTGTCCTCTCTTTTTTTTTTTTCCCCCATCTCTTTCCATCTGGAGAATCCTGCCTGAGATACTCATTGCCCAGGGGTAAATCTTCTCTGAAAGCAGCAGGTTTCCTCCGGTCCTTTCAAGCAGTTTCTCGGTGTTTTAACTCTTACCTAGGATGCGGGCTGTTCCATTCCCTTCATCTTCACATATCTTGAAACTGTACTTTTAGACCTACCTTCCCAGAGGTGATTAAACCACCTGCCAGGCCGAGGGAAGTCTGACCCTTTTGCTGAATGTAAGTCATGATGCAGCCACAGCTGCTAAACTAGCAGAAGCACCAGGAGAGCTCACAGCAGTGAGCTTGGATTGCTGCCTTTGCAGATAGGGAATTTGCTGGAGGGTGATGTCCTACATTTCAGATCCCACAGTACACATTTTACAACCTGGTTAATGTTTCACTCTGATCCTGCATAATATATCAACAGTCCTCAGAAAAAGGCTTGAACTCAAGATTTTCCTTTTCCTCACTTTCAAGTGAGTATCTCAGTTTCTGAGCTGGGCACTAGGCTGAGAGCACTTTGAATGCATCAAACATCCACACTGAAACAGATGGCACAGCCCCCACTTGGTGAAACCTGAATGGACTCAGGTGTAACACAGATGCCAAAATGCACAATATTGTCAAATATAAAGCATCTGGGAGCATGCACAGAGGCAAAGTTCCATGTTCCTATAGTGTACAGGGTAATGCAGCAGCTGAGCAAAATGCTTTGGGATTTGGGCATCAAATTCAACTTACATTCTTTGGAGGGATATAGGATTTGATCCTCAAACCCTTGAGTGGAATTATAGTTTGTTACTTTGTCCCTGCCCCATCTGGAGCCTGCCATTAGGATTCCCTCTGGGAACTCCCGCTTTTAACGTGTGGAATTTGCAACCATAAAAGAATTAAGCTCATTTAATTTCCAGGATTAGAAATCAGTCACACAGGATGGCAGTTTGTAGGGAGCGGTGGGTGTAGTGCAGCTTTCCAAGCAACAGAAAAGCCTGTAAACTAGCTGTGATATAGGCAAATTAATTAGTAACTGTTCACTCATTATCTAGTTTATTACTCTCTCCAGGTTGGACTCCTGCATGGATGTGAATATTCCCTCACTCAGTACTGTCAATTCCCACACCCCAGGTATGGGCTTCCCTTTCCATCCACAGGAAGAAGCGGATACCTCCGACCCAAACAGTGCAGTAAGGGGGACAGGTCATCTAACGAGCAAAATGAGATGCTGCAGTGAAAGTCGGCTATGAAGTCCTGTGCATATGGAGGTCTCTGGACCAACCTCCTGCTTATCACAGAGATCAGCTTATCACAGATCTTTATCCAGCTGGGTCTTGAAACACTAAACGGATGAAGACCGCATAAACACTCAGGGCAACCTACTCCAGCGCTTACCTGTCCTTATGGAGAAAAAGGTTTTCCTTTTGAACCTCTCTTCCTTCAGCCTGCATCTGCTGTTGTCTCTCAGCCTACTCCTAGGCACCCTGAGCAGGACCTGGCTCCATCTCCTCAGGACTCCTCTTCCCAGGTCGGGTGCTCCGGGCCCCTACTCCCATGGCAGCCTTCAACTGAACTCACTCCCAGGTGTTAGTTTCTGCCTGGGACTGGGGGCCCAAAGCTGCTTTCCCTCTTCCCTACGGTGCTGTGTGATGCAAAAGCCCAGGAAAATGGAAAACCCCTTTAGTGCTCTCTTCCACATTTAGAACCAGCTCTAAAGCCACATCTCAGCACTCGTGCAAGAGCTTATAGGCAGCCATCAGTAGCATGGGAATATGTGAACTTGGCAGGCACAAGTGGCCCAAGCAACCTGGAAGGGAAGATTAACTGAGCTTCTGTGACTGATTTCTATCTCCCTCTCATTTGGGAGAGGAGGAGAAAGGACATTTTTTCTCCTGTTGCATTTCTTTGTTTTAGCTTGAACAGCTGTTTCATTGAGTTGAGTTTCATCCTTTCTCCTCCCGTATGATTTTGAAAGTCACAGCTTCCCTGGTTGTTTTGCATGGCTCCAAGCCATAAGTTGCCTTGTTAAGATGAAATTCGTTTTCTAACTATTGATCTTACCTTCTAAATTTTTCATTTGCTCTTTGAAGTTGCAGCCAAACAGAAATGTTCCTGCCACTGACTGTGATTTTCTCACATGAAAATTAAGCTCAGCGTATCCTGGTAAAGGTAATGAAATCAGATCATTATCAGAGAAAAATCAAAGCCTTTACCAAGTAACTTTTATGAAAGTATTCTGTTTGCCTGTGCAATGGATTGCCAAAATTTTTATTGCTAGCCTAAGCATGGCACCACTCAGATGATAAACATATTCTGACTCCACCTAACTTCTTAATGATTTTGTTTACTCTCCTGGATTAATTTTCAACAGATTAATGGTTGTTTTCTCCCTAGAGAAGATGATTTGGTAATGATCCTTTTGAGTCGGAAAGAAAAACTTACTGGATAGAATTGCTAATGTTTAGGTGAAATATTGCACAGGACAGAATTATAAATTAATGCCACATACATAAATCTGAAAAGTCTGAAATTCAGCTGAGAGAGTACTTTGTATGTTTATACTGCTGTGAATGTGGGAAAGTGTTTATAGTCAGATGATGATCATTAGTTAACTATTAGATTAAGAGGTAGGAAATGTTGACTTCACAGACTCGTAGGACTTCCTAATTAAATTTTCTCATATTTTTTATCAGTGTAACTCTACTCATAAACAAGCTTGCTGATCAAACTACATGGTACAAATTGCTTTTGTGCACAGCTCCTCAGGTTCGGGGAGGGTATTCTCCGTAGAATTGAAGAGACGTGCACAAGTGAAAAACTTTTTCTAGACAAGATGATTTCAAGATTCTGTTTTATTACAGTAAGGACAACTCTTGCTTCCTACAGTAGTGTCTGAGAATAGGCATTGTGGTTTCTGGGGAGTATCTGACTACAGGATATGCTCGGGGCTTATAGAGCCTGATCCATGGTTGTGGATGAATGCCCTCTGCATTGTCACCTTGTGTTTCAGGAGCTTGGGAAGCAGGATCCAGGACTGAGAAAATGGGGAGATGGGAAAATAGCATTAATCAGGAGGAGCCCTGCTTTTTTGCCTATTGTAGGGGAGGCCCAGTTTTGGAAAGCAGTACTCTAGTGAAGAGCCCTGCTGCAGCTGTTGTCCTCAAAGTTAGAAGCATGCAGGAGTCATCAGGAAGACACTGAATAAAATTTCTCCTTGTATTCACAAAACTTGCTGGCTATCAGATTTCAGTTTTCAAATGTCAATTTTACATCAAAGGAATTGCATTCCCCAGGGAGGCAAAACAACATAAAGCAAGCAAACAAACAATTATACATCATCTTCATCCACTCCTAAGCATGTTAATAGCTGTGTTAACACAGATGATCATCCTCCATTTAATAATGAAGATGCCTGTCTCAAAACCTACCTGACTTTTATCTGTAAGCAATGGTGCTAAAATGATCTGGCCATCCTTTGATCTTAAGCACAATGGGACTTCGAAAAGCAGCAGACTGTCCATTCTAGCCTCAGAAATCTCTTCTCTGATCACAGTGCTTCTGTCTGAACATCCCCACTTTCATGCTGCACTTGCAAACAAAGGTCCTGCCATCTCTCCTTGCCTCTTCACATCTTTCACAACCTATTTCTCAACAAAACTTTGTTCTTTCCACAATGGTTGCTAAGGAAAATTTGCAATTTTCCTTCATTTCCTTTTTTTGCTTTTTTCCTTCTCTCTTTTGATGCCGTTATGGTGACACACTGAGCTCCAGACTCCACTCACAGCGCTGCATCCCTCCCTCCTGCTCAGCTCTTGCCACCCCTCCTCACCTTGCTGCGTTTCCTATCTTTATGCTGTTTGGTTTATGATCTCAATGATCATGAGCGTTATGTTTAGCAAAAAAAAAAAAAAAACAAAAACAAAAGCAACACTTTTTAATTTGATCCACTTACGTCACTCATTGTACCACCCCTTATTTTTTCCTTCAATAAAAGTCATTGTTAAGCCCCTTTTTTCCAATGACATTTTATTCAAAAATCACTACTTCTTTGCCTTTTCTTGAGAGCTCTTTTATCAGTGCTGGTTTCTTTTGTCTACTCCCACTGCATTTTCGATCTCTGTCTTCCCCAGTGTGATCCCCGAATGTTTTATTTTTCTTAACTCTCTTCTCTTAACTCTCTTCATTTGCATCAGGTTCCAATGTTACAAACAGTACAGTTGTTGCCATCATTCCTATTTTTGGACAAACTACACGTTTTGCCTTCTGAACAGTATTTATATTGAAATTTGCTTCATGCCTGTTGTTCCAACTCATAAATGTCATGATTTTTAGCTGTGCAGAAACAAGCAATCCTGCAAGTAGCTACAGTCACCCTCCACTAATCTTTGGACACAGTTTATGGTTTTCTCCTTTTAAAAAATGCCCGTGCTGTGATCATTACTAATATATGCATGATATTTATTCTCCAGACTGAAGATTCAGCATCTTTTAGACCCATAACTTATTTTTGGTACCACTGTCAGGAGGCATTTAGAGTTCAGCTTTGCAGGATGCTACGCATAACGCTGCACCAGAGCACTTAAACTTCAACTTACTGTTCAGCATGCGTGTATTCCAGTCCAACCATAACACAAATTTAAGTGTAAGTGTGAAATTAAACTCTCAGGTAGACCAGGGTTCATGGGTTCAGTCCTTCACAGAGCAGAGTCTTACATACATTTTTGTAATACCAGTGCATGGAGCTCTGTGCCATGAAATGATGACATTCAATTTCAGCAAAAGAGAAAATAACACTGACAGAAATATTCACCTGCCAATTAACAGTTCAAAAAGTAGCTGTCTGTAGATGTATCAAGCCTCCCTACCTGCCTTCTATTGAATAATTCCCCCACGATATTCAACTGCCAACCCTCAGATTAAGCCAGCCCTCCCCAGCTACTGATTCTCATATATTCTAGCTTGCTTTTCAATAGAATAGCATGTTTCTTGTAACATACAAGAAAATAAAGGCTAAAATATCACTTGGCAAATGAATAGAGCCCAAGCATTTATAAAGCCTCAGAATATATAATACTTATGAAAAACGTACCAGAGGAACTGGAATAAATGGGGAAGTAGAAGGATATTAGAAGGATGTAGAAAGGCCCAGTGCAAGGATTAAATTTACTAGTATGAATATCTGAGCAATTGCAAAAGTGATCTTGCCATGTATAGAAGGTGGTTAAGATAATTTTATCAGGAAATAAAAGTAATTATGTATTACCTCCTATAAAGCAGCCTCATTTCCTCTTAGAATAGCAGATGATTAAGATCTCTTCAACACCAACTTTTTGATGTACAAACTTGACAAGGAGTGACTGAGTTTCAGGAAGTTCTCTCTAAGCCAGGCTTTCTTGCACATTTATCTTATCTACTTGTATTTGCTATCTAGAATATTTCTGCAAATTTAGTGAGATTTTTGCATTTTTACTCTGGGTCAAGATATTAGTTTAAGCTTTCTAAAGTCTGTCTCCTTACTAAAAATGCAAAATAGAAAAAAGAACCATATGAATTTTAAAACCACTTATTTTCTCTGCATTTTAAATAATCCATTCTTGTACAAAGAATTACCAAAAGCTAAATCTAATCTTCAGAAATATGCTCTCCGTTTTGCAGCGCTTCCAAAACAGCAAAGCAGCTGAAGATTGAGCTTGAATAATACATTTAAAGAAAATAATGTATTCTTTAAAACGACAGTTTAAGTGCAGTTTTTAGCTAGCGTCATTTTTAATCCTTTATAGATTTCTAAAAGAAATGGAAAGTGAAGTTAGGAAATAAGTATTGCAGTTTTAAAGAATTAAGGTGCAGAAAGACCAAGGGACTAGATTGAAACTCCCCAGTTAAAATGGCCCTGACAGCCACGCACAGTTGCCACTGACCCTGGAGTTACTGAAGCTACCTTACATTTCCATCAGTAAAATGTCTCAAGCACCTGAGGGTTTGTGCATATAAAGCCTGGCTTGAACAGCTGACCCCAGGTAAATTAAGAGCTTGCAAAGACCCACAGATTCAGTGCTGTGAGAGTCTGTGATGATTCTCTTCAAAGTCAGATCCCAAGCAGAAGAAAAAGTGGAGGTGGTTAAGGCCCGTCTGCATCGTCCTATGACTGTGGGCTTTTTCAAAGGTTTCTTAAAATTGTATGGAGAGCTTTGGCACAGAGCTCACAGTGTTAGGGATGATAGGGGCCTAAAAGTCTCTAAATATGGCTGCAGTAAAGTTTGCAGGTTTAGAGCTAACCATATGCTGAGATGTTGGCGTGCCCAGGGTCTGCAACAATCTTTTGGAAAAAGCTGTGCATGCACAGTCAAAGAGCAGCAGTGGCCCTGCCTGCCCACACGACAGCACAGACTGCAGGGCGAGCTGAAGAAGCCTGTTAGGAAATGCTTCAAGCAAAACCAAACAGAGAAAATCATTCTAAGAAGGAAAAGGGAACTCTTCAAATGCAACCTAAAGTGATTATTCTGCCTTATTTAGTGCTGCCTTCAATCTCAGTGATAATGCCTGTTTGCATAATAGCAGACATAGAAAAGGGCAGTGCATACTTTAATACGTAAAGCAAGGGGCGTAAAGCAAGGGGCGAGGCACCTTTGGAGACACACACTGGAGAATGACAACAAAGCTTCAGTGGAAAAATCACTTCCTTGCTCCGTTTCCCTAATGCCATCATGAAAGCTTTTCCCTGCAGCTTCAGTCAACAGCCTCGCCTCACTGGTGGAGAGATAAGGACTTGTTTGGAAGAAAAGAGTGTTTGCTCCAGTCCTGGGCACTCTCCCTTGTCCTCACCTCTGGTTGGTTGCCAGATCTTGCAGCAGTCCTGCTGGCATCTTCACGGGGCAGCCACCCTCACAGCCTCCATGATGGGTTGCTGCTGACATTCCTCTGTGGCCACATGTACCTTCCTTGACACCCAATTTCAGCAACAAAAATGGGGACAGAACTGTTCACATCTGAAAGCAGCTTAGGGAATATTTTGCCATGTAGCTTTGAAAAGAAAACATAGCTGGGTATCCTCTGGAAGGTGCAAGGCTTAGGGTTTTGCCACATATTTAATCACTGTGTTTACTCCCTGCCATCCCCTCTGGAAGTCCAGGAGTGGAGGAAGCAATACTCATTCCTGGCCTGGCTATGTGATGCCTCCAGTGACAGGGCTTAGAAACACAGTCCACCCACAGATGGCCCTGAATTCATGGTTGTCCCTCAGCCAGCATTGGCTTCCTGTTCCCTTCAGTAGCCAGCTGTCAGATGCTTGACTGTCCGTCACCAAGACCAGACCAGGGGCTGTTTCTCAGACTCAGTTATTAGGGCTCATCTTCTCCCTTGGGCCCCTGTGTCTTTTTACGTATGTATAGAGATGGGCTTTTATTCCTGTAATTTAAAAACCTGAGTCATTATCTGCACTTTGAGCTAAAATTTCCACAATATTGGTGGATGCTTAAATTTTACTAGTATTCGTGTAATCATTAAAGACATGTACCTTTAAGAATGTCTTCATATTTCTGCCCTGTAGAACAACCATAACTTGACTCAGATAGGTTGAGATTTATCGGAAAAGATTGAGGAAAAAATCGTGCTGTTACTGCAGCTGTTACCTTATGTCTGTGTTTTCTTATATACCTTCCAAGTAGAAAGAGCTCATCTTGTAGAGCAACTGAAAATTTGGGGGATGAGATACATAAGCGTGCACTGCACCGAGTTTTATATTTGAGACATTTTCAGCCAATTATTTTATTTTCATTTAGCAGTCATATACAGAAAAAAGAATATAAGTTATTAATGGACAACAGTAAGTCACTTTTGTTTTTTCTTTCCTACCAGGCTCCTGTTGGTTATGCCAGAGATTAACTGTACTACAAGCAGCTTTTTTTTACAGTCTACTTTGTACTAATCAAAACACATGTGCAAATTGTTAGTCAAATTAGTTCAGAAGTTGCTGCTTAGTGTCTGGTGGTTGTTCAAGCTACTGCTGCAAGGCAAGAATCTACTTGCAGGCTCTCATTGTTCTTACCAGTCTGAAATTTACATGACAGAAAAATAATAATGTTCGTGTATTGGCAGCATCAGTTTTGTGTCATCAACTGCTATGTATGTGCTCATGCTGGCATATGTTATTGTGCTTAACTAACTGTATCTTCAAATTGTATCAGTAAAAGCATTACCAGGATTACTGGGGAAACATTTTTGGAGCAAAATTCCACTCTGAAATACAACATTTCCTGTTGCAGCTCTCAATTACTGAAGTCTGTGGGAATTACCATGACTCCTTTAAAGCTTGCAGCAACAATTCTGCCAAATTCAGAAGGATCAGGGGAGGGAGAAGGATCTGTCCCTTTGATATTACACACTTCCTTCTCCTTCTCTCTGTATAGTTGAAAATCTTGAGTTTGTTTCCAATTCTATTGTATTAAGCATATGTAATAAAGTGAGGTTTTTAATTACAGAAATATTAATATAAAAAGCAATTTGAAATACAAAGTGATTCTTTCTGCCAGCAGAGGTGAAAGATAATTACAACCTGAGCACAGTATACGTTCTAAAAGACATGAAGAGAGAAAGCTTTTCAGATCCACAAGTGCCAATTATGCAGTACTCTTCCATGTCCATGGAGTACTATCAGTGCCTGTGTGAAAATCCCCTCTTTAAGGTATTTCAGCATCTCTCATTAGTAGGTTATAATCTGTTTTGCAAAGTAAAGAAGTAGAACGGTATCACACCTATGACATCTGTGGTTCTGTGAAAGTCTGATGGCTAAAACACTCACCATGGCTGTTGCCTGATTAGCAGTGTAGGAATTATGGCTGTAGATGAGTTGTAATTGGCTGTTACATATCATCTTCCATGGGCTTTGCTGTGTGCAGAAGCAGATGACAGTACTTCAAAAACAGTGTGTGTTGGAGTCCTGCCTTACACCCCTGCCTTTGGTGGAAGAAGGAGCTGACCATGGGAAGCAGTGATAAAAAAACACTCTGGTGTGGAGACAAACTGTGGGTGTCATTGAGCGGGAAGGCATGTGTGGTTCAACAGTGTGGGGATATATTAAATTACATGAGTTAGTGCAGGCTAAGGAATGAAAAACATGCAGAAGCACATTCTGCAGTTATGAATCATTTTTCTATCACAACAATCATTTTTATTAGCTACAATACTAATTGAATTTCTCTGCAGTTACTTCAGTTCATCTCATTATTAGCAGAAAATAGATTAAATTGTGAATCAGAGCTTGTGGTGATCTCACGGAGGTAGGTTCATTACAAAGGACTCTAAGCACTCGATTCTGCAGCTCTCTGGAGCTTTAGAGAGAATTTACTAGGTTCTCGCTAGAGATCTTCACTGAAGTTGTCAGATGAGTGTTTACATGGAACAGGAAAACTGGGAAAGGTGAGAAGAAATTCAGTGTATAGGAACCAGTAATGGTTCTCGTTCTGCCATGAGTACTTTAGAGCCTTTGTAGGTGTGTGCTCATGGACCCAAGGCAAGAGAAGTGCGCCAGCTCCCCAGCTGCCTGTCTTAGCTTAAAGCCATGATAGATGGATGTATCCCCTACCTGCAGGTCTAAGCAGCAGAGCTCTGTGCAAACCAGATGTGACCGCATAAAGATGGCTCCAGCTCCGAACTTGGCCCTGGGCTGCCAGCATCCATTTCTCTTTTTCATGTAGTACAAGAGAGTATCTGGAAAAGAATTCTGAGCAAAACTGTTTCTGAATTATAGTGGGGTTTTTTCACCTGAAAGCTATTCTGGCAGATACACCTGCTGCCATGTCATATAGTGAACTGTTCAGTTTGTAAACCGATCAGTCTGCAAATCACAACAAACCAATTACATGCAATGAAGGTCTGGACTCTTTTTTTCTATCTACTGTAAAATATTTTGTATGCATTTGTGCATATTCAATTCCCTTCCAATTAAAAAAGGTTATCAAGGTTTTTACATCATTAAATAACTTTGAATATAGAAAGTAGGAGAACAGTCTCTATAAGTGAAACAGCCAAAATTGTTGAACCAAATTTATTCAGAAGAGGAGAAAAAAAATGACTGTGTGCTTGTCTGTAAGCCTTTTATTTTTACCTGCATTTTTCTTCCTGCAGAGCTGAAAGTTCTGTATTTTGTTGTAAGTTATGTTTGTAGATCTCAAACTCAAAACAGACCTCACGTCTTTCAGTCTGTGAAATTTCACCTAGTGTCCATTTGTGTGGAGCTGTAACTGTTTGTGGCTGAAACGCTCCCTTTCAGATAAATATTATGAGCTGAACCACTCAGCACTTCCTTTGATAATGTGTTGTGAGAGATAATCACTGCCAACATTGAAGTTATGAGCTCTGTTTTCTGTCTGAACTTGCCTAGCATTACTTCAGGGCACTGGTTGTTCACAGACCTTCCTGTGCTTAAGGAGCTCTTGGGTACAAAATATATTTTTCCTGAGAGGTACTTAGGCACTGCCATCTCTCTGTCCTTTTTGATGAAGCTAATCATAATGATGTCTTAAAACTCGATATTGTTAGGCATGATCTCCAGCTGCTAATCACATCTGAAGCTTTTTCAAGCCGCTGTTTTAATTTCTCACTTTGCTGTTTATTCAGAGTTTTCTCTAGGACTATTTGTATGTATCTGATGAATTTACAGAGAAAAACAAACACACAAACAAACAAAAAACCCACACCTTCTTATCTTTGATTTTGCTAGCTTAAAGAAGCAGAGCTCCTGTCTTCTAAGGCACATTTCTTATTCCTCCATCCTGCTGCACTTTTCCTGCTCCTAATCAACGCTGAAATCCCCTTTCTTTAACAGGAGTGACAAAAGTGCTCTCTCGTTTTAATCATCATTTTTCACTCATTACAATCATTTTTCTTCTGATTCTCTCATAAAACTTAAGATTTTTTTTTTTTTCGTGAGCTGTTATTGTGCCTCTGGATTATATATACATACAATAATATATAATATACATATATTTATTCTACAAATATGAATGGAAAAAATAATATATCCCCTTTCAGGTATTCCCCCTGTCTTTAGCAGTAAATAAGTTTTGAAATATTCAAGCAATGCCTTTTTTCAGCCATTCCCTCGTTGTCCATATCTGCTACCTGTTATCTAGTGATAACCAGCACTTCAAGCAGCTGCCTGTGCCACTGTGCCCTGCTGGCACTGCAGACGGATGTGCTCGAGAAGCAGTGGGACAGAGCAGAGATCTGCAGGGACTTCAAGAACTCTTTTCATTTGTCAGTTACAGATAAATAGGAACACATTCTTACCTCCAAATGTATACCCAGTAGTCATATTTATTCCCTCTTTCAGAAATCATAAACTAATTCTTTCTGCTTAGCTCTGGTTGCTCAGGAAAGCCAGATCATTTTCTCAAGGACTGAAAACCTGTAAGTTGTGTCAGACATCCAAAGATCTGAGCCTCATGCACAGACACAAAGAAAATTCTTTCTCGGTGATCAGCAATAGCAGTAGGTAGAGAAAAAGATTGAAAAATACGTGGGAAGTTTACCCGTTGCAGCAGCTTTTTTCCAGCCCTCTGCATTTGAAGGCAGTCAACTTTTTATTCAGGGAATTAGTGCTGTGGATGTGGCTGTTGGACAGTCAAGGTCATTTTGAAATGTGCATGTCACCAACCAGGGCACGCACAAGCATTGGTGGTACAAAGTTGAGATCATTTATTGTGACTTCCCAGAATGCACACATTAAAGAATCAGTTTGGCTTTTGTCCTCCCTGCATTTAGCTGACTGGTAGCTACATACGCAAACAATAAGAGCATCAGCCATTAAAACGAATGCTGAGTGCCCCTGCATTTCATTGGGGTAAAAAAAAAGGTCTTGTCAAAGAAAGGGAAGCGACAAAAAGATCCTGTTTTACTATTTCGATGACTCTATTCTCCCAAACAAAGAGAATAAAATATAGTAAATTCATTTTTCAAGTGAATACATCTCCAAGTATTAACAGTAAACTAACATGTCCTAAAGGAACGTCAGAGGAAAACATCTGATTAAAGAATGGGAAGAGGGCTTAACACAATGTCTCTGTGTCTCAGTGTCCTGTTGCCAACGAATGCCTAAAATGTTATGCATACCAAGTAAAAGGGCACGCTCCTGAACATGTATTTTCAAATATCCTATAAAATGACTTTGAAAAGAACCCTGCTGTGTAACATCTAAAGTTGGTGCAAAACCAGCAGCTGAGATCAATACACACACTCAGAACCATGCAACACTGATAGCCCATTAAAGCAATTCTAAAATGAAAGGAGTATTTAAAAGAGTTCTAATGTAACTCCAGTGAGACCAAGAAAGTGAGTCTGCATTATGTACCATACTTCTGAAATATTTTTGCAGAAGTGTTTTCAATTTCTGTGTAATTTTGAGTAAAGTAAGAATTATTTGAAGAATTGGGGGAGTTGCTCTCTATGTCAGAGATTGGATAAACTGTGAGGAGCTCCCTACGAGAAGCAGTCAGGAACAGGTTGAGAGCCTGTGGGTTAGGATTAGAGATGGGACAAATATAGGTCAGCTGGTGTTAGGGGTATACTACAGACCACCTGATCAAGGGGAGGCTGTTGACGAGGCTTTCTTGCTCCAGATGCGTGAGATGTCTGGCTCACGGGCTCTTGTCCTGGTGGGGGACTTCAACCATCCGGACATCTGCTGGGAAAACCACACGGCGAGCTGCAAGAGCTCCAGAAGGCTCTTGGAATCCATTGATGATAGCTTTCTGGTTCAGGTATTGGACAGACCGACCAGAGGTGAAGCGTTGCTGGACCTGCTGCTCACCAACGCCGAGGAGATCATCAAAGGCGTCAAGGTTGGAGGCTGCCTGGGCTCCAGCGACCACGCCCTGGTTGAGTTTGTGATCTCAAGCGATGTGGGCCTGGCAAATAGCAGGACCAGGACACTGAACTTCAGAAGAGCAGACTTCAAGCTACTCAATGGATTGCTGGCCAAGATCCCCTGGCGCGCTGCCCTCAAAGACAGGATGTTGAGGAGAGCTGGCGGCTCTTCAAAGATGCCCTCCTGGAAGCACAAGAGGTCTCCATTCCTCTGAATAAGAAAGTGGGCAGGCGAGGTAGGAAACCGGCTTGGCTCAGCAAGGACCTGCTGAGAGAACTGAGGGTGAAGAAAGGGGTGTACAAGCTCTGGAAACAAGGCTGTGTCACCTGGGAAGAGTACAGGAATGCCGTCCGGACTTGCAGACGTGGGATCAGGGAAGCCAAGGCGCAGGCAGAACTGAACTTGGCAAGGGACGTGAAAAACAATAAGAAAACCTTCTACAGGTACATTGCCCAGAAGAGACAGGCCAAAACAGGCGTACCTACTTTGGTAAATTTAAAAGGAGAACTGGCTTCAACAGATGAAGAGAAAGCTGAGGTGCTGAATGAGTTCTTCACCTCGGTCTTCACTGGTGGCCAGGATTCTAGTCTTTTTCACGTCCCTGAACCCTGCATCCCCAAACCTCTATGAGGGGACCAAGGAGGTAAATCCCTCCCCACTGTAAGGGCAGAGCAAGTCCGAGAGTGCCTCCTTAGACTGAATGAATATAAGTCTATGGGGCCGGATGGCGTGCATCCCAGGGTCCTGAAGGAGCTGGCTGAGGTGGTTGCCGAGCCGCTCTCCATCATATTTGAGAAGTCGTGGCTGTCAAGTGAGGTCCCGAACGACTGGAGGAAGGGTCATGTCACTCCCATATACAAGAAGGGGAGCAGGGAGGACCCGGGGAACTACAGGCCGGTGAGTCTCACCTCCGTGCCTGGGAAGATCATGGAACAGATCCTCCTGGACAACATGCTCGGTCACATAAGGAATGAGCATGTGATCCGAGACAGCCAGCACGGCTTCACCAAAGGAAGGTCATGCCTAACTAATCTTGTGGCCTTCTATGATGGAGTGACGGCATTGGTGGACGAAGGGAAGGCGACCGATGTCATTTACCTGGACCTGAGCAAGGCCTTTGACATGGTCCCCCACCACATCCTCATCTCCAAATTGGAGGGAAGTGGATTTGATGGGTGGACGACCCGATGGATAAGCAATTGGTTGAAAGGCCGCAGACAGAGGGTGGTGGTCAATGGCTCTATGTCCAGGTGGAGGCCGGTAACAAGTGGTGTCCCCCAAGGGTCTGTCTTGGGACCGGTGCTCTTTAACATCTTTATTAATGACATCGATGAGGGAATTGAGTGCACCCTCAGCAAGTTTGCTGACGACACCAAGCTGAGTGGTGCGGTTGATACGGTGGAAGGAAGGGATGCCATGCAGAGGGACCTCGACAGGCTGGAGGGCTGGGCTCGGGTGAACCTGATGAGGTTCAACACGGCAAAGTGCAAGGTTTTGCATTTGGGCCGGAAGAACCCCAGGCACCTGTACAGGCTGGGAGGAGTGGTCCTTGAGAGCAGCTCGGCAGAGAAGGACCTGGGGGTCCTGATGGACGAGAGACTGAATATGAGCCAGCAGTGCGCTCTGGCAGCTCGAAAGGCAAATGGGATCCTGGGCTCCATCAGGAGAGGGGTGGCCAGCAGGGACAGGGAGGTGATTGTCCCTCTCTACTCGGCTCTTGTGAGGCCCCATCTGGAGTACTGTGTCCAGGTGTGGAGCCCTCAGTACAAGAAAGACATTGAGATTTTGGAAAGGGTCCAGAGGAGGGCGACTAAGATGATCAGGGGGCTGGAGCACCTCCCCTATGGGGACAGGCTGAGGGAGTTGGGCTTGTTCAGCCTGGAGAAGAGAAGGCTGCGGGGTGACCTCATTGCAGCCTATCAATACCTGAAGGGAACCTACACCCAGGAGGGGAGTAAACTCTTCAAAAGGGCTGATAACAGCAGGACTAGGGGAAATGGTTTTAAGTTGAAGGAGGGAAGATTTAGGTTGGATGTTAGGGGGAAGTTCTTTACTAGGAGAGTGGTTAGGCCCTGGAACGGGCTGCCCAGGGAGGTTGTGGATGCCCCGTCCTTGGACGTGTTTAAGGCCAGGTTGGACGGGGTCCTGGGCAACCTGATCTGAATGTGTATGTTTGGTGGCCCTGCTAGGCAGGGGGGTTGGAACTACATGATCCTTGGGGTCCCTTCCAACCCGGGTGATTCTGTGATTCTGTGATTCTGTGAATTAGACCTGATAACTAATAAGTAGTGGTCTTCTTTGTGCTGGCCCTCACTATGCCCTGGCACAGCAACAAAACCCAGAACGAAGTGCCTTAATAATGCTGTTCTGCTAGAACCCACAAGCTAAGCCAGTCCTGCCTAGCACTAGCACAGAAAGGCATCTCACCACCAATCCTCAAAGTCGTTGTTCTTCTGTTATACTGGTCTGAGACACAGTGGAGCTGCAGAAAGAATTGCTCAGAGCCGACTCTTCCTCTGCTTCCAATTATTTAAACTCCTGTAGAGTGAATTATAGTGGAAATTCCTCAAAGGTCACTTCCAACTTAACGTAGGCAAGTAAACTGCCCCCTCTTAATGTCTAGAATACAGATCAGACGCCGTGGCATCAATACTGATGGGAAATTCCTTCTCTGCACAGAAATGTGTGACCAGCAACCGCTACTGTTATGTCCCAAAAGTTAGAAAGGGGATGAGGAAACTGGAATGACATTGCTGGGATCACCCACCTCCATTATCCTGTCTCAGGCAGTGATTAGATGCCAGCTTACTACAGGAGGAACAGTCGAAGTTCCTGGGATGTTCATTTACTTCTTCACAATGTGGTTGACTACAGACCTCAGCTGTGCAGGAATCTGTTGGGAAGAGATTCAAAACTGGACCAGTGAGATAGTCCATGTTTTTTTGGTAGGTAGGTTGTTTGTTGGTGTTTTATTTTGTTATTGACTAACCAAAGACTAGTACTCAAAAATAATTACACAGGTTATTTAGAACAAGGTTAACAGCTCCATTAGTGCAACTGAGTGTGCCCTAAATTGTAGGCTGGGTGTGGAAAGCCTTTCATCGCGAGAGAAAAATATGCATGGAAATATGTCCTGAAAGAACATATGATGAGCAATCACTCAGCCTGCAGAGCCCTCGCTTCTGTCCTCTCTTCCACTCTGGTCACCTGTTGGGAACTGCTGGAAGATGCTACTCCTATACAAATTGAGATATCAGCAATATATTGATGGAACTTTTGTTCATATGCAGGAAAATCAGGATCTTTAGTCATGAGAAATTGTTGCTACACAGTTCTGACATGGTTTGGCATTTGCATACAGAAATTAGAAATAGAAACAACTCAGGAAATTGTAGAAAAAGGTAGACACAGCTTGCAATAGTTATTTCAGGCTTCTTATCTCAAGAAACTGACAGTAAAGCAGGTGGGTGAGAGGAAAAAGCACTTGGGTTCCATATCCCTATTCCAGTCAATATCTGAAGGTGCAGTATTGCACACTGCATGCCAAGAGAGAAACAAGCTCTCTCTTTTTTCACTCATTCATATTGTTTTCCTGCTTTCCTCTCTCCCTGATGCCAGTCACTTCTGCGGTTTCCCTGCCTTCTGCCAGCTTTGTTACGAGATGTTTTTAATTAATACATCAAGCAACGTATCACTTCTGGGGAGTTGGGATCCATCTTTTGGGTAAGTTTAATTGGAATACCTGGGGGTCTGGAAAGTGTTATATCAAGCACATACTGCAGAGCCAGGAACTGCAGAATGAGTGAGGAGGCCAGGATTACCATCAAGTTATTTTTTCAGTGTTTGCTTCATGCATTATGTGAACTCAAGTTCTTTTCAATGGACATTTCCAAATTGTTTTCAATAGGATATGATGCTGCCGTCAGTAGTCATTCAACTCAGTACTGATTGTGCTCAAATTCTTTGGCTTTTAATTTCAAGAACCTCGCCTTATCTACTACCTGGCAATAATTAGAGATGCTTCTGAAAACAGGCCTCTTTTGCCTTTGCCTGGCTGCTGGTATTAAATATTAGCGTATTAGTAAGGCTTGGCACAAGCTATCTTTTTAAGAATGCTTTTAATAAAACATATCCATGTGTGATTATAAATCAAATAGCTTTATAATTAAAAGACATACTTGGCCTTTTTTATCCTGTGAAGTTTTGCGTGAAATTGGAGCCTTGCTGTGTTTTTTTTTTGTTTGTTTGTTTTTTAGGTAATTGAACCTTTTCACAAATGACTTCTTCATTCCTCTTAATTAAAATGTATAACAGCTTTTTATTTAAAGAGCACAAATTCATCAAAACAAGTAACAACCCAAATTGTCACCGAATTGTTGCATCTGTGTTTCTTTGTCACCTGCCTAGAGATCTGGGAAGTAATGCAGATGTGAGGATGACGTTTCACTCTTCTTCACTGTTGTCATTACAGATTCCCATCAGCCCCCTGCACAGCACTCTCACCCGGAAAAGCAGAAGCAGCAAATTTTTTGGAGTACTAATGCAGTTTACATATCACTGACAGCACTCTTCTGCTAACCTATTGTTTTGCCTGCTCTTCACCAGTAGAAGTATTGTATTAATACATACTTACCTTTTCCAGATCCCTAAGTATTGTCTGACAAAAGCATTTTTGCTCAAATGGAATAATACATAATCCCCTTCCTTGGACAATGGGTCAGTTCTAAGTTATCTTTATCTCTCCTATCACAGTATTAATTTCACAGCAAACTCTTTTTTTTGTTGTTGCTGTACCCTCCAACATTCTCATATTATATCTGCATCATAGCACAATGTAGAGTCTATGACAAAACACAAATTAGTTTTTTTGTGGTTACAGGAAAAACTGTGTTTTGTAAGGTGAGAAATTGGATGATCCTATTGGGACACCCTCTTGCCACTGCAGGATTTGAAGTGGCAGGTGTTTAGCTGTGATGCAGATTCATCCTCTCATGCTTGCACTGCCTAACAGCATGAAGGCAAATCCAAAGCTTCCAAAAGCCTGTAAAACTCTGATAATCCTGCTAAGATTTACTGCAACTGTTCAAGAAAGAGATACAAGTGAGTCCTGAGATTAGTTAAAAAAAGAACCCCCTTTTCTTTTTTTTAAGATAAGCAACTCCAGTCTGAAGGAAAAAGTCGGTAATTCACCATAAGTACTACCCAAGGAGAAACTAATTCCTTTCAAATACGGGGTCAAGTTTTATGTAAAGACATTGTGACCTGTAATCACTTTTGGCTATGAATAAACATGTGTGCTTTGAGAAACCGTGGAGTGAAGATAAAACATGGTCACAAACACATGCAGTCAAACTCTCTTGGAGGTCTGTGGAAAGGTTGCCATCGATTTTGACAGAATTTGGATAATTTCTGTAATTCTGTCATTCAGCACAGGTGCTTTTATTCAGGGCATTTAGATTCTCTAGGTGTAAGAACAAATGCAGCCTACATTATCATCAGCAGAAACCAGAAAAGCACAATACTTCTGAAAATTAACCTAGCAAATCTTTTAGAAAGATGTGTTACCTCCAAATGAATGCTTCTCAACTGGTGATGAACATCAGTTTAAGTACCAGCTTAAATGGGAGAAAGGTTTTCAGCACAGCTGGAAAAAGCAGGCAGAGCTTTTGTGAAGCTGGAGGTTACTGTTCTGTCCTTCTGTGAGTGGCACTTTGTTTAACATATGAATTCTGGGGTGCTCACTGATGGCTGCCATTGCTGACCAGTGGAAATACTTCCTGAAGTGGAGGGAATAAAAATAGATAATTCTGGTTGGTGCATTAACCAAAGAGCTCACTATTACAGTGATTTCTATGGCTACCAACATAAAGTCACAAATAGCTGTTTCTCAGACACATCAGTTATTAAACTGAATTCATTTCACAGCCCTGAGATCAATGGGCTAAGTTCCCCCTGGTGCATGACAAACAGGATCATAAAAACATTTATATCATAGAATCATAGAATCGTTTGAATTGGAAGGGACCATTAAATGTCATCTAGTCCAATTCCCCTGCAATGTACAGGGACACCTACAGCTAGATCAAGGTGCTCAGAGCCCCATCCAGCCTGACCTTAAATGTCTCCAGGGACGGGGCAGCCACCACCTCTCTAGGCAACCTGTTCCAGTGCCTCGCCATCTTCATTGTGAAAAATGTATCCCTTATATCCAATCTAAATCTCCTCTCATTTATTTTGAAGCCATTTGCCTATTTCCTGTCAGAGCAGACCCTGCTAAAGATTCTGTCCTCTTCTTTCCTATATCCCCCCTTTAGATACTGAAAGGCCACTCTCAGATCTCCCTGGAGCCTTCTCTTCTCCAGGCTGAACAGCCCCAGCTCTCAGCCTGTCCTCATAGGAGAGGTGTTCCATCCCTTGGATCATTTTTGTGGCCCTCTTCTGGATGCACTCCAGCAGGTCCATGTCTCTCCTGCACTGAGAACTCCCCAGCTGGACGCAGTACTCCAGGTGAGGTCTCACAGAGCAGAGCAGAGGGGCAGGATGATCTCCCTTGCCCTGCTGGCCATGCTCCTTTTGATGCAGCCCAGTTTCCAGTTGGCTTTCTGGGCTGTGAGGACACATTGCTGGCTTATGGCCAGCTGCCATCCACCAGTACCCCAAGTCCTTTTCACTAGGACTGCTCTCTATCCCTGGGGAACCAGGGGGTCCCCCAGCCAAGCTACCTGTGTGCCAGGTCCTACTTAGATCAGTTGGATCAGATCAGCACAGTGCAATCCTGGTTCAGAGTGGCACTGGCCTCCTTCATTCCTTCATCATTCCACTTTCTCTGCCTGTATGCACTTTTCCTGGTCCACTGAAGGACTCTTCTTTCTCTTGGATCTCTGCACTTTACTCATGGGAATAATTCTGGAAGTTCAGTTTGGCAGAGGAGGAATCTATTCTCCTTTCCTGAAGATCACTGCCCAAAAATGATGGAATCCTACAGTTTTGCAAGTTACTCTGAAATTTGGATGGCAAAAGCCAACAGAAAAATCTCTGTACCAAATTCATGGAAAGCAACTCCACTGTCTGTAGGAACAGTTGGACAGAAATGAAGGGAAACGAAGCATGCCTTACACGTGGCTGCTCTGTCACTATGGTCCAGCTGAGAAGATGCCAGCCACTAGCAGCCCTTCTGTTGAGGATGGTTTCATCCAACATCACGTCCTCCGTTTGTACTCTTGGAAAAAGACGGAGATTTAAGGAGTCATGTTTTCTTTGGCAACCTACCTTCATGTGTTACTACGATTTAGAACTCTCCTTGACTTACTGTTCCTTAACTCAAGCAGAAATATTTCTACCTACTCTACACAAAATCATTACCTGTTACAATCAAAGGTAAAGCATGGTAAGACTCTCAGCTGGCCATTGTTACCAGAAAATGCAATGCTAGACCTACTCTTAACAAAGTGTTGACTCATCATAAGGGCTTCCCCAAGGGTGTTACATAAAGGCAGGAATAAAGATTTTCACATGTAAACATCAAGCTCTACATATACATCCAACTTGTTAACCATGTTCAATAGGATGTCACAGCCAACACTGATACATGCAGTTTATCACTGACCATCAGTTTAGATCATCGAATCATAGAATCAATCAGAGATTCATAGAATCATAGAATGACTTGGGTTGAAAAGGATCATAATGATCATCTAGTTTCAACCTCCCTGCCATGGGCAGGGTTACCAACCCAGAATCATGCAATCATTTGAATTGGAAGGGATCACTGGAGGCCATCTAGTCCAACACCCCTGCAATGAACAGGGATGCCTACAGCTAGATTAGGGTGCTCAGAGCCTGATCTTGAATGTCTCTGGAAGCTGGGGCTTCCAGCACATCTCCAGTCAACCACAGTCTCTGAGATTACAATTTGGGGATCCTTAGATCAATTTCACTTCTACAAATTTGGCTTTGAAGACAATTATATGGAACATTTGGAGATAACTGGGAATATTTTGCTTTGAAAGCCACATGCTTTTGCATTGTTAGAATTAAATAGAGCAATATTTTAGTGGCACATTTTTAACTTTTTTGCTGGAGTTTTTTGTTTAGTTCTGAACAAAGTTTTTCAAAATACCACAGAATGATAGCAGGGTGGCAGTTACATTTCATGAACTGTGAAGGTAGATACTGAAAGGTCTCGATTTCTAGGAAGCACCTCTCAAACGATGCACAGGTATAAATTATGCAGCTAATTCAAGTCATGGAGGACAGCAAATCTGTAGCTAAGCTGTCTGAAATAATAAGAGCGGAAAGACTTTCAGTCAGCCTCACTGGGAAATTACAGCGCTTGGTTTTCACAAATTACAGAAATACCTGCATTATTAGCTACTGAATAAAAATTATTTACAGTCTATTTAGGAGAAGTAATGTGCTCTAATTCATGAAACTTAGAAGAGCTGAAGGGCTACTTTTTAAATAGCATTCTCTGTTGTCTGAAAGTCTTTACTGCACAGCATAAGACACAGGAATAAATGCAGTCTGTTTCCAGAGCCTGGAAGCTAAAGTGGCAGTGCTGACATATAAAATAGTGAATAATACAATGAAAGTAATCTGTTCTTCTTCCAGTATGAGTTTGGAGATGTCAGTGATAGTACTCTTCAGTGTAATAACATTGTGCATTATTAAAGACAAGATCTCAACAGCTGCTTAATGTTAATGTGAGACCCCTGAACATATTCTGAGAGGCTCCATGTCAGTCCAACATAGGCACTGCAGTTCTCACTCACCGTATAATCACCGCCTTCTGTTATGCTTTGAGAGTTTATTTGCTTTTCTATCAGACAATCATTAATCTCTTCTCTTTAAAAAAAATATTAAAAAATGGAATATTCAGAAATAACTCTGCAACTACCCACTGTTCAGTTCTTCATATTTGTATTTGAAGAAAAATAAAACTATTTTAAAGTTATCTGATTTTCTGTCTTTTTCATAGAGTTTCTGCATTCATGACTCCAGTCTTTACTTTTCCTTGAGCAGAACCCTACAGCTCCTGTTTCTCAAGAGCAAGCACTACAGGCAGAAGCTGTGAGTAGATTCATGAAGAGCCTCACACAGGATCTGAGCTTAAATTCAGGCTGTTCACACGCTGTGTGCTAGCATATGTTATAAGCAACTATAAATTGTGTACAGATGTGTGCTGGAATTCCAGTGTAGCCAAGCTAACAACATTGAATAACATCTCTTATGCTTTGTAATTATACATAATGAATGTGCTGTCATATAATAGAGTCCGTGGATTTATCCAGTGGCTTTGTCAGCAAGGAATAAGAGTTACCATGTGAATTTTTAAACAAGATTTATAATATGGGGTATGCAAACCAAAGAGAGGAGGCTGATTTCTGGAGGCTTAAATAAACAGACAAGACAGGACTTGAGAAAGATTTGATTAAAGCGGGATTTGAAAGTCAAGAGACAAAAACATTTTGATATAAGCAAAAAGACAAAGTATGCAAACATTGTCCCAGTTCAAAAAGCAAGGTGCCAATAAATGGTAAATAGAGGGAAGCAGAGCAAATGAGATGGCAGGAGCAGAGGGAGAAAGGACAAGGCTGTAAAGAAGCTTCAGGAAGGGGGAGTTGGGAGTCCTTCAGGTGCCTTCCCAGGGTTTGCAAAGTGTCTCCGCAAAGGTAATGATTTTCATTCCTACCAAGTAAAGATGAGTGTGTTACTTTCCGTATACCAGAGTTTGAAGACTAAATGCCAGGAACAGCTATTGTCTTTGTTCCCTCTGAGCCCTCCTGTTGGGCCATAATCTGCATTGCCCTCATAGCAGCTCTCTTTTCCATGGGTCCAACAGAGTGGGCACACCAGCGTTTCCTCCCTTCTGATCAGTGGCAAACACCAAGCAGATAAAAGGCAGCCTGCTTACAGCAAATAACACTTTTCTTCAAGCTGTGTGAACAAAGCAGCAGAGGAAAAAGCAAGGAAAAGACCTGAAAGCACTCAAAAAGAGAGGGTAGGTTAGCTAACAGCTCACAGGAGATCAGGATTCAGTGGCCTCTCCCACTCAGAGCCTGAGCCTCAGCATGTGGTGTAAGCTAATTTACAACAGCGTTGCCATGATCTCACTGTCCTGCCCATTTCCAGCTTTTTATGCCCTTCTCCTCTGTGACTTCAGTGCAGGCACTCGTTTGATTGCATAGTGAAACGGTTCAGGGAGCTGAAAAAACTGAAAGTTTACCACTAAATAAGATAATTAGCTTTCAGCCAGGTCAGTTCCCTGAACAGGATCTGTGTGAAGCCCAGAGATACCAGGGCTAATGCAAGAGAGGGGATGGAGGTACGCAGCCTTGGGCCCCAGGGAAAGCACAGGTTGCTGAAACCTAGTCTTAGATTGCCTTGGGCTGCCATGGAAGCACATCTTGACATCTCCCAGCAGGCAACACAAGCTGTTTTGCAACCTTGTAGATACACGTCTTCCCCTTTCAGGTAACACAGATTTTTTATAAACTAAGATGTTCTGTGTTTCCTCTCCCCCAGGCTGTCATCCTGGTCAAAAGAGGACTCACAGGCTTAATGAGACTCCATCCGATAGATGATACTAGCAAATGATTAGCGAATGGCATCAGCTCTGACAGTCATTACTTGTAAGATTCATCCTGCATTTGAGGGAGATCCACTACATCAAAGCTGAGAAAATATATTAATGACAGAAAAAAATATATATATACAGTTTGATTATATCTTGAATTTTGATATTCAGTATACCTTTTGCTATAGATCTTATGCTTGTATTACATATTCCAGTGCATTTCTCCATTCATATAGTGTTTGCATCATTTGGCAGAGAACATGAAAATAATATGATCAGATTTTCCAGACTGCGCTATTAAAATGTCTATTAACAGAAAAGACATGCAGTTAAATCACTTCATATTAAATCAGCAACATTCTTAACCCTGAAGCATGGCTTCTTATTATTTATTGACTCTGCTCTTGACTTGTTGGACTCTTCATATCTCATGAGGCTGATTAGCTACTATCTGATAGTTATGTTTTCTTCTCTCTCAACATTCCTTTGCTTAATCTGTGCAGGTCATTTTACTTAACCCACTTTCTCCAAATTTGTGATACTCGTTGGTACCCTCAGAGCCTACCTTTCAGTGTTGCTATAGCTTAACACTGGCCAGTCTCCAGGCTTTCTCCACCACAAACAAAAAGCTGAATACTCCCATTCCTTATCTGGGAGGGACAGCTGCAGCTGTTCTTCCTAGTTCAATTTTAACTGTATATTTCTGAAAGATTAAGTGCTATATACAAAATTCAAAGTGAATCTTTTGAAAAAATATCAGTGGAAAACATTTAAAAGCACAGAAGAGCTAATACTACGAAGGGCTGTGGCTCAGGATCCCAGGTAACAGTAGCTTGTCTGCCTACTGTGACTGTGCCTGTCAATGAGCAGCATAGCTTTCTGCTTTTTTATTGTCCTACTATCTTTTCTATGCATTGGATGCTTTATTATTTCCCTGAGACTTTTCATGAGGCAGGTCATATCTGGCCATGTTATATAGTGATGTCTCCTGATTTTCTGGAAGAACTGGTCTGAATTACATGACACAATACCACATAATGATGGTGAAACATTGGAAACTCTGCTACTACTTAAACAGTTTCTAGGCCAGGTTAAAGTGCAGCAGAGCCATAGGACATAGTGACAAGTTTTGACAGGAGGAGTTTTTCTAAAGGACAGTCTTTCATCTGAGCATTTCAAACTCGACCTTAACAGGGTCATTTTGTAAGGCAGCAGAAGAGCTCAGCAATGTGCAGGCATTCACAGGCTCATTCAGACAAGGAACTCAGGCGCCCAGCATAATCCTTGCCAGGGCTAGGAATCCCACCTATCAGTACAGCCTGGCATTCTTCTGACAGGTGAAGCAATGACAGGCCAGAGAGCCTGCAATCAGCTTCCAGACCATAGTCAGTAGGGTAGAGCTGGTACCAAGTACACAGTAAAGAAAAGGTAGTGTACCACACATGAAGAGTGATCCTAGCCTAAACAAAAAGATTATTATTATTAGATATTGCTACTGGTCCTGGAAAGTTTATTATTTTTGGAGAAAAACAGTATTAGAGGAGTGCTGCTGCAGAAGCTATGTGTTGCTTCACCAAAGCACAACTGACTTACATGTTGTTAGGACTTACCATGCTCCAATGCATTCCCAACCAGCATTCCCTACTTAACAGATAAGGAATTAGCTTGGTGATTAAATAACTTCCATCAAATGCTCTCCTCTTTCAGCTAGCCTGGTCGTCCTTTTGTTGTTCTATTGACCTCCATTTTCCAGGCCATTGCATTTCCAAACAGCCGCCTTCAGAAGCATTATCCAATAACAGAAACAATTAGTTTGCAGATTTAAACATATCTGGAGCCTTACTGGTATCTGTCAGCATGTTTCAGGTGGTTTTGCTTGTCTTCTCTGCCAGTTTGACTGATTGCTGTGGTGTAGGAGAAGCACTGCCATAGCTGCTGAGAGCAGTGCCCAAGGGCCAGGTGTGCTGATGTGGGGTAATGCAGCCCAAAGGCACCCCTAATTTCAGAGGCCAAGAGAAAACCTCTCTGAAGTGTTTGCTCTGAGGGTTGATTGGCTGCTGAACAAACGCGTTCAAACTGGACAAGGTGCTGTATTTGCTGTAGTGGAGTTTCTAGGGGCCACTCATGTCTCTGCAAAGCCTTGGGCAGGGTCTCCCCACTGCAGCATGGAGGTGTTGCATAAAAACATGGCCGAGGTGTGACCCTGCTTTTCTCCTCTGTCACACCACTGGCCAGTATGTCACGGTAACCAAGAAAGCACAGAAACTTTAGATGGGATTCATCCCAACACACGTACTCTTTTTATCTCCTTCCCTTTCAGTATCGATCCAAGTTTCAGACATGAAATCTGGCCCTGTGGTGTTATTCAAGGAGAACAGCTGAAGGATTCAGATAGTCACTCTCTGAATGAGTTTGCAGAAGCTAAGTAGCTAGATTAGGAACATACAGGTGGGAAAGTGATAAACCCCACGATCAGAGGCATTTACAAAGTGCTATGAGACTCTGCTTTGTGCTATTTGTTGCTGAAGGCTGGGATTTTCAATTCCCAGTCTTTGTTGTTTTCCCAGCTTTGTTTGCTGAAGGCAAAGTGATTGTCAAATACTTCGCACAGAAGACCATAATTCTGTCTGGGACATTCAATAATATACATCTTAAATGAGACACAGTACTACCATGCAGAATTATGTCTTACTGCTGCTATTATTTCACTGATTTTACCATATGGTGGATGTTTTCAGTACTGTGTTTTCCAGCACAGAGTTTCAGCCCATATGCCAAAGCATAACATGCAGTACACTAAAGGCCACATTTTCTCTGCTTTGCTCCCCTGCAGCTGTGTCTTGCAAGCTCTGTCCAGTCCCCAAAAAGGTTGAGAAAAGACATGCAAGGCTTCCCTGCTTCTGAAAACAGCATCCTCGCAGGTTAAGCAAATTTCTTCTGACTGATCCTGATGCTGAAGCCTGGCTTCTAATATGACTCTTCCTGTGTGGCATAAGGTTCTGGACTATGTTTATTTTGTTCATCCTTATGTTATAGCTAGAGTCTTCACTGCCGAAGTCTTCTTTGGCGTGCTCATGGCTGGCTTACTGCTCAGGAGCTGACTGCTGGGACCGCAGCTTCTGGCTCCATGCAACTGTAGGATAGATGCGCCCTCCCGTGTACCGGCTCCGAAGTGCTTTTGCAGCCACAGCATTCTGAGATCAGAAACACCTCTCTGCAAATTTGGAGATCTATTTTTAAACCAGCTTTTCTTTTTCCACACGGCAGCTCTGCCAAAGCTCTCTTTCAATCACACGGAAGCTATTGATATATATATTTTTTAATTTGGAAGAAAGGTAGACGCTTCGGTTTGCAAAATGTACAGCAATAAAAATAGTGGTGCTGGCTTCCCCCACCTGGCTTTTCTGCTTATGCAGTGAGCTGGAGTCAAAAGAAACAAATGAGTACATTCCCCAGGAGTTTTTGCTGTTTCCATAGACGGTCTGATAAGATTTTGTACAGCTGCCTTTCTATAAAGAAATAAATTCCTGCCAAACAGAGCAGAGTAAAGAAAGAAATATTTCAAATAACAGTCACTTTGCATAAGGTTCTTTGAAGATGTGCAGAACAAGATGCACATATGCAATTTCAGTAAACCACTACAGCTTAGCTGGCACCACTGAGAAATCTTTTATTTTTTATGCACTTGGACTTCAATACCATAATCCCTGCATGAATCCAGTGCAGAACACTGAATCAAATAGCGGCCATCACTATCTGTGTCTAACAGTATAAATGACTGCATTTTTCAGGAGTCTGTTTCTTCCTGAAGCATCAGAGCATGTCAGCGAAACCTTAAGGTGCAGGCGTTAGAGCTGTAACAGAGGAGTCTAATTGACCAAGACAGGGTCTCTCATAGACAAGAAAAGCCCCTGGCCATAATTCTAGTTCAAATGACAGAATAGCTGTGCCAGTCATATTTTCCCGTGGAAATGGGATGGCATGGGGTGGGGAGCTGTTCCTTTTGTCCATTTCCATGCAGCGAGCCAGTATGTCTCAGCTCCTGGCACATTGCTTTCCCAGAGTGACCTGAGGAGGATGTAGGTTAGAGGCTGTCAGTTCTCTTCTTGTCTTTTTGTGTCTTTATGGTCTCTGGAAGCAACCTGAAGAGATCAGCTGAATGCAGCTAGTAGCAAACTTTTGGATGGCAACTTATCTGTCTCAAATTATCCTTTGCCTTCCTTCATTTTATTCTTTTTTTAAATATTTCTATCTAAAGTGATGCAAATTATGCCAGTACCTTTATTTGGTTTGGAGATGTATTGGATTGCTTTGTTTTTTTTCTTTTCTTTTCTTTTTTTTTTTTTTTTTAATATTATCCAGTTGAATTCAGTGATGTCTTTTCTCTCTCTCTTTCTTTCAGGTTATTTCTCTTCATCTTCTACTGTAGGTTGGGAAATTTCAGATGTATTTTGTTTCCATTGATCTATTTTGCCTAGTCACCATAAATTGCAATCTACTTCCTCTGCTGCATTTATTCCATCAGTAGTCTTAACTGGCAGTTTCTTTAGCAGTCCTTGCTCACGGAAGAGATTTTCATAGCTTTAAGCTACTTCATTTCTCTAGAGAGGAAATTAATTTGCACTTTAAACACAAGCAACACTTAGTCTCCATTCAGAAACTGGCAGAACTTATGCTGTGGGCTGCCTCAGATCTATCAGTATTTTTTATTTTATCCCAATTTGTTTTCTCCCTTTAATAAAAAAAGAATCTCAGTACTGGAACCTGATTTCAGATCCTGGAATTACATGTCCTTTCACTCAGGCCAAGCAAGAAAGAAACCTAGCAATTACTTTTGAAGTTAAAATCACTTGCTTTTCAACGCACTGATGCAGTATCACTTCCTCATTCAGCAGCTCCTGTTGGTGTGGGGAAAAAGAAGTAAAAAGCTTATGAAGAAGACTCCATAAAAGTGGAGATTGAAGTTTGAGCTATTATAAGCACTCAGATATATTTACTGAGTACAATAAAAAGCTACTACATAATATGAAAGTCTAGGAAGACACTTTTACAGTTCTAACCCTTAAGGTCCAAAGTGGGATTTCATAGAAATTCCAAAAGTACACATAAATGCTTCCAAGGGGACTTTTTTCAGTGAGTTTAAAACATAGCTGGCAATATTTATCAACAGATTGCCCATTACATGTATTCTTATACTAAATGGGCCTCCCGATCCCAAAACAAAGAAGTCTGAAATCAAACATATTTATTGGAGCTGTATCAATGCATTCTGTATTAATGCAATCCACCTAGATGCCTTGGATGAGTTCCACAAAAGATCAGCAATTACAGGACATGTTCCTTTTTCTCCAACAATTTCTGGAATCTCAAGAGTTGGGGTGAAAACTGGTGTTGGCTTGTCTGTCAGAAAGGATCTATGTGAAAAGCTTAGAGAAATTTAGTGAACTAAAAACAATTATTTAGACTGCATTGTCAGAATATTCTCAGTCAATAAAAATTGATGCATTTCCCTTTAGATCTTCTCGATAATTTCAAAGTGCTGTCTTAGAGAAACTTTCTTCATTGTGTCTACCTAATGACAGGATGCAGCCTGGAAGGCCAGCACTATCCTGGGTGCATCACAAGAGTGGTGGCCAGCAGGGAGAGGGAGGTGATTGTGCCCATCTACTTTGCCCTCATGAGGCCCCATCTGGAGTTCTGTGTCCAGGCCTGGGGCCCCCAGCACTGGAAGGATGTGGAGCTTTTGGAGGGGTCCAGAGGAGCACCACTGACATGATCAGAGGGCTGGAGCACCTCTCCTGTGAATAAAGGCTGAGGGAGCTGGGTTTGTTCAGTCTGGAGAAGAGAAGGCTCCAGGAGGACCTCACTGCAGCCTTCCAGTACTTGAGAGAAGCTTATAAACAGGAGGAGAGCAACTCCTTACATGGTTTGATAGTGACAGGAACAGGGGAAATGGTTATGGGGGAATAATATGAATGCAGTTTCGTGCTAACTTGTGGTTTGAGAATCTGGGCAGCTAAGCAGGATGTCCCTTGAGCATTTCTCAGGTCCTGACTCCCAGCTGAAAGTTCCCAACAACATTTGGCAGTTTTTTCCAGGACTCCCAGAAATGCATGGCCCCGTCTGTGAAGTGGGAGCTTTCCCTTCCTTGCTGCCTCAAACAGATTCCACATACTTTGGATGTTACTTTAGCAAACCTTACCTTTACCATTATTTTTGGTCAGACAATGGGAAATTGTGTCCTGTAAATTTTTCTCGGCAGCCTATAATATTTATTTACATAACAAGTGGTAGGAAGAAAATCCCAGCGCGAAGATCCCATTTTAAAACGAAGTAATTTGTCAACATTTATTTTTTCACTCATTTCAATTTGCATGCAAGGATACTAAGCTTTTTCTCTGGCTGTGCTACAGGGCTATAGTTTATTCACAGCAGGAAAGATAGCAAATATAAGCAGCAAGCTAATGGGCTGAGCCGCTATCTAGCTGCAGCTAAAGCATAGCTAAGTAAGGTTGGCGTTACAGTACAGTGCCTGCACCAAACAAGCCAATATGTGTCCTGCAGATTATAGCTTATTTGGTTCATGCGTGTTATAAAATCTGAACTTCAAGTGTGCATTTTTTAAATGCATTTGACAGAATTTGTCTGTTCTTTCCAAGGTCTGTACAGAAATGTTTCAAATTAATAGAAATTGATTCAACTGACTTCAAAATATCAAAATGGCAACAATGACATCTATACACGGGCTCACCCCCAGACTCCTGTAGTGTCAGTGGGGAGGCAGAGAAACCTCGAAGGTACCATTCACTTGGCACAGTTCAGAGCTCTGCTGGGATGCACAGGGAAGGCCAACAAGAAGGACCTGTTTCTCCCCACTGACTGCAAGAAGAGAGTGTGATAAACTCAAATGTAGAGGTCTGCATTTCTGACGTGGAAACTGCAAAGATAACAACTTGCTCACATGTGACATGACAGAGTGGTGACTTAACCAGTGCTCTTATCCTTGGACATCCAAAGGATGGGCTAATCTCCCGACTCACTGCTTTTCTTGTGCGGCGCTTACTGGATTTGTGTATCCTTTGCTGGCCATTGTTTTAATGCTGAATTAATCTGCCAGCATGTTCTGTCTTACTTTCAGAGTTTTTCCATAAAGAAAAGGAGTTTCCACAAACACACACGTCCTTGAGGGGAAAATCTGGCTTGGTTCTTCTTACTCTTTCCTGGATGATGAAAGAAGTACAGCCAGCACGATGTGAATTGCTCCTGCTTTTACACCACGAAGGATGACTGCACACCTTCACCTATTGGCTGGCCCTCTCCCTTGCAACATTCATGTAAGGTTTCTTGAGTAGCCTCCATGCTCAGAACATAATGACTGCTTTGCCTGTGCACCGAGATGTCTGCTGCCCCGTGTCTTGATGATAGCGAGACAAATGCACTCATTTTCAAACTTAAGAAGAAATTTTCCACAGATGCAACAATGACAAAATATCTGGGAAAACACAGAACAAGAAAACCTTTTCTTTACTGATAAGCAACTTATTTTAATCCTGCATGGAAAAGCTGAATTACTGATTTCCGTGTGGTCATATGTTCTGTAAGACTGCAACAAATCCTCACGGTTGTCTTAGGATACTTTTTCACACAATCATGCAGGTACAGGATTACATGTTTTTCCCCAGCTACATATCCTGTTATTAGCTGAACTCTAAAAGGCTTCTGCGAGCATTGCTTTGAGTGGTGTTATTGACTTTATTTTTTCAGACCAAAAATAATCAAAAAATTGTCAAGCTGCCTTAGTTGCTAAAATGACATTTTATGAGTGAGATATCCAGCTAACTATTGATAAGCGTGGGCATCTTGTTACTTCATGTGAGCTGTCATGACAGCTATGTATTCTGTATTTTTGATGCTGTTAAAAGAGCGAGGAGAATTAATCAAACGGACTGTAGCAGGCACTGTTCACTGTTTCCAGTCCCTTCTGCAGGAAGATGAAAATGAATAACCTGAATGTCAAAATGCTCTGTCAGTCAGGATCCTCAATCTGATGATGAAGTTGTTCAAATACTTCAAGAGGTACATTGTCTCCATCCTTTTTAAAAATCAGAAATTAAAAGGAATATGGAATTATTATTACCTGGCTGATAACAAAGGCAGATATCCAGTAGACATTTTGGCTCTTTCTGGCATATGCTTCTGGGCAATTCTGCTCTAGGAACAAAAGACTTTCTGTATATTAGCTCTGACTTCTAAGCTTGTGCCTGGACTGTAAGCTTCCAAAGATCTCCATACATAATGGTAACGATTAGAGACTTTAATTTTCTCTGTTGAGGACGTTTGTTCACAAGCATAAACCTGGAAGTCCAGTTCAAGCCACTGTGTTTACTGACAGTGCACATCTGTTCTCATCTGGAAGACTGCAGGAAACTCCTTTGGCTGAAGTAGTCAAAGCTTTGGAGCACTCGGAGGCATTCCCCATAGCATCACATCTCTCTTGGCCTCTTATTAATTCTGGCCCCTTGCCTTGACTCATTTGTGGGGTATGTGCAAAAGACTTTGAAGGTTAAAAGGTTCTTTGACATAAAGCCATAGCAATTTAATTAGTTACTCCAGTGCTGCCTCAGCTATGCTAAGCTTGAAAAATAAGATGGGATGCAAAGTTGTAGTTTTAACTTACAAAACCAGCAACCATCTGTAATTGTATTGCTCAGGAAATTCACTCTCCATCATGCAGAGAACAGAAGCACTGGAGCTGGAGTTTCTTCCCATGGCACGGCATGAACCATGCTCAAATGCCGGACTGGGAGCTTCTCCGTGCTTTTCCCATCTCCAAAGATTTAAAGCACTACAGAGCACTTCCCTCCCCTCCTCTCACCCCTATCCTGTTTGCAAGGTGGAAGGGAGTTGAAACAGATCAGATTTCTGGAAAGCTCTTGCTGTTGCATAAATGTAAGATAGTAAGAGCTGCTTTTGTACAAAAACGTGAACAAATGGCATTTGGCTGTGTCCCAGCGCACTCCTTGTGAGATTTTACTTCACCCATCTTCATCTCTTGCTTTTGGAAGTCTTTGAAGAATTGTTGATTTTCTTGTTGATTTTCTGCAGAATCTTCAGAAGATTACAGCAAATGGAGAGAACCAAATTTCATCCAGTGTGAGAGAACAGCACAATTACAACTCATCAGTAGTCAAGCACATAACAGAGAGGTTACCCACTGCATCCCATTGCCTCCTTTTTTGTTCCCCCGATGCTGTGTACTGTGTGAACTGTTAAACAGAGAAGCCAGGAACTTTGCCTTCTGTATCAGTAGGTTGTATATTTTCTCATCCGATCCATCCTGTTTTGGAAGTCTCACACTGCCCTCCATAGTGGAAGGGACTTGAGCTCTCCAGATTAACAGGGCATCTTTCCTTGCTTGCTAATCTAACCAAATCATCATTAAATTTCCGAATTTATTGCTCATTTTGCCACCTCATACCACTTCCCAACACTGAGCTGAAGCTTCCTCTCCTTCCTACCAACTGCACAGATTTCTCTGTCACCTCTGTTCGCTTTACCCTTACTCGCTCCCCCCCATTGAATTCCACTGCTCGATCAAATTCATCTTCATTCCCTTTCTGCAGGAAACGCTCAGTGCCTTGCATTGTATATGGCGCATGCAGAGACAAACCTCTGGAAGTTGTCTGCCTCATTAACTTGCACAATCTGTAAGACACAAGGGCAGAGAGTTGTAGAAACATACCCAGGAACAGAGCTTTTCCAATTGCACTTGCTGTTGTGATAAAGAGTTTTGAGACCATAAAAAATAAGCAAACACACCAAAACCACACTTTGATGTATTACGCCATGTGCTTGATGAAAACAATAAAAAAGCTTTCCACTCTGTACAGCACTTCATAAATATGCATTTATTTCCTCATCTTTCATCAGTTTTACAGATGTAACCAGTGCCTCAGTGCTTATATTTGTCAGAAGCATACAATGGAACTTCAGATACTTTTATTATACAGTTCTGAAGTGAAAAACAAATTAATGGTCCTTTCCATACGGAACGGAGCAAAAAAAAAAAAAAAAAGCAATTAATTTCTTATAACATATTACAGCGTTACATAAGATTTCCAACTTACAATTCTATCCTATCCCGTGTATTTACATACTTGAGTAATTTGCTTACTATTTACATATTTCAAATACTGTAGTCATAAATCTGTTTATATTGTACATTCCTGTTTAAATTTTTGTTACAGAAATTCTTTAATGCATTTTAGACACTGCAATTTCAGTATTTCACATCATTTCTAGCAAATTACTGCCTGGTTTCACCAGTGATGTGTCCGGGTGCCTCCTTCCTAAGAAAATAGATATTACAAAGGAATTTTACAATATTCAGAACCTCGAGTTTTGAAAGAAAAAAAACATTGTTGAATGTGGGATGTAACAATGATAATGTTATTTCCTGTTCTGTGTAGCATTATGCTTGGAATGACATTTTTCCTGAGGTGTACAATTGTTCAATGTAAGGTGGTTGGTTGGTTCTGTTCTGAGTGAAATATTTTATGGAAATTTAAAACGTATGGAAACACCTGAAATGTTACATAAATGTTGGCCATCTATTTACTGCAAATGATTCCTATCTGTACAGATATATAAACCTTATTTATATATCCATCTCTTATTTTCCAGAAAAATCTGTATCTATATAAATAAGCATCAATATTAGGAAACGTCTCACTTCCTTAAAAGCAATGTGCTCAAGTACAATATTCAACTTCTGACACAGACATGGTAGAGAGGCGACCTCTGATGGTAATGCTTTCTTCCAAGGGAAGTCAGAGACAGCTGCTGTATTGGGAAGACGTGGCAGACAACTTGCATGGACCCATAAGGAATTCTATGCATCCAGCCCCGTGTGTGCGACGCAGAAGCATCTGACACTGCAGACAACTTTGGGTCAACTTTCCATGTTAGGTGTAGCTACCTAAATAACATCTCAATTAAAAAATAATAATTATTATAGAAATCTCTTACAACATTGTACATTTAATGCTGTGTGTCTTTTCTCTAGTTACAATAATATGCTTTTCTATTAACAAATTAATGTGAATACAAAGACTAAAGCAAACGGTCATACATTTCTTTTACTCTGTTATTAGTAGCTATTCTGTTAGGCACAATATGACGTTCTTTGTAAACATAAAGACAAATCTCCATACATCAGAGCTGTAACGTGAACTTACGGAAACCATTTACACACGTTTCAGAAACAGAGCCCCACTACAGACCCCAGGCAAGGTGCAGCAATCCAGGAGGCATCAACCTGTGGCCATCACAACTGCAAACCCCAGCTGCTGTCAGTGGGACAGAAGTGCATCCTCGTCAGCAAATCCTCCTGCTTCGGAATTAATTCCTTGCTTTCTCTTCTACCATAGAGTTCACATAATTTTAAAACACGGATCTCATTATGACATGTATTGCATTCTTTTTACCCTGAAACAACTTATTATTTATTATACGGTTGATGTCAAGAACTAAAGCCCCTAAAATAAGTAATGTGACTAATATGTCTACAAAGCTTTCATCAAAATACATATCTATGTATTTTTAGGATCTTTAATCTTCCATAACAAGTCATAGGAGAATACCTCTTGAAAGAACTTCATTTCCCAAACTTAAAAGTGCACTATACTTTTTGTGTGACACTGTGCTACTCTAGAACTGAACTGATGAATATTCAGAGCTTCTAGTATCTCGCTTACTGCAAGTGTCACCCTTAATAACCCATGTGTTTATGGAAGGCACAAATTAACATGAGCTTAGTTAAGTCTAATAGAGAATTCTTATCTAACAGATTTCTTGAGAATAAATAGTGGACATAAATTGTGTAAGTTCAACGAAATTACTCTGAATCCCACGATTATTTCAAGAAACACTGCTTTCATTCTGCACAGTCACAGAGAATTTGTATTCTGCTCATATTGTAAAAGTGAGCTGTGTGTACAGTTATGGGGAACCATCTCCTCACTTCTTCTGAATAATAAGAAAAAAGGTACTAAATTATTTAACAAATGAGCTTTGAACCAGATATATTAATTTTCCTTTTCTAATACACTAGAAATAGAGAATAAGGCAACAACTGAGATAAAAATATATCTTGCTTTGTAAACCAAGCTTCTTAGTAAGATTCTTAAAAGTGAAATCTAATAATGAAAAACTGAAAGGCCCTGAAAGAAAGGCTTTAATTACTGTAACAATACCACATCTTCCATTCAATATTTTAAAAACACTCCAGAATACATAAAGAGGAACTTATCTTAGTGTCACTGATGAGTCTTAGGCATAAAGTCACTTCTTCGTATGGCTAAAAACCTACAACACCCAACAATGCTGAATAATGTTTAGAAAATGCCATCAATTTCCACTGCACCCTTTTATTTTCTTGTATCATTCTAACCTCACTCCACGGAACAATGAAAGATGGTATGAGAACATCAGCATCGTCCTGGTTATAAACAGACCTCCAAACACAGGTCTTGCTGCCTTAAATGGTCGTTGTGACTGTGAAGAGCTTTGTTTTTCTCATCCAAAATGAGTAATTCCAACTGCCTGTTAAAGTCACGACATAAAAACAAAACAGCCACAAAATCATTCTGAGAAATTCTAAGACTCAGGTATGTATAAGAATTGTTCAACATATATTCAACTCCATTTCACCAAATTATAGGAGGGGAAAAAAGAAGACAATTATGTGATAGATTTCTGAATTAATTTTTCGTGCTGAACAAAGAAGTTCTCTTTTAACTTAGATTCATTCATTACTCAATATCCTTTTTTGTCCATTCCTTTGGTATTCTGTTCTCATTTTCCAAATTCCAACAGGATTTTAATGGTCATCTCAATTCAAATGGAAGAACAATGAGCTGAAATCACAATCATAACAACAGATGCCATAATACTGCAGAACACATTGGTCTTAATAATTTCTGGATCTTCATATTCATTTCTTGTAATGATTGGGGGCATCTGCAAATGCAAACTTCAGTCTGTAGGCCTCTGCTAGGAGTACACTGATTTCTTCATTTCCCCAGTGTGCTGTGGGCAAATTCTGTAAAAATATCAGCAATTCCTAGTTGGAGAGAGAGAAAAAAAAAGGAAATCGATATATATTTGCAAATACAAGTGCTATAGCTATATATACATATATATATACTTATTTAATAGCTATTTATTATAGAATGATTACTTACATGCATGCAGCACCTCAGTATCCCAAACAAACCTGAGATTCCCTTAAGTGATTTTTCTGTAACTTTTATAGCAAGAAATACTTGCTATTCAATCTTTCAGTTCAGAAACAAGCTGTAGGTTGTATTTATCTACAACTATTTTTAAGTCTTCAGAAATAAAATAAAATAAAATAAAATAAAATAAAATAAAATAACATAAAATAACATAAAATAACATAAAATAAAATAACATAAAATACAAGAGGAATAAATTCAGTTTCTTTGTGCAGCATGAGAGTGAAAGAATTGATAATCTCCAAGTGAGAGCTAGGTAGGCTGTATTTACTGCATTTGCCCTTATATGAGTGTACAGTAGCAGTGCCCCTGACCAAGGTTGGGAATCCCTTGTTGTGTTCAAACAAACAAGAACTCACATGAACTGATTTAGAACCATCGTGTTATGCTTCTAAAATGAAAACAGTGTTATCACTCCCATTTTACAGCTTCTAATTGAAATACAATTCTTAGAGGTTGGAGCACACACAAAACTACCAGAAATTCAGTTCTGAGCTAAGTCCAAAATGGTTTAACTCAGGACCAGTCTCTTCTCAGATTTATCATATTTCCTACATGGTTTTAGCCCCATGACACTTCTTACACACCTGCCAGGTCCAACCAAGCTCTTGAAGTTTTTACATATTTTGTGTACAGGTCCTCCTGCATTTAACTGGAAGACAGACTGTAACTTGCAGTTTGTAACAACTGTGACCCAGATTGTTGTATATCCCATGCTAGGTCTGAACAAAATGCACATTTACATTTCCTCTTTAACAAACCATAATATATTCATTTAATGTTTAATCCCTAAGCGTTTCTATAACCTCTCTACCAGGTGGGTGAGGCAGACAGCCATAGATAAAACCTGGTTGCTGGCTACCCCACATGTCAATGTCAGATCTAATGTTTACTTAGTAAGCCAGGTTAGTCCAGTGCATGAACAAAAGTGTTAAAATTCTCTTCCCTAATTAATCTTTTCACATCCAAACATGAAGAATATCTGGCTTTTTCTAGGGCTGCTAGGTATGCTATGTATATTGTACAGTGAGAAAGAGTTATTAGTCTAAACTAATTTATTTCAATGAGGATGCTGTTACTATACTGTTGAAATTTCATAAAGAAAAACAAGTTCAAATGAAAATCTGTATTTATTTTAAAAAGGTCCTAAAATGTGGATTCTTGTTTTCACAGGGCATATGTTTCGCTGCAGCAACAATAAATATATGCAACTTCCTACAGACCCAATCTGCAGGACTGTAGTTCTATACTGAGCTATGGTGCACAGGGATCAATGACTGCACTTCAAAGGATCCCTTGAAAAGATTATTTCTATCCCATTTCTGATTGACAAAAGGACATTCTATCTGTCTATCTTTCTTCTTTTTTCTTCTATCTGTCTGTCTTTCAATCCAAAGTACTGTTGGCCTCCAGAGTTGCACAACTGCACGCATTCTCGAAATTATGATTGATCACAAAGTCTGAAACTCTTGACAAAAACGTGCCAATCACTTCAAACATTTTCATCTTCCCTGATATTCTTTGGAGAAGTAGCACTATTTGATGAAGAACTAGTTTAATATTTCCATTATAAATTGCAAATATTCATAATTATTTTCATCATAATCAAGTACAGAAAGAAATGGAAGAGTAATCTATTGACTGTCAAAACCCATTTACCTTCAAGCAAGCATTTTGTCAGCGTTACCAGGGGGAAAAGATCATTCCTTAACTGCTCAAACGCAAAGACTGAGCAGTGAACATGTGTTCCAAATCCAAGGGGGCTAACTAGCCAACAAAATGAAACACTGCTTGGTGATTTACTAAAGATAAGGCTTATGTATCTGTGATCTACTACTTTAATGAGCTTCAGAAGTGTCTGAGGTAGAAATACATTCTTCAGCTTGTTGAAAACACAAAGTATTTGAAAGTGCAAAGCAGAATTTTGAAACAAATACGGAATATACAGCATGCTTAAAAATGAATAAATAAGTAACACCAGGAGAAAACTCTCCGTAGTCCTAGGTTCTGAAGAAAAGAACAAACATATGCTAATCAGTACCTGCAAGAGTCCATGACAACATGACCTAAAGCTGCTCAACTTAACACTGTACACTTGCAAAAGAGCAAAGATGACCATATGAACGACTCAAGAGTATTCATTCAATTTTAATTATCATTCTTAAAAATAAGAAGATCCATTTGAATCCTCGTGCAAATAAGGCATCCATGCTAACTGGTTAAATTTGCTTTCCTATTTACTTCCAGAATTAACATATATGAGACACAGTTTGAAATACGCTGAATTGATGACTTGGGTTAATGCTTAACACAAAAATACACTGCTGACAAACTGCCTGGTATATTTCAGAGCAAGAAAACTAAGTTAAAGAAAAAAAAGAAAGAAAAAGCAGTATTTGTAAAATATCTCAGCAAGATTTTTATTTTTTTCTGCCTAATATTGTACTTAGCTGGGGAATCTGCCAGATACTTTCTGGTTCCATTGAAATGACTCACCAACTATCAAGGCTAAAGGGATGAAAAATATCTTGATCTTCTTTTCACACTTAATATACTTGCTTCAAATTACAACCACTTATCTGAGTAGACCTGGTCAGCTCCATTTTTTTTGTGAAAATTATGTAATATGTCCATATGTGCAAACAATCATTAATGCCAAATTTTACTTTCTTTTACAAGCAAAAATGCCCATTTCTCCCCGCACACCCACTTCTATTGATCCTAACCTGCAGAGTTAATTATGTAGCAGCTCATCAAAAATTAGCTGTTAAGGCAGCAATGTTTTAATAGAAGCACTAGTGACCAAAACCACAGTTTAAAATTAAGTACTTAAAAATAACATCGCTTAACTGTGGCTTTTAGTATCTTTAAATAAAAACAGTTGCCATCCTTTTCAAAGCACTTAAGATAATCTGAGTTGTCAGATTTAGTTGTTAGATTTGGATGTAAGATGAAGTTAGCCTCCATCTTTCCCCAGATATCATTTTAACATCTTTCATATTACTGCATGCAAGAAGATCTTAAAGTAGTCTGAATACTCTCAGCACTTCAAGTTTTCCTAATTCGGTGGTTATACTGTTAGAAGTCAGTGAGTATTCACAGCCCAGTGACGTGTGCCACACACAAGACAACCGATGCTGCACAAAACTTTACTCTGCGTGACCTGCATGCATTTGCTCTCCAGCAGTGTTTAGGAGTTGTTCATAACCTAATTTACCTTTTTTCAACATTGACTGAAGTCTAACACTGAGTTGTTATAACAACTGTCTCTCAGGACTGACGTAGGTAAACTGGCAATCCCAAGAGCCAGAGCCATAAGCTGCTATACTCAACTATCAGCTGAAGGCTCTGTTAACTTGGGTCAGCTGTGAAAAGGGCCCACGTGGAGAACCGCAGCAGCAGTTATCAGTGGGTAATAGCCATATTCTCCATCACTTTATCAGATGTGTTACATTCATGGAAAAGAACCACAACAGCTCTTTGCGAATATCAGCTTTAGTACCCCTTTGCAATGTCACAAAAATAACTGTGACAATAATGCCACCTAGTCTTCATACAGGGCTTTTGAAATGTAAAGATTTTCACATCCGTATTTCTAGATCCCTCAGATAAAACTAAGGACAGCAGAAACTACCTTGCCCAAGGGCAGCCAGCAAATCATCAGCAGAGCTGGGGTTTCCAAAATCCCACTCCAAAGTTTGTTTATATTTTAGCTGTATTTCCAACAGATACGTCCTAAATTTCACCCCTTACATCTGGGAAATAGCGCACTCAAGTTTCACCTGCACCAAACAGCCACCCTCATCTCCTGAGCTAAGGCCTACACCATGAGCTCGCCTACCAGCACAGCTCCAGTTGCATCCATTTCCCTCCTCATGGTGCACTGGGGAGCGGCACTTCCAGCCTCCCTCTCTTCCTCCTTGCCATTCTGGCAGTGGCAAGTTTCTTCCCTATTGGGAAAGGATTGGGAAACCAGCAGCTACTTTCTGATCTTCGATGTAACTGTTCAATTTAAACATACAACCAAAAACCCTTAAAAATAAAACTCTTACAAATTACTTCCTGTTTATTTTTATCTCTCTTTAAGGTATAGGCAAAAATAAGAGTGTTAAAAACTTTAACACTGCAGAGAATATGAGATGACGATGATTCCCTTATTGCCTATTTTGATTGACCAAGCCAGCTTTGGGAATTAAAAGCCTCTGCGCAAGAGCAACATTTGGAGGAAAGATGTAGAGGAAGTCTGAGGTGCTACATAGTTTTGCTCCTCTGGGCCCCCCCCCCCCCCCCAAGTACAAGAAAAAACATTGCTCTAGCTCTGTATCTAGCCTTGTTCTCAGCAGCAGATTGCATTGCAGACCTCCTGGGGTCCCTTCCATGCTGAAATTTTCTAGTATTTTATTTTCTAAAGGACACGGGCTTAATTAGAAAAGAAATCCAAAAGCACGATAGGAGAATGCTAAGTATACTTAACTCTCAAACAGAAGAATATTCAGTCCCAGAATATAATGCAGTACACAATTAGGAAAGAAACATGGGCAGAGAAAATACGCTCAGTGTAATCAACGAAACTACCACAAAACAAGGAAATTGATAACTTTTTTCCTGTATATGGATTTTGTAGCATACAGTGCAGTCGCTACATATTTTATCCTTTTTCTTCTGTTTGTGAATGCATCCCAGTGTTTTTCCACTCCCTAGAACATTGATTGTTTGTAGCAAAATTTTTGTTCCATTTGCAGAAGAGGAACTGTGTGATAGCCTCCCATGTATTAACCTTCTTCACTATTACAGGTATGACTTGTCTGCTGTTTTCTCTCCAAGAAAAGGAAAAAAATGACTCCTTTAAAACAATGTATAAATTTTTCAAATTATTTCATAACAAAATATGCTTTGTCTTGTTCTTTAAGGCTGAATATTCCCTAGGTTGGGAAGATGCAATTTGTTTACAGAGGTGTCCACAGTGCCCATCTCCGTTTTAGTCAGTCACCCCTAACAATTACAATGTGTTTCTTCACTTGCAAGCTGAGGGTTTTGTGTTTTATTGGTTTTTCAGTTCTTACATCTCCTCTTTGTATCTAATGCTCACCCTCAAAGCTTGCCTTAGGAAGGAGACAACAGCTCTGTTGTTCACGGCCTGCTGCAGAGATCCCAGCTAGCTGATTACAATAGCAGCTAATATGTGCCATAAACAATGACAGCCACTAACCCACTTCTGCTTCATGCATTCTGATGAAGAGCTGAACTCATTGACAGCTCCCTGCTAGGACCTGACCTCCATACTACTGCCACACACACCACTTTTCCTTGAAGCCCAAAGATCACCTTGCCTCTCTCAGCCACTGAGTTCCTAGTGCAGTTCCTCTGTAACATCCCATCTCCTGCTCTACAAGGGGAGCGTTCCTGAGCCAGCACCATTGTGCAAACTTCCAAACAAGCACTGCACAGTTATATCAGTCAGCCCGAAGGGACAAGAGAAGCTGCCAGGGACTGGGCTCCCTGCACAACAAAGAGATGGGCATCCAGATCCACCTTGCAAAGATGGAAGGGAAGGTGACATCTGCCAGTCTGGGTCTAACAACAGGAGCTTTCTCTCCAATTCCTTTTGCTTATTGCTGTGACCCATGTCTAACTTAACTGAACACAAAAAACAGTAACATAACAGTTTTTATTTCTAGCTAATACAAAGGAGCAGTAGCTAAACTCAAACTCAGACACACTGAGGAAATTAATAGTTAGTTTTTAAAGTCAAAATTGAGAACTAGTCTGATAATTTAACAAATCAAGGCAATCCTGAAGTATAGTACTTTTCTTCTGGAGTTGTTAATCCTTCCTGCTGCTAACTGCAATGTAATTATAGTATGAATACTTCTGTTCTACAACAGCTCCATTTTGCACTGATAGGCAGAACCTGCAATCTTACCATGTTTTATGATCAGAAATTTAACAATATTAGACTTTATGATAGCATAGAACGAAATGGAAGGTAAATTAACTTTATATATAATTTTTCACTATTTAATAAGGAATTGCTAACGGCTATGAACAAGTGCTGTATCTGTTACGCAGTACACAAACGTATGGAACACTGCAAAATTGATGCTGGCCATTTGATTAAACTGCTTCTTTATGAGAGTTACATGCATCCTAAAAAGTTGTTCCTGTAATTTTAGAACACAGCATTTACTTTCAAAGAACAACTGAAGTGCGATACTACTTAAAATTCACTTAGAGGAAATACTGAGTCAAGCTAAGGAACAAACTAATTGGTGTCATAAAATACACTCATTTACTTGTTTAGATAACACAAAACAGAAATAAGCATATACACACATGCACACATTCAACAAAATTCTATATCCTGTTACATTTTATGGGGAGTTCTGTATTGTAGTGCTAGAGACAGCCAGAACGGGACAACAATTCAACTTTATTGTTTTTTTTTTTTTACCAAACAGATGTAATCACCATGCAAACAAAATGAATTCTTAATATGAGAATGTTCTAATTCTTTTTTTTTTTCCTTTCACAATGCACATATTTGGGATTGCCAAGTGTGAAACACAAAGGTGGCATGGATGGCCAGTACCAAGTGGGCATCCCATCCTTTGACTCCAACTCTCTCCTGTGCTGCACTATGAAGCAGAAGGACAGATGTGCCTGGCTGAGCCCCTGCAACTGCTGCAGTTGCCAGGTGGGTCATGAGCTGCCCTGGCCTCTGATCCTCTTCCCAGAGGATCCCAGCACATCCTGCCCAGCTCTGTCAATGCCCTCTTCCTCCAGCCTGTTATTAGAGTGGAAACAAATGCACAGACTGGTGCCATGAAAACATAAGTGCAGTGCACAGTGCTGAGTCTCACTGACCTTCTTCTGCCTTACCAGCTGCTTTTCCTTTCTTTCTGCCACTTGCTGTTTATATGTAATGCAGCAAATAAGTAGGACTTGAGCTCTAAGGTGAGTTCTTTTTTCTTTCTTGAGTACTGTAGTTCCTCTTTCAATATGCTCAGCATTTTCCTTATGCATGCTGCCACTTCTCATTTCTCCAGCTGTCTCTGCTATCTTGGGTTGCAAATAATGAACCATATTTCTGGAGTGCTGCAATTCTTATTAATTACCTATATCTCAGAGTAAGAGAAACCATTTCATTTATATTGGCACAGCTGGAATTGAGAACGCTGAGATTTCAAAATCCAGTATTAAACAGCTACTAGGAAGAAGTAACTTAAACTGCAGTTTAAGAAACGCTTCCTGCAGATACAAGTCAAGAGGCTTCCATGGATCCAGATTCTTCTGCAGTACAGCTGATTGCTTCCTGATATGGAATGTGATAGCTGAGATATCTCAAAACATTTGAGTTTGGTCACTGGAGTCTCACAATTTCAAGCAATATGGGTGAACTTAAAATTTTTAGAAGACAATGGGGAAACACTGGTTTATCTGTCAGCTGGTAGGAGCATTTAAGTTTAAGCCTGCACTAGACCCAGTCTGAAGGACTTAGGAGATGCACATTCTTGACATGTCATAAATAAAGTAAGATATAAAAGTTCGCATTCTGTCAAATAACAATTTGAGGGGGAAAAAACCTGAATTCAGTATTTCCTTAAACAGTGAAAATTGAACTTAGTATATTAAATACTAAAATATTTTTCTTGTACATTTATTGCTCAGTAACTAAATTATCCTTTATTATGCAATAATTCTTATTTAAGTTAATTTTGACCTTGCTTTTCTGCACCGTCTTAGCCAACAGACTAGAGCTTAAAGAAACCAGAACAGAATGAAGCCAACCACAGACAAACAGGTTATTCAAAGCTCTAAATGGATACTTAAAAAAAAAAAATCTGAACAGGGTAAAAGCCCCTTTTTCTCCTGCCATCAGTTTATTTCCAGTAACACAAGTGAGTGGTAATTCTGAGAAGATACATAGAATCACAGAATGGATTAGGTTGGAAGGGACCTCGAACCCACCCATCCCCAACCCCTGCCCTGGGCTGGCTGCCCCCCACCAGCTCAGCTGCCCAGAGCCCCATCCAACCCAGCCCTGAGTGCCTGCAGGAATGGGGCACCCACAGCTCTATGGGCAGCTGTGCCAGGGCTTCACCGCCCTCTGAGTAAAGAACTTCCTATTAAATGCACATTGAGAAATAAATAATAAATATATTTTATTTGTTGAATGCATGATTTAGTACTAAAATGACATCAGTCCTGCTGCACTTTCTTAGTCTGAACTAGGAGTCATACAATTTAACTTGTTATGCATCTTTAAAATTACTTGTGATCTGAGATACGCAGCTACAGACAAATCCACCTCACTGCTGAAAGCATTAGTAAAGTCAGTCTTATGCAATTGACTTCTTTGACATTAATTAGTTTGAAAATCTTCCCAAGTTCTCTAACAACTCCTTTCCAAGTGTGAAGAAATAACAATAGTCAGATAAGGCTCAGCTGTCATATCCCAAAGCTGGTCAATAGGTAGGGCTGACAGCTCTCACGCGAGTGAAAAACAGGCGGTGACGCTTCACCTGAACAACCTCCTGTTAATCTCCTGAAAACATACAGAAGCATGCTGTCATAATTAATTTCAGATTCCTAAGAAGAACTTAATAGAAACCCACCTTAACAATCTAAAAATGAAAGCCTGTGAAAAGTTAATGGTCTTATCATTTCCCTTTCATGTTTTGCCTTTTGCAACTGCTCAAAAGGAGTCTTGGATTCAGCATATTAAAAGCATCAGAACAGCAATTAAAGTCCTGTTTCATCCGGTAAGGTTCTGTTCTGCAAGCCATTAGCATTCTTAATTGGTAATCATAAAATGTGTGGTTTTAAAGAACTATGTCAGGGAAGCTGAGCTCCTTTAACTGAAGAAAAGATTTACATCTCCATTTTCATTTACAAGGGTTAACAGTTAACAGGATAGATATAAAAATATATAAATTATTATGCCAAAAATGAGCGTATGGAAGGACTGTCTTTTAGCTAATGCTGTTCTCAAATGAAAACAGAAGACAAAACAGGAAGTAAGCCCACTCCCTAAATCTTGTGTCAGGAAACAAATTTTCAAGCTAGATAATTTTCTTCTAGAAACTTATCATCTACAGGTGTGCTTCAAAATTCTATTTAGGTTAAATAGGAGAAATTAAGGTACTGATAAAGAAGGTTCAATAATGAAGGAAGAAGAGGAAGTCATCTGATTCAAACAAAGATCAATCAGTCACAATACAAGAGCTACAATTTCTTCCTTACTTTTAAAACAGAGATGACTAAACGTTCATTTTAGAAATGCCATATGAAAATGTAGTATCCTGTGAAATGTCCAGGAAGATTTCTCAGTACCCATTCTGCACAAAGCAGAACAGTCCAGAACTGTTCTGATTATACCTTTTGCCTTTACTTTATGAAATAATGCTGGAGTATTTGGAGACATGTATTTCTTACATCCTGAAATATAAATAGTATCCAAAATAAACTCCTGAGCTCGACAGTGTGACAGTAGCTACACGCACAAAGAAGCAAACCAAGAAAAAAAGGATGAAAATCAGAAGTCATCCTATTAAAAACAAACAAAACCCACCCAGACATAGAATCTACTGTACTTATCAAGACGGCAGCAATTATAGTGCAATTTCATTTCTGAAGTGATTAGCCATGAGTCAGAACATTTTTTTTTTCTCAGTAGTCAAGCAAGATAAAAAAAAAAACTGTACAACAGATTCCAAGTGAAAGTTTACAATTCTGTCTCTTCCAGGATGTCCATATGCTGCCTTCTCCACTTTATTTGGTTTTCTTGACCACAATTTAGTATTCATTTTAAGTGGTACAGTTTTCATTGCTCACAACTCCTATTGATATTCCCCTCTTTATAATGTCTTCTAAATCTTAACACTAATGTATGAATAGCTATAACCACAGGAAAGCAAAGAAAGAAAATGATCAAATATGAATTGAATATAATGAACCATGGGGTCAATCAGTATGCTTTGACAAAAGATATTTAATATTGTACAAAATGGCCTGGGTTGAAAAGGACCACAATTATCATCCAGTTCCAACCCCCTGCTATGTGCAGGGTCACCAACCATCATATGGCTGCCCAGAGCCACATCCAGCCTGGCCTTGAATGCCTCCAGGGATGGGGCATCCACAACCTCCTTGGGCAACCTGTTCCAGTGTGCCACCATCCTCTGAGTGAAAAACTTCCTCCTAATATCTAACCTAAGGCTCCCCTGACTCAGTTTAAAACCATTTCCCCTTGTCCTACCCTCGTAAACAGCCGTTCCCTCTCGTGTTTATATGCTCTCTTCAAGTACTGGAAGGCCACAGTGAGGTCTCCTCGGAGCCTTCTCTTCTCCACGCTAAACAAGCCCAGTTCCTTCAACCTTTCCTCATAGGAGAGGTGCTCCTCTGATCACCATGTAAATTGTCCTGAACAGAATTTTAAATTATTTTAAGAATTTTAAGAGTTGTTGATATGAAACTGCCTTTCTATTCAGCTGAGCACGAAGCAGATAGCTATGTCTTAGATATACAAATTTTCACACAACAAATGTCACAATTCATAGTGGCAACTTAACTAGCATACTTCTTGTGCTACAAAAATCTCTAAACGTAATTCAAGTGGAATCTTGTCTGTATCCTAAGACTATAGGACTGTAAGAGGCCAATTCCATGCGTTTGTCATCCACATCACAGGAAGCCATACACAGGTGTTTGTTCTGAATAATAAGTATGGCAAAACCACGAAGTATTTGTGCACCTGCAGCAGACTAAAGGATGTTAATAAAGAGAACCAACATGCACAACCATGGCAGTAGAAGAGGAAGAACAATCCACCTACATGAGTATAGTTAAAGGAAAGGACAGAAAAAAGCTTGCCCAAAGTCCTATGTCTTAGGCTGGCCAGAGAGTCTCATAACTGAGAATTTCTGAATGAGCTTGGGAAACGTCACAAAATCAATAAGAACTAACCCAAAGGTCTCTAGCTCTGAGAAAAGGAATGCTGTTCATATCAAGAAATAGTTTAGGCTTCCTCGGCGAGCAAAACATGCAGACTCAAGAGCATAGGATAGAGGATCATCCAAGCTCCACAGATCTCTTCAACACACAAAAACATAACCCTCTTGTCCATTTCTGGATGCTTTAAGATAAAAATGTGTATCAAAATGTATTTCCTTTATACCCGTTAGAAGAAATGATGCATGAGGAGGAAAGAAGTTTTAGCCAAGATTTAACAGAAAACTACATGGAAACAGTAATTCAAATTAAAAAAAAAAAATACATCTCAACTGTATACTATAAGATAAATCAAATAAACTTCCAAAACAGTATAAATACTATGCAAGAAATATCGTTGAGAATTATGCTCAAGACATCTCCCAGCCTCTCAGTAGAGATAACAACAAATGCAAACCAAGATTAATCTTACTACATCACACAATACCTCACATACATTTATCAAGCTCTTTATCTCCTGTTATTTTATGCAGAAGTTGCTCCCAAACCTCAGTTTATCTAATGGTTTATAAATCAACGTGAAACAACTCACATCCTTTTGATCTTTCACCAAAATTACATTATAGCTTAAATCCTTACTCTCCATTATAAAGCATACCAAATACACTCTTAACGAGTTATCATCCCACCTTCTCAGGCCTCTAAATGCAGTTCAGCAAAGCCATAAGGTATCCACAAATATCCTAAATTATTTTAAGACGATTGAAATACTAGTATATTTTATTTATGTAATATTTACAAGCCTTTCTTTAACATTACAACACTCACAAAAAATAGAAGTCTACAATTTCAGCTTTAACCAACCAGAAATTCAGATCAAATTTTAATATGAGATAATGAATGCCTCAGCTTTAATGGAAAATAGAAGTTGCAAATCAACAGCTGAATGTAGAATTTATTCTTTGCTTATCTACAAAGGAACAGCCTCCAGACACAAACATGAGAAAAGAACGGAATGTTTCTTCAGTACAGTGACAACAGGCTGAATTAATCTTTTCTGACTGCTGACTTTTAAGATTTCCAAGATTAAAGTCCTAAAAGTGCTTCGCCACGAGTCCCTTTTTTTCATAATTCTAGTTCATAAATGCAAGGAAAGTTTATGCTCTAAAACTCTCCAAAAATCTGCACTTTTATTGCAGTGGCCTCTCGTCCAGTTATTAATACCCAACAGAAAGGTTTGGCAGTCTGGCAATTGTAAAGCAGCTTCAGATCTTTAACTGAAAATCTAGTAAGTCAAAATTCTGAATTCTCCTCAATGTGAACAAGAATCTTAATATGTAGATTGCTCCGAAAATAATGCCTCCTGTTCATTTTTACGGAACCTACAAAAGATACAAAAAGCACCATAGCTCTATTTAACAGAGTAAATTCCAAGCTACAAAACACTATTTGTCAACACAGTCACCACCACTAGCTGTTCATTTTCACCAGTGATGAACAAGAGCCTTCCTGTCCCGCTCATTAAAATCTGCACCAGAGGACGTGGCCCACTGCTTCACTGTTTTGCTGACAGTCACTGCTAGGAAAATGTTGCCCACGCAGTCCCATCTTTCATTGGCCTGAACAGATAGAAGGTAGAAAGTGCCAAATCTGGACGTTAGGTGGTGTGGTCAGACAGTCCAGTCAAAACTGGCAGTGAACTCCATGGTCTTAAAAATGTTATGGAGCCTGGTGTTACTGTGTTTCAAGAGAGAGGCTTTCTTCTCTGTCCTGACTCTAGAAGTCTGGGCCACCAATTTAGTCAATGTCAAGATGCAATTGTCAGAAGAGTTGGCAGCTTGTCCAGGTTCTAGGAAATCCAGACGGATCACCTCTTTGCTCTCCCAAAAGACGGTGCACATCACTTTACCCACTGAGGGCCATATTTTGAACTTTTTCATTGATTCATTTCACATGCTGTCACCCCACAGACTGCTGTTTTCACTCCAGCTCACAGGGTGATACCACGTCTTGTCACCCATAACTGTCCAGGAAACTGTCACCCCCAGTCTTGCACTGGTTCAATAGGTCCTGATAAAATTGCATGCAGTGCTCTTCCCGTTCCTGTGTGAGCATTGGTGGGACACACCCAGAAGAAACTGTGGTATACCAACGTCACTACCACTGATTCCAATGCACTGAAACCAACATTCAGCTCTGTAGACAGTTTTCTTGCCATAATCTGCTGATTCACACAGATGAGGTGATCAAGATGCTCTTCATTTTGTGACAAGACACCTGTGCGTGGCCGTCTGGAACACAGTTTGTGTTTTCCATCACTGTTGCCACTGCTGAAACACACCACCCACAGCCTCACTGTACTCACACCTACTGTTTGGTCTCTATAAATGTAAAGCAAGTGGCCATGAACGCCAATTTTTTTCCACAAGGAGGAATTCAATGCCACATCTTTGATTCATACATACTTCCATGCCAGGCACCATTTTGTCAGACTGCCTCTCTGTCGTCTGTTGCATGGCAACAAAATGTAATGGGATATTGGTGAGAAGGTTTAATCTCTACTGCCATACCACAAAAATATCACCTCTGATACTGTGGGCAAACACAGAAAGTAAGAGGCATTACTTTTGGAGCAGCTCTCATAAAAACATGGAAAATCTGAAAAACATGGAAAAAATATGGAAAAGAGAAAAATAGTTTTCATAACAATCATTTTAGTGTACTAGTAACAGTAACTAGTACAGGTACTAATATAACATAAACTGAATTTTAAGAAGTCTGTATGATTTCTTCAGGTTCTCAAGCCCATATTGTTTGTTAAAAATCTAAATGATATTTAGAAGAGTTGTATGGGCTTACAGATTGAGAGAAAAACCTTGAAATCTCTCTGATTACCTGCAGACTCAAAACTACATAAATATACATACATTAAGGAAAATATATTCAAATTGATTTCCTTTGGAGAGCTGGGCTTTTCACAGAATTACATATTTTACAAAAGCATATCTTGTGCATACAATGTCATTTTGTTTAAATAAATGAATATGACAATATGACCAAAAGGTCATTAAGTGTTTAAGCAAAGCAGTAAAAATATTTCTAAGAGAAAAATACTTTGGTGGTGCATTAAGTGATATAATCCAAGGGTTTAAAGGGCAGCTTTACTACATCTCCCATTGGTTCCTCAAGACACAGATAAGAGCAGGTATTTACCACAATAATCTCCAGGAGAGGAAACCATAATGCAGTTTGGAAGAAGTGTCCTTTTTCAGACAGTAGAGTATCAGCTACATGAACTGTAACTTTCAGAAGTATGTTACTGGCAACAATTTCAGTTTACCTTCATAATTTTCCCTGTAAGCTGGCAATTCAGAGGCAGCTACGTGCTACGTTCTGTCATTTTTTTGCCAGCGGTGACAATCATAAAGAACGTGGGAGAGTACAACAGCTATTAAAGATTTTTTATGTTCCTGTTTAAGATGTCATCCTATGCAGATCAGCATGTGAGATTAAACGTGTACAGGAACTGTGATGAAAAAGATTAGTACAAAGCTTTGGTGATAGCTGCCTAAGGACAGAGGGCGACCACTGTAACTCAGCTAACAGCTAGCAAACACTACTCAACAAAATACAAAGAGCTTGAGTTTATTTCATCGGTCATCCGAAATTCAGGAATTATTAACTCCAACGTGAATGAGCCGGCATTCTTTACTTGCTACTCAGTTGCACAGGGAGATATCTCTGCACTAACAACACATACCTTGAACAAAAGACCTTCAGCTTATATGCATTACTTGTGTTACATTTACAAAAGGTTTCCCAGTCAGTACATACATATTCAATATTCCCCCCAAAATCATTAACGAAGGGTCCCACCTCCTTGCACACGCTCAGTGATTTTGAGTGGGGGGTCTCAAAGACCCTCAGAGATGGCAGCAGCAGTCTTCCTCTTCATGACCGCCAATTGCCCTCCTCTTGTTTTTTCCAGGTTGGCAGTTTCACAGTGATATACTGGAGAGGGCCCTCACGCTGACTTAGATAACAATGATATACTGGGCTTCTTGAGTAGATAAAGGATGTTCTGCTTACCATCAGACCCAGTGTGTTCTGCTTAGCATTAGCTGGTTTTGTGAAAGAAGTATTGCTCATTTAAGTATGTTCAACATCAGACCAAGTGCATTTTGCTTCGCGTTAACTACATTAGTGATATTACATCCTTCTTTGCAAAAGGATGTCTAGTGCAAAAATCATTTACTGTAAAGAGCAAATGAGTTGAGATCTTCCTCTTCATGGCAGCTAACTATGAGGTTAAGAAAAAAAGTAGCAGATGTGCTATAATGACATTTCTGGAAGAATTTTAAATCCCATTTGTTCACAAGTAGATGACAAAACAATAGGCATTTAAATACTTGTTATTTTTACTGTCTTGCTGTTGAAATGAGACAATTTTGTTGTAAGAGGGCAAAATCTACATGCAAGAGCATTTAGGAAACCATAGGAGAAAACAGAGGAGTGAAAGAAATACAGTTAATCCTCCTCCATCTGCTCGTCTCAAAGAAAGTCATATGTCACTTCATTCTGTTATTCAGCTCCTACTCTAAAAGCTTTTAGTTTCTCTTTGTTCTCTTATCAGTAGTTTTGATTGACTTTGGTAGTCAAGTGTGCAGGCTCCTGTGATTTTAGTCTTCTCCAGGGTTACACGCTGATAAGGCCAATAATTGACATTGTTGCGCCGCAGTTTTTGCTGAAGAAATAAACATGGAAAGAAAACAGTTTTCTTTGTAGAGAGAAGTCTCCAGTGACAGCTGTGAATTACCAACCAAATGGAAGCCCTGCCAGTGCATTTAGTTTAGCAGGTCACCTAAATTGCTCGGGAAGAACAACACTTTCTTTGTTCATAAAAATGCTTTTGATATTGAAATGGAGAAAATGCAGAGATCCCTTTGTGGTGTTTACTGAAAATACATAAAAATGTTGGTTGATGAGAGAAAAATATCCTACATTAATCAGAAAGTGCTTCTTCTGGAAACTTACAGGCCAATAAAATCAGATTTTCTTTGTGTGGAAGATTTGATTTAAAACTTTGATAGCAGCAGAATCTCTTTAAATACGAGCCATAAAGCAAGGCTTATGTGAAATCTCTCCTGATTATACACACCCAGCATCAGATTCTGCCTTGTGTCAGCAGTCAGAACAAACAGGGCTCTTGAAAACATGTGCAGATCAGAGGGGACCTCCAGTATTGCCAGGTGACCCTAGCAGTGTGCAAATGGACTGTCAGATCTGTAAGGGGTTTGGTTTCAGGACACATAGAGCCAAAAAGCCTTAAACAGAAAACATATATATTTTCTGTTATTTCACGTAGGCTTTTGAGATAAGGAAGATATTGGCAAACCAAAATGCGCTTGCTTCTAGAGTTCATTTACACTAAACACAGAGATTACTCAGCAACTGTCGTCTCTTTAATCAAAACAGTGCTTTTCCTCTGCCAATTAGTCTTCATAGATATCAAAATGTTCAAGAGGTAACTCTGTGAAGTGAAAAATGCATAAGAAATGATGACTGTCATTTCAAAATTGTATTCTAAAGCCAATTCATTGTCTAGTTGTTCCAAAAGTGGAAAGTATTTCAGATGCTGTCTGTATCCTTATAAGACAGCAATCGTATATGTCAGTGGGATTACTGTTTGTCAGATACAAAACAGAAATTTTGAGCTGATTAGTAGAGTGGATATTAAAGCCAGAAAAGATCATAACTTATCTTGGTCTGACCTCTTGTGTAGGTAAAAGGAACTAAACCTACACCTGTTTTCTTTCAGGAAAAAAACATTGATTAGAAGTCCCTAAGAGATACAGATATTCAAGACTTGTTTTCTTTGTGTGTTAGGATTGCTTTTCTATAAAAATCTCTCATATATTTATCAAGTAAGCTATTGATATGCTTTTTGCCTAATTAAGTATTTCAAGCCCTTCAGTCATCCTGAGCCCTAAGCCTTTTAGTTCAGACATAAGAACTGGATTCAATATTATCATTTACAAATACAAAACAAACTTTTAAGTTCATTAATTTAAGAATAATGTTACTCCCATGTGCCACAGCATTATTCTGGGAGTTCATCTAATGATACTCGTCAGCAATGTATCTTTTCAGAGGCCATGCCATGTTGTCTCTCACTCCAGAGACATGACATATTCTACTTATCCTATATTTGCAAAAAAATTTGCATTTGACTGTACCAAAAGGCAGCTTGAATTTAGAGGTAGACTGGACATGTGATTTGGGATTGGTTTATGTAATTGCACTGTCCTTCTCACTTGGTCAGAATGTCATCCACAGATTTTTATTATCAGCTTTTTTATAGATACTTTCAAACATCAGTGGAAATGATGAACAGCATTCTGCCAATTACTGACTCCCATGGAAGATCACTAGGTAAACCTGCCCTTGAATACAATTAACTAAGAAATATTTTTTAGTCCTCCAGTTAGTAAGTAATCTTTGCTGTTAAATGCTATTTAAAAGTTAAAAAAATATAGAATCTGGTAAGAAAAGATCATCTTCCATATTTTCATCAAAATATCATGAAAGAGTAAAACGAAGTTTCATAGCCTTGACTGTTATCTAATGCAGACACACTTTTCAAGATGAAAAATAGAAACGAAACTTTGGGATAGGAATGATGGTGAAAAAAAAGTTTCATATCTCTTCTTAACTGATAGTAAGAAAATTGGATAAGTAACTAGATAAATAATAATAATTAGAAAATACTCATAGACAATATTTAATAGGTGTAACTAAGACTATGTCTTTATCATCTTCATGAGGATAGTGGCATTATTTTTGTCTAACATTCTTCTAAGACAGAAGAATAAAACAGGTCAAAGACAGGAAGAACCCTCATATTACACACTTGCCATTAAAATCCATAAAAGGAAATAAAGATAAAGCTGCTTTTGCAGATAATACAAATATCTTTTTCACTATTGTTAGCTGGTCACAGTGGGGTCATGAGGAAACCACAGTCTCTTTACAGCATTTCCCTCTGATAGTTTGGCTGGTTTCCCTAGTTACAGTGTTTCTGAAAAGCAGGAAAAGCCTTCAGATTGCATTCTCCAGGATAAAACAGTGCTCGTCCATTAAGAGAACAAATTCAACACTAAGAAGTGTTCTGATAAACTACAATAGATACATCAACAGAAAGTAATTGAGTATTCACAATTCTGACAGAAGCAAGAGTAAATATGTACGAATATCCAAACAACTAAAACAAAATATATGTGCAATATTTTAACTGGAGCAAATTTATTTTTGAAAAGTAAAAGAAACATAAATAAAGGTAATAAAATGTCAAATTCTTTCATTGCAGTTTCATACCCACGACCTCCAGTGTATCACTTACTGGTAAGTGATCATATTCCCACAAGGGAGACAATAACACGCTCAGCAAGACTGAAACAGGAGGAGACAGCATCCTTGCAGCACCAGTGAGGCATGAATTCAGCCTACTTATGATGACTGGAATCACTCCAACCCTAATGCTACCTCATTTACTTTCTAACATTCTGTTGAGACAGTAAAGTTGCCGTACAGATTTGGAAAGCCACAACGGTCCACTGCTGATTCATGCTGTTAAATCATTCTGTTACTACATTATATTTATGCTGTTCTCACACTACTTTATGATAGGAGACTTCATTATGGTCAGAGAGCCAGAGCAGATGATGAACTACATGTCAAGAACAAGCAACACTTGCTTGCCTACATTAGGATACGTAAAGTCTATTCTTCTGGTTAAACTAATTTTAGTACTAAAGAAGCAATACAAGATTAAGATACAGTCACACACAACTCTACTTCAATGATTATACAAACACACAGGCATGTTTTGCCAATTGAAAGATTTAGCTGTTAATCACATGAGAATAGCACTGAAGTTAAGACTGTAACAGAGTTCTTGTTTCTCTCTAGATACAAATCACTTCTCTCTTTAGCTGCATTCTCTGTATCTTCAGGAAGTCTATGGTTTGGATTTTTTTAGTGGATTTTTTTTCTTTCACTCAACTCAATTCGGCAATTCTAATCAAATGATTTGAAAAAGATTGTTAGGAACCCAGACAGCAGGAAAATAAATTAATCATTCCCTTCTATAATTTCACCCTCTGGACCACTGACGAGAACCTTTCTCATTTACTAAGGGAAACCAAAAATCATAGAAAAGGGTAAATGGAGATTTTATCTACAAAGCCAGAACGTTGAAGGCTGCAGATTTTAATATCTGATCTTATGTCAAATGGGTGGATCAGAACATTTCCAAATAAATCATTTCTATTAATCAAACCATGCCATCCCCGTGTCTTCAAAGATCCAGCCAAAACACTTAGGATATAGATGATACAAGGAACTTGAAAATCTTAATTAAAAAATAAGGTTAAAAGCATAAAATATTTTAAAATTGTCACATCTGATTCCTAGCAAAGCATCAAAATCTTTAACTTTGTATGATTATGCTTTTAATTCAGAATGAATGGGCTGAGATTGAAGATACATTAAAGTTCACCAGAGCATCACCCAAGTCATCACCACCTGCAGTTAGACACAGCTACAGCTGCTTTTTTAGCAGCCAGCCATCTAACTACAGCTGCTCTTGCCATGTTTTTGACAGTTACAGCACACTTCTACCCTGACCCCTCTTCGCATCCAGGGTAAAAAAAAAATAAATTATCCAGCTATAAAAAAATTAGTGTGAAATTTAGTACAAGCAGAAAGCTATGCCAGAGGGCTACAGCTTTTAAACAAAACAGACTGAGACATGCTCCCTTTAGGTAGATATACATGAGAAAATCACGACATTAACATAAATCCTATGTTTGTAATAAACTTCATCATTTTAGTGAAAGGACTGTGCAATGGACTCGCTAGCAAGCAATTATTTTAAATTCACAAAATGAGTGAATTAGAAACTGACTGTAGATTAAAACATATCCACTGAAAGAAAACATAAATATCAACAGACAGATTTTTTCAAGTTTTACTTGCATCTTAGATTTCACAGATATAAGTTAATTAAGAGATGGAAAAGACACTGTGTTTTGTGTAAGGTCCAGCGAATTTCTTTGGAAACCCATGCTATCATAAGTAGGTTTATATGGGAATGAGTGATGTTGGTAATGAGAGGACACAGAATTCAACTGAGTTCTTCAATTAAAGAGACAAACTCTTTCCCCTTCTCTTCTGTGAAAAGTCATTGACTGTATTTAAGTAAAAAGTGTGTTATTATGTGGTCACCTTTCAAAAGAAAATGAAAACTTTGAAATTTGCCCACAAAAAAGATCATGAATAAGAAATAAAAGCTAAGATCTCACTTCCTTGTTCTCCTTATTCCAACCACTGAAGAACATCCTGCAATGATCACCTTAAGAAAGCTTCTAGCAAAAAGTTTACATTTGAATTTCTAATTTTGATCAAATCATCAAATAGACTTAGTTAGCAGTTTTGTTACATACTATAATTTTGATTATTGGCTTTCTTCTATACTGTGAAATAAACTGGGAACTTTCCCAGTCTGTGCACATTTATGATATTCATTAACATATTTTTAGACCAATTCATTTTTCCTTATCTTAAATTTATATTTATTCTCTATTTCATTCCCATTTAAGTCTTAAGAAATGGCATGATAAAATAAAAACACCTTCCAATTTCATGTTGCTAGCATTAGTCATTTTCTCTTGGTCAGCTTTCTCAATTCAGTTGGCATTCATCACATCAATTTGAGCTGAAATTAGTTTCAGTGTAATTTGTTGACACACAGATACTTTGGTATTAGTTTTCCATATTAAATGTCCACTATCATAAAGATACATTTATCCTAAGGCTCAGTTTCTTAATGACACGTAATTTTACTGAAAGCAAAGCACAATAATTCTGCAATTAAGACACACTCAATGTTTACTCTGAGAAGGAACCAATTATGAAGAAAACTGTTCAAGATACAACACAATTGTACCGTGGCAAAAATAAGTCTGGACTGATAAGAACATTCAGTGAAATTTGCAAGAATTAAGAAAACCTTCCTGTTCCAAGGAGTGTACTGTTCTGTCAAGTGGGCAATAACTCAAACGTTATGGAAAATTACACATTAGGTGCTGTTGCAATGTGCTAATTATAGTTGGAAGATACATAGATGAATATATTTAAAATTACAAGTCTTTACCAAATAGATAACATATACAGCCTTTTCTACTCTGGATAATTTTTTTTTCCTATTTTTCCCTCTAACGATGAAGCAAAGCTTGATATGTTTGTAGTTCTGCCAATAATAATATTTGTCATTGCAATCTCATTCTGTTTCTAAAAAATTAATCTATTGCATTTCTTTTTGACTACTTCGACATCCTGAGCCCTTCAATTATCCTGAGCCCTCATTAAGTCTCTGAGTCAGTTAATCTGGTTTCAGTACCCACTTCTGATCAGTCAAGGGCAACATGCATTGGTCTCAACAATAAAATGCAAGGACTAAAACCCTGTCATCTCTGTAAAGCGCTGTGCAAATTATACTTGAATTATTTTGCATATTTGCAAAACATTTTTTGTTTTGAAGCCTATTTATTTCACCTATTTGTATGGATTTTTAATATACCCAAGTGAATATGCTTTGAAAAGAAGTATGATTGTATTTCTGTAACAGCAGAATACCTTTGGATCCCCGAGGTCCTACTCAGAATATTCAGAAGACTATGCATTTTTTCACTCTGTGTACAATTTAACTCTCAGACAGTAGCATTTACTAAAAACGTTGAGTGGAATTTGTCAAATAACTCAACTGAAGTCAAAACTGAATTATTATTCTCTTTCACTTAAAGCTATCCAAATACTCAGGGGACTATTAAGGAACTACTTCATGGAACAAAAAATGAAGCCTTACTCTTGCACTTTTCCCAAAGCATTATTAGACAAATCATATTCTTCATATCCATTGTATTTTATGCATATACTTTTCAACTCATTCTTTTTTCCTAGAATAAATGAAATAGAATTCTATTTCAATTTGTACACATACAGTATGATTTTCAGATGCAACCAGAACTATCTCAGTTAATTGCAATTATAAAACTGTGCCGAAAACAATTTTAAAATCTCATCAGAAGTTATTCAAATAAAAATATTGACTAAATCACTAAACTTGTTAGAAATTGTCAAGAATTTTCTCTTCCTGGACAGTCTTTCTCCTCTTCATGTGAAACGACTTTAAAGAATTGGAAATAAATAATAGTTTCCTACCAACTTGATTTTGATTAAGGCTTTGATTTATGAGTGCTAGTACAGTATTACCTTTTCATAATTTTGGATTCACTGTGTTGTTTGCACACTAGCAGCATAAAAAATGTGGTTTTTTGAACACTGCAGATTTGCTAAAGTGGTTCATCCTTAACAGAATCATAGAATAATTTGAGTTGGAAGGGTCATCTACTCCAACACCCCTGCAATGCACAGGGTCACCTATAACTCAGTCAGATGCTCAAAGCTCCATCCAGTCTGACCTTGAGTGCCTCCAGCAATGGGGCTTCCACCACATCTCTGGGTAACCTGTTCTAGTGACTCACCACCCTTACTGGAAAGAATAATAACCTGTCTAGGTCTCTCTGGCTGGCATCACCCTATGTGATATCCTGACAATTTGGAGAAAAATGAATATATACGGGAACCATCCGTTGTAGCAGCATGTTTACAGTTCTGTTTTGTTTTGTTGTTTTCTTTAAATAAAGAACACCAGCAATAAAACACATAGCTCACTTTAGAAACAGTACTCTAAAATTATTTTCTGATCTGAAACAGTTACAGGACAGGAAGTTACTTGAAATGCTTATTACCCTTATAAAATAATAATATAAACACTGAAAGTTTCTCACTATTAAATATTAATCAAGTAACATCATTTGCTTGCCATAGGTCTGGCAAGTAATACTTGCAGAGTTTCTGCTTTGTAGTTTACTCCAGCAATAACAGAACAGTTTAAGTACAGCTCTTCACTTCAGGCAACTGTTGTTATGGACCATTAAATAGCCTACTTCTGAATACTTTAAGAACTCATGAGAATACATGGACCCCAAAACTACAGTCGCTGTCCTAAATAAGCTTCCTTTGAAGCAACACTGATTAGACTACACTCAGTCCAGATCAGTCTCACTCATTCCAAAAGTTGCATTTGTATTCATTTTTGTTGCTGGGACTATTGTGTCATTTCATTCTGCAAGGACAGCCTTAGACAAAACAATCAAGTGAGGAATAAGCCATATAAAACTTTTTTTCTGCAATTAAAGTAACAAAATTAATGAAGACAAGAGAGAAAAAAAGCATTTAATCTAGCACAAATTCATTAAGCAATTTCCATTAAAACCTGAGAATGAATTCCTAGGGCAAATAGGAAAACCTGACCAGTAACACTGCAAGGTTAATGGGATCAATATAATCACATTCAAAATATACAAGTTTCAGGGAGTATAATGAAATAAAGATTCTGGTAAGCTGCTGAACTTTGCAGATATGTAACTTAAGGTAGTCAACTTTACAAGACTGAAGTGTGAGGATCCTAGAATTTTTATGGCATACAATTTGAGAAAGAATTTTATTGGTAATCCACTACCAGAATGAACTCTGAAGTTCCATATTCAGATAACTCTCAACACTGAAGTCTCTTTTGATCCTGAAGAGTATAGTCAGAGAAATATGCTGGCAACATTTTATGTTTTTTTTTTTCTTTTAGGTAGCTCTCCTTTTTAGTCACTACAGAAAGTAAATTGTAATAAAAAAGTTCAGACTGAATAAAATACATTTAATCACTTATTGGCAAGACTGTACAGAATGAATAATATGACTTAACAAAATAAATACAAGTAAAATAAAAATGCACTCAAAATAAAACCTCTAGGGTTTACTTAGATAACGGTAGAAAGAAACAGAAACTAACATGTCCAGAAACAGAAATCAAGCATCTTACTGTTTGTACATTTGAAAATCTTTTTATTTCTACCATATGGGTCCATTTTCCAGCAAAAATATATTCTATTCAAAGCCATGATACTTTAGTATCATGGGTATATTGGGATTATCTTTAAATCTCAAAATAATAAATGAGAGCTGGAGAAGGAAGTCTATGTTCCATTGAGCTTGAGCAGAATGGGTTATTACAGACTGAAGATTTCTAAAAAGCCTTAAGACAATAAAGTTTTTCCCAAGCTCCTTTCTCTGTTGTTTGGAGAAATAATGTTCACCCAAATAATGTTCCCAGTATGATGCATCAGTTTTCACTCTGTTGCACACAAAGGGCTTGGGACTGTCACAGCTGAGTAACTTCTGCCCCTGAAGACTGAGTGCTAAAGCATTCTTTTTGAAACTTCCAGAATTAAAGACATCATCCTTCAAGCAATACAAATTGCATAAACACTGAGCTCCACAGTTTTTCTCCACACAACAGCAAGTTTGACACATGGAGTTATTTTCTCCCCTTTATTCAGAGGTCTGCACTGGATTGGCTTCCTTCTCTCCTCAACTGACCATGTCTCTTGTAGAAGGAATTAAAACTCCACTGCTGGTCAGTGCCATAACCTTTTAAAATTAATAGAGTGAAATAAGTATTGACAGAGTGTAGGTGCCATCACGAGTAGCTGATTTACTCATGCTCTTTCACTGACTAGAAATGTAATTTAAGCTTGCTTAAGCTATAATTTATACCTGGCTCATAGGACTGGCTTTCTTTCATTAAACCTTAAGCCTTACTACATCATTAACCAATCTTCAGTTTAACAGATTTCTGTAACATTACTATATCTGCACATAACACATGTGCTAAATCATGAACCTGGTTAACATTTTTCTTTTATTACTTAGAATTTTAGCATTTGAAAAACATGGAAGACAAATATTAGTGAATGCAGTACATCTGAATTAGCAAACACAACCGAATGCTACCTTTGTCACATAGGTGCTTTATTCTTTTTTGAAGAACACTGAAAAACAGAAGAGGTACAGCTCAGAGCTACCAATACACAGCATTACAACCTCAGCTATGAACTACACTAAATCTTATGACAAGTATATTTTTTTGCATGAAAGTAAGGGCAGAATTTAATGAATTGCTGTATGTTGCACATGAAAATCCAAGCATGAAAATGCACTTCAGCGCTGAAGCTTTTTAATTTGATTCATCACCCAACATGTTCCCTGACTACCATAGAGGCAAACCATTCAAACAGTAAACTTACACTGAACTGAAGAAAAACACTGCTCAAATGTAATTTTTCAAGTGGTGCACACACTTACAAGATGGAAAAACAGACCAAATACTGAGGATTATAAATGATTCTCTCTTCTTCAGATCATTCTTAGTAATAAAAAAAGGTAGAAGCATTATACACTCACACTTGATTTACTTTCCTTTATGTTTGGGCAAACTTTCACACGTTATTACGATGAATGTTAATCATTCTGGGAACACTGTCCCAAATTGTGGGGTCAAAATCAGTATCTGAATTGCTGATCAGCGGCATAAGGTTTCCTAAGACCCTTGCTTTTCATGTGTACTTCCAAGATATTTGCAAGCTGGCTACCGGTGGGGAACAATTGTCTGTATTCTTACCTTTTATACATTTATATCCAGAAACAAACAACTTCAAACAGTGATGCACCACACTCCCTTTTAGATGTTCCCAACTAATGCACCAGGCAAGAAGGCACTTGTTATTACAGCCCTGTACCTTGACTTTCAGATATGTCAAACTCCTGTGAAATAAACGACTTGGTAAAAGCTATATGCCTTGAAATGACCCTTAAAACAGTTTAGGGTAAAAATGAGAATAAAGTTACTAAGCTCCAGCACTCAAAGTGTATTTATGAAGGATGACAAGAACAATCAGCGAACACTGATGCAGTATGCAGATCTGTAGAACTCAACTCCTTCAACAGCGATTTTCAAAACTTTCTGTTTGGTAATCCAACCTCACTACAACAAATGAATTTTTTTAAAACATTCTGGAATGAGAGGTTGGCCTGGTAAAAGCTAGGCAGATCTCCTAAGGTAAGCTGTGGCTGTAGTGGGCAGCTAAACCTAATTCCCCAGGACTTCTATTTTTGCTCCGTTGCTTTGGAAGAAGTAAGGCTGTGTTTCCACTGACTCTCATGATTAGACATGATTCATACACAGCACAGAGTAACTTCTCAGTTTCAGTAACAAATATATATATATACTTAACTACATGCAATTCAATATAATTACACTATAACTTGCAATTTTACCATTTGCAACTATTGCAAAAAAAATTAAACAGTAACTATGACTTCTGGGAAGGGAACTGAATGGAAAGAAGGCAACAGAAATAGATGTGCAGATGTCAAATTCAGGTACAGAGCATAAAACATGTCTTTATCACTGGAAATAAATTACTGATTATTTCTAAAAAGTCAGATGACCAGGAACTCTTGGCTTAAAAGCTCAAGTAAAAGAAAGAAAAAGATGTGGGCTAAAGTATAAAGATACTCATACACACAGAATCCATTCACAAGCTATCCTGTCCATCTGCACTCATATTGCTAGATGAATGAAATATCTACCATAAGTGCTTTTTTCTTTTTTTTCTTTTTTTTTTTTTTTGTAGATTTTTATTGTCAGCTTTTCAGATTTAAAGTCAAGATTTCAAGAACAAAGAAAGAATATGTAAAATAGGAAAAATAAGTCTACAGCCTCATCAGAAGAAAAAGAGTCACGAAAATGCACAACCTTCAGAGATAAAAAAGGGTAGCACTAAGAGTTTTATTTTTTTTCATGGATCTTAAACCATTTTTGGTCTACCTTACAAACTGGTCAGAAACTTCCAGCTGCTTTCTAGACAAGTCCTCCTCCTGGTACCAGTGAAGTGCCTGTAGCAATGAAGCATGGCGTAGCCCATCCCTTCCATTTTAGATCAATACTAAAATTTTACAGTAATGATGTCTATGGGACCAAACTTGTATTTCTAAGACTGTACAATAAAATGTCTCCTGCATTTGATTTGCAGTATACTCAAGGGTGAAGATTAAGTCAAGATACTCATGATAACCAAAAGATGCAGACACTTTTAATTAAGTTGAGCAGGCTTGTGAGCAGAGCAGTTGAAATGAAGCTGTAATAGCTGGAGTGGGACCGAAAGCCAACTGATGTTTTGTCTATATACAAGATGAGATGGTGATACAATTTTTACCACGCTCCTCATTCTCTGTAGTTAAAGCTCTTTGTATGCAAAAATAATAAATAATGTCAGTAATTTCTTACTGCAAGCGGGCTGTTGTGAATATAAATGATGTAACAGTGCCAACTCCCAGCTGCCTACTTCCAATACTCTACTTCATGTTGATAGCTATAACGTTCAAAGTCTAAAACAGAGCTTCCCTTTTCTTACAACACGTGAATGCCTTCCAAAAGTGCTCACAGCAGGGAATAAAATCACAGCAATGTTAGACGTCAGGCTCTGTAGGTCAGAAATATTTCCATGCTCACATGCTTTATCTCTCATCAGCTTTTGATACATTCACAGAAAAGGCCCTGTTATCTCCCATACATGCAGGGGGGGCTAAGCAAGGACACAGGAGCCAGGACTACAAAAACATCTAATTATATAGCTTATAGAGAAGAGGGGTATACACTCCTCTGTTCCAAAAACTACTCTAAAAGCAATAGGACTAAGTCAATTCCTATCAGATCTTAGTTTGCCATAAGAATTTCAGCTTAGTATTTCAGTCCATCTCAGTTTGACTGAAACATTAAGATATTTGCAATTCTCAGGAACAACACATAATGTAAAACCTATAATCTATTTAGATCATGCAGTTTCTGTCCCTGAAGGTTTTCAGGACTCAGCTGAATAAAGCACTGTCCTAGATGGACTAAACTCAGAGCTGACACAGCTTTGAGCCTGTTGAATTTAACACCTTCGGAGATCCTGTCCATACAGAAGTATCCCTTAACATTTGTGAACTTTTCTGAACAAATGCTAAAAGGACTTTTACGGAATAAATATAAAAATACACATTTTAATCATGGTGAAAAATGATAAAAATGATTTCCTCTGACAAGTAGCTGTAAAGTAAAACTTGTAACCAGGATGTGAAGACAAAACTGTAAAGCCTCTGAAAGAAAGTCTGTGTTCAGAGCAGATTGGTAGATAGGTAAGGAGCTTTTTGATACAGGGAATCAGAAACAGGGAAAAGCCCTAACTTGTATAAGAACTTATAGCAGACAGGAAAAGCTGCTGATGAATGGTTCCTCAAGATACAGATGAACGTATAAACCTAAAGAGTTATTATTCCTCACAAACAAAAGGTTGGATTTGTGGGCTTCATTACTAGAATGTGTGTTATACTGTTCTTTATTTGCTGTTGTCCAAAGTGCACTCCAGCTGCTGATAAACTCATGATTAACTGAAAAATAAAAATCAGAATAGTCACTGTGGAGACATGAAGTTTTCAGCAGCACTGACTATTTGCAATCAACTACCTTTGCTATCAACCAAATTTCACTTTTCCACTTCCCTTCTACCTTTTCTTCAATTTCCATTATATATTGGTCATTTTTTATGATGCTCAAAAGAAATATTATCTTTTTTCTTTTTTTTTTTTTTAATTGAGACGCATTCTACTGCAGTAGAAATGGGAACTGAATTTCTAGCACCATACACACAAGAAGCTACATTGGAAGCATTTTTTATTAGTTATAGCTCATGTCATAGAGTGCGGGAAGTCCTGCACTTATATAAAGGATAATGCAGAGAAAGTAACTGTTTAAAAATCCTTATCAAAAAAAGGAGCAACATAAAAAAACCTGTGAAAACCATATCACAGGAATTGTGAATAAGTATATGGTATAAAATCATATTTCTGATATCTTACATGTTTCTATAGCACATAATCACCAGGAAGGATTTTCATATTAAATTTTTTAAGCTAAAATCAGTAACTCATGCAAGCAGCAGTACAAAATTGCACAAATTATCTTTCATAAAGGACCACAAAGTAATACTACCCGGTCATTTAACATAAGAGAACATGTGAAGGAAAGCATCTTAACACTAGGCAGATATTGTTCAAAGACTGCAATTTGTCTTACAGGCACCTTTTTATTCCGTCACCTCTGTAACTAACTTATAATCCCATTTTAAGGTGCAAAGTTACACTATTTAACTTGTGTACCTGACGTAAATACACGTCTCTGACAAGTATACAGAAGCAGAATTGTGGTAGAAGTAGAATTTTTTTTTAAAACTTTTTCAAGCAATTTTAGCTTACATAAAAGCTTCTACTTAAATACAGAAACAGGAACTGAATAATCACCTCATCCCAACTCACTGCCATAAGGAGGGATATCTTCCCCATGACCACATTGCCAAAAACCTCATCCAATCTGGTATTAAGCATGTTATGGGATGGGGCACCCACAGTTTATCTGGGCAGCCAATGAAAGAAGGGGTCAAAGCATTCAAAGGTGAGCTGAGATTTCAGAAGAGTGGTAAGTAGCAGTGGGCTGTGCTGATTCTAGTTCAGTGCTTGCTAAACAGAGAAGTAAAGGCAAAACAGAACAAACTAAAGGGGCTGAGGGTGCTCACTGCATCAGTAACCTAAATACACTCTAAATGATGTTCATGCAAACACAGGCATTGTGAAATGCTTCAGCAGCCTCTGAAATTGGCAACCACCTTAAAACAAACATATGCCAAAAATGAAGACTCAGTTTAAGAATAAACCTGATCACAACTTCGGAAGGCACCCGCTTTTGCCTAAGTAACAATAATAACCTACATTTCCTTAAAATGTTACTCATCATATGAGGTAGAAAGATGGTGTTTCATCTTTCATCATTTGAACTAACATTAACTTGTAATATTTCACTTTAATGCAACATTTTTAAAAGTCAAGAGCACTTTTCAGCATTTTACTGGAAAAGACTACTGCGTATACATTCATTTTGTTCGTGAGGTCAGTGAAGCTACTCCATAGCATTTACTCAGATTAAAGAATCATTATTTTAAAGATTATATAAATCAGAAGAAAGGACAGTCACTAATCCAAAGATTTCATTGCTCAAGTAAGTTTCAATAGACAGCAAGTTCACAGAAAGGTAAAAAGAACCAACAAAAAACCATCTATGTGAATGTGACTAACAGCATCATAGCCTATCTGCCAAATCTGTTCCATGCATCACAGAAAAATACAAGGACTCAGAGAGAAGTAGCAAGATCTGCATTACGTGCTCCATTTAAATAAGATGGTCAACAAAGAACACAGCACAGATACTTTCTCAATAACTCAGGAACACGTGATGAGGCTGTCACTGCCGGCTGATAAACTGGCATTCAAAATCTCAGTACAGAATATGAGATGACAGCTAAGGTGTTGGTATTAGTCCATTAACGGCCTTGAAATAGAAACCACCCGTTTTTCCTTGGTGCCACATAGGAAAGGAAGTTACAGAAGGTGAACAGTGAGAAAAAATGACGGACTGAAAAATGATCTTCACAGCTTCTTCGCAGACTGCATGAATATAAATGAAGCAAAAATGCATTTGTCAAAGCCAAAGAAAAGGACATCGTAGCAATAAAGATGTGGGTTAATGACAGCATAGGAGTAAATGTCTGCTGGATAGAAAAGCCTGTATCTTAGAATGATGACAAAAAACATCTGCAAGACAGATTTCTTACTGCAACATGCTGAATATATTTTTATAGCTCAACTGTGTCAACAAAATTATAACTTACTTATACTGAAAATTTGAACTAAATCTCTAATATCCAACATTTAAATCAGTATCAGTCCAACATTACTATTAACTCATATTCAGCATGACAGATAAATCTGGTCCCTAGTGTCCTGTTTCCTTACAAATCTTTCAAATATCCTGTCCCTGACACTATTAAATTCAACAGCTATATTTTCCATTAATATTTTAATTCTAAATATGCTCAAAATCATGCTTGAATGTTTTATCACTTAACATTATCAGCTACTCATATTTCTCCCACGAATTCAGGAAAATTCTGGAATTACAGCTGTACTTAGGAAAATGAGTAACAATAAGTCAAATTTGAAGACAATACTACAGTGATTCCTTCTACAGATGTAAATCAAGTACCAAGTAGTAGTTTTCAAGTTTTAACAATTCATAATATTACCTTAGCCATGACACGACCGCATGACAGTAACAACAGAAATAAATATAAAATAAAAACGAAAGCCATGCACAAAAAAGACGTGATAAGGGCCTGTTATCATGTACAGGTGAATATTTGATATGTAAAAATTAATTGCTTTATATGAGGAAGAATAAATGTCACGCTTTTATTAATTGATTAGGTTGCAGAAATACAGAATCAAGATAATAGAAGCAAGCACCTTAAGAGCAAAGAATCACAGAATCACAGAATTGTAGGGGTTGGAAGGGACCTCCAGAGATCATTGAGTCCAACCCCACTGCCAAAGCAGGTTCCCTACAGCAGGTTGCACAGGTAGGCATCCAGGCAGGTCTTGAACATCTCCAGAGAAGGAGACTCCACCACCTCCCTGGGCAGCCTGTTCCAGTGCTCCATCACATCACTGTAAAGAAGTCTCAGCTACAAAACTATTTCTCAACATGGTCAACACCATTATCTATGCATTTTCACCAGCGATGAGCAACAGCCTGCATGCTGCGCTCATAAAAGTCTGCACCAGTGGAGGTGACTCTCCAGTGGGTCGGCCCCTTTTCCCACGTAAGTAGCAACACAACTAGAGGAATGGCCTCAAGCTGCATCTGAGGAAATTCACACTGGATGTTGGGAAAAACTTCTTCTCTGAAAAAGTGATCAGGTGCTGGCACAGGCTGCCCAGAGAGGTGGTTGAGTCATCATCCCTGGAGGTGTTCAGGATATTGGTTTAATAGGGAAATATTGGTAATAGGTGGACTATTGGACTGGATGGTCTTGGAGGTCTTTTCCAACTTTGGTGATTCTATGATCCACTGGCACTACTCTTGAAAAGCACTATCCACCATCTCACTGTGCTCGCATCCACTGTTTGATCTCCAAAAAGTCTTCAGTAAGTATCAATGATATCAGTGGGTGTCATTTTTTCTGCATGGAGGAATTCAGTGACACACCTTTGCCTCATACACACTTCCATGTCAGATGCCATTTTGTCAGATGGCCCCCTCTGCTGCTATTTCTCCCGTGGAAACAAAATGTAACAGGATACTGGGGGAAGGCTCAACCCCTACTGCCTTACCAACAACATCTGCCCTTGAAGTCAAGGATCAACATAATAAAATAGGAGACATTACTTTTGGAACAGCAGTCATAGAATAAGTAATGGTCTACAATACAGCTATTGGTAACAAAGTGGAAGAGTAGTGCCTTTTTTTTCCCCTGTGGGGGAGAAGCATCGTTTGCAGAATTTATAACAATTTAGTTTAATCATTTTAAAAGCTGATGTTGTACAATAATGGTGAAGCCTTACAGTGATGACACTAGCAATAGCATACAGAACCTCAGTTACTAATTGCTTATCTATGTGGTAAGTGACCTAAAGCAGTATGATAAATGTGTTCCTGATTTATCGTGTTACTGATTTATGTATCTTACATAGCTTATAAGAAATTAAATCATAAAGGCATATTTTATGTATTACATTAATGAACTAATCTGAGCACATGCAAGGAGAAAAGAAATCATCACAGCACTTCACCTTGAGATCATTAGTGCTGTAAACATGGTTGCAATGTATTTGATAGAGAGGCAAAAATATTAAAAACTTTGATGCAGGATATCAGTGGAAATTAAATTAATAGGATTAGCAGTGAACAATTATATTTGAGAGGTGTGACTACCAACACTGAAATTATTTTTGATAAAGTACCAGTACTATCAGGTAGCATAAAAGTAGTTACATCGTGCCCATATGGGTTTATTTATTGCAAAGATAGACAACAACAGTTAAAGTGCACTGAATAAACTGTTTTATAAAGGACGATAAAATAGATGGCAATGAAACACAGACTCATACAATGGCTCATTTGTACAGGGCAACAGAGTTCAGTCAGCTGAAGGGAAAACAAGCTGGTAGCAGGCCATTTCCCTGGGGCAGGAAATGGTGTCGGCTTTGCAGTGTGGTTTGTTTACAGCCAGCCTGAAAACAGGCCTTTAATGCCTTTTAGGAACTGCATGTGCATCAGAGAGAAAAATTAAATATAAAATATTGCTTTGAAATGGAACTGTCGCCAGTTCACAAATGTAACTGAACTTCTACGTGGGTATGGAAATTATTTGCCTATTTACACTATTGAAATCCCATTCCAAACAACTAACAGATATGCTCTATGCTAAACAAATAGAAGGTTTTGAAATGTAAGACCCAAAACAATCACTTTACAACCCTTTTATTTGGCCCTGAAATATAGGCTTATTATTTTTGAAGGTTGCTTGCCTTGCTCTTTTTGAAAGAAGAAAAATAATCTTGTTAGAGTTTGCTGCTATATTATAGAGATGGGAATTCATAAATAAGTAACTCCAGTAACGTATTTAAGCTCTTTAAAAAAAAACCCTTTACCTTTTCAGAATTTTTTTTATGAGATTCCTAAGATTTACTTATCTCCAGAAATCATTTTCTTAACATCTGCCTCAATATTAAACAGTACTTTTTTTTTTTTTCCTTTTTTTTTCTGACCACACATTTGCTATTGCTTGTAGTTCTTCAGGTCTAACAGTTTTGGAGGAACCCTAACAAACAGTTAAACATCTTCATTCCTGTTGCAAGTGTTTCAGTTTTGTTATCAATTCATCCCCACATAATGCCTGGAATCTAAATTTAAATAAATTCCTCTCTGTGATTGAAAAATATTCACAGATTTTTATATTACTAAATTCTTTACTTACCTGAAAGTCCTTCTCCTCCAGAATCTCCTTCCTCCACCTGACAAGGAAGGCAGCACAGACATACAAGTGGAAATGAGAAAAACCCTCTGGTTCAGACTAGAAAAAATAAAATGAAGAAAAAACATCATTACAATGCATACGTCTAATTAAGATACCCTCCAACTGCTTTTTTATGACATTCACTACTAGGTACACGCATCACTTACATTGCTTTGTACTGCTATCACAAATATGTTTGCATTTTACCTGTGACAAACTTATTCATAACTGTAACCAGAGCGAAGGTGAGGTATGAATTTACTTCCCATACTTCAAGTCATTCTTCATAGGTGCCATTCTCCCATTTCTGATGTTATCCCGTACTTCGTTATCTACGCTGTGTCATGAACGTATCCTTCATCTGCATTGCTAAGATTACTGGAGCCCCATTTGAAATTGATCGCTTTTTATTATGAATTCTACTATAGTAAACTACAAGAGCACTTTAAAACTATGGTTTATAGTTATTAAAACTAAATTTTGGTTCTGTATTTGATTGAAATAGAAGTCAACAACTTGAATTAGAAGAAACAACTTATTATATAAAACTTGATGTAACAATATATATATTTAATTTCTATTAAACTGAGAAACATACCATATTTAAAATATTCTACGTAGCATTTGTAACAGTGTGATAAAGTAACCTTGTTGCAGCCAGCAGAGGAAAAGGAAAAACACCTTCTTCTCCTCCTTGTCTACCCTTGGCTGACAGAAGTGCCATTACTCTAGTGCACTGCAGGGGTTGGTACAAACACCATGTGAGCAGCTACTGAAACTATGGAACATGCTGACCAAATTGTTAAGAGTCATGAAAAGAGATAATGCCAATTATTTTCAGGGAAGTTTTAAATTTTAAACTGCAGTCAGTAATTGTTGGAACCAGAAAAGGAAGATTTTGATTATAATATCCTTTGATAACTTCTCCTATTCTAGGAAAATTATACTTGAATAACACAGTAAGTTAGCACAATGTAAAATCCCAGAGCAGACAAAGCATATGGTAATTTTGACTAGAACTCTCCAGAGTTTGTCTTTATCAAAGAGATGTCCAATTTACAATATTGAAGCTATCATTTTACAGAATCATGTACTTACAATGATCCTCCTGAAAAATCCACATCTTTTACTTTAGTGCCAACATTTCCATTGGGATGGAGGTCTACTATATGTAAAAGTGTAATGTATCTCAAAATAACATACTTGCAAGAGAAGAGGTGCTATCACTTATCATATCAGATACTATTGTGGCAATATTTAAATTATTAAATACAACTCTAAAAACACAGAAAGCCAATTCAAAGAAAACAACCCTCTTCCTACTTTATTTTGTAAATTCAGAGAACATGCTGTATATTTTTTTAAATTCAGTCTTTAACAACAATCTTTTATAACCAAAGCATAAACAACAATTTTTTACAAATTTTTCTTTGAAAGGATGAAAAAGTATTTTAAAACTTAAAATCAAGTCTAGAAACAATAACTATGTTCTATATTTTCTCTGCACTATATTACAAGCAATTTCCCACTTGTAACATGAATTTTGAAAAAGTCCTTTAAAGTAATAGCATTTATCCACACACGAGAAGCTCCTGGGTTTCTCTGGAATACCCGGAATTGTCTCAGAAGTGACAAACTTTCCCTAATTTGGAAAGCAAGCAGGGTACTGGAGTCCAGTGAAAAGAGAGAGCTCTTAAGACCAAGTCAACAGCCTCTGCAAGAAAACATCATCACATCCATGCATGAACAGCACTTTCTGCTCTAAGGATATTCTATCATTGGTAAAGACATTCAGGCACATCAGGAACGAGAGCAGTAACAAAGAAGAGAGAAAAAGGTGGCACTGCATGGTGAAGGATGTCCTGCTTTCAGATCTCCTTCAAAGAACTATCATCTCAAGAGAATGGCACCAGTCTTATCATTTGCAACCAAAGGGGAAGGAGGAAAATGACAGCTAATGAATGGAGGCCAATAGAGGTGGATTGAGACTCCTGAAAAGATACAGGGAAGTACAGAAACAGTGGAAATATAGAAGAGAGGAAGACTATTCTTGAAGATGAAGCAGGAGACTGAGCAGTCTGCAGACAGGAAAATTTCATTTAAGCTAATAATTATTAACGAGTATAGTTTATGTTTTAGGTTATTTGCTATCATAGCAGAAGGAAATAAAGATTCGCATTTCTTTGATGATGACATGATATGAGCAAGAAAGAGGGAAAAGAAAGGAATTTGCACCGGTATTAACATATACATCACTTAAGCATTCTTCTCCACACTCTTCTTATATGAGTTCTTGAAATGTGTAGGGAAGAAGGAAAGAGGATTAAAGAAACCTACATGGAAATTAAATGCTACTTTCAAAGTTAGTTTACAGAAGCTGTTATGAAAATTGTTAATTTTGCTGTTACACTAACTCACATAACAATTGCTAGAGGTCAAATTAAATCATCATAGCATTATTTTTTTTTCTCATAATAACCTAAGATTCTGATTTTAGGCCCAAGAATTTAGTCTGTTATCACAAAACAAGAATTCTTCCATAACCACAAAGTCAAGATAAGTGGCTTAAAAATTAACAACAAATATGCTCAAAAGTGTAATAATGTTTTTGAAAAACTGCAGAAAAATATCTGCAGAAAAATATTTTAGACGAAATTTTTCTCTTCAGCCTTTTTTTCCCCCAATACAATTTTCTTCAGCTCTTTTAAATGAAAGCAAATAGGTTTAAACATGCAATTTATTAGAGAAAAAATGCATACGTCCCTATAGGTTTAAAAACTCATCATGCTTCAGAGATAAGCCTAGGCTACAAAGTATTTCCAATGGATAGTTTTAGACAGTTTTGGAAATTGAGTAAAACAGCTAATGCATAATTGCCTTTTGTAACACCTGCTACCTATTATACTTCTCTATTTGTAGCTTTTGAAGTTATGAACAGTTTGATCTCTAAATGTACAGAAATACAGAGTACAAGCTAAAAGCTATTTAAAATCAAATGTAAACAATGACCTTGATTTAAATATTTTAGTAAAATATCTCAAGACAGATGTACAACCTTCCAGAAGACTTATTTTGAACATATTGCAGACGATTCAGGGCACATTATCTAAGCACCATCTGTCATTATCAATAAAAATCATTTTGGTTGTTAACATCACAAATATCTCATTGCTCTGCAAATGCTGGATCTCCTCTGCAGCTGAAATGAAAGGCATTCTTTATACTGCACTCCCCTAACTTCCTCATTTAGACAATCACTGTCACAACGCAAATTTTGCTGCATGACAGGACTGATTATTGTCTAGTCAATGATTAGTCTAACCTGCCTCCCATACGCTGGATGTTCAGTGTTTAGGGAGGGTAGGTGCATTTGCTGACAGTAAACATAATACATGATTATTTCTGAAGTACTTGGAATGATTAAAGCTACAAACTGTGTCTGTGTTAGGTAATAAAATACCACACTTAACACTCACATAATGGTTCAGAACTAAGAACTTCAAAGCATTTTATGATTACAAATGAATAAAATAACTATGTAACTCATAGTTCTTACTACTTAAGGAAGAGCAGACAGTTCAGATGTAAGAGGCTAAAGTCATTTTACCCCAAATACCCAGTATGTCCCTTAAATGTAAGTGAGAAAAACAGAAGAAGTTGGATTATCATAGAAGGTGGGATCCATCACTTGGCAGCTCCAGCTTCCTAGGTACAGAATCAATCTAACCCAAACCTGAGACTCAGAACTCCAGTCCAAGAAGCAATACAGCACTAGAACACTGTTAAGAGATCCATCTACATTTATCATAACTTATTTGTCCAAAGATTTTTGCAACTTTGAGCTTTGTTTCGCAGCAAAAAATTCCAAATATGTGCTATACAGTGTGTCTGTATTTAAAGAGACACCTGCTAATTCTATTCAAAGCTGTTCAGTTATCACAATTAGAATATGAACAACTCCTTCCTATTCACTATCTTCATTTCATTAATCTCTCCCTTTGTAACTCCAGCATCTTCCCTGCCTTTTCTGCACATTAGAGTGTTTTTTTCTTCCATCCCACAATTCTCATGTACAGGTTTTACTACCTTTAGTCAGGACTCTTAAGCACCCTTCCCTGCAATTTTCTGTTTCTGAAATAGGGACCAAACTGTACACAGCAAGTAAGAAGCAGACAGAAAATAAACATGCAGCTGAATAATGTTCTCCTTTCCTGATAATTTCTAGCTTTTATTTTTATTCTTTCTTATCTGCTTCCAAGCTGTTATTTTCCTCTTGTGTTGGAGTGTAGAAAACTATCTGGGAGCCTTCAGTTGTACAGATAAAGGATTTTTCCAGACACACGCACAATATCACTTTATATTTGTCCACATGGAATTTCACCTACTATTTACTGCCTGGCTTTAAGAACACGAAGTCCCGCAACTCCTTGCTGTCAACTCTTATTACTCTGATTAACTCAGTGCTGTCAGCAAACTCTGTGGTTTCATTCCTCCATCCCTTTCTCCATCGCTTAAATAGAAACTGCTAAAGCCTCGTCAAAAACCGTAGATTACGTGCAATTTTCCTTAAATTTGAAACCTGCCTGTTGACTCATACCATCTGTTTCCCAGCTTTCAGATAGTATCCATACAGGGGCAATCCCTTTTATTGCACAGGAGAGTTATAAAAATAACTATTAAAAAGATCTATTAGCATTTAGTTAGCACATTATGGAGTGTCTTCTATTACTGCCTTTGTTTCACTCTGACTACCCCCAACGAGATTGTCCCAAAAGCAACAGGCGACCAACAGTGCTTGTCTAAACTGAATCTAATCCAACAAATCTAATCCAACAATAAATGTAGCAAAAAGTTGAACCATTTAAGTTTTAAATGCAAAACAAAACACAACTTTACTTAATGGTAGGACCTAAAAACAGCTGCTTCTAATTCAAACAGCCATCAATTTATCTGAAAATTTATACAGCTATTTTATATTTTCATTAAAACCAATCTGATCTAAATAACACTTGAAAATGTAATGGAAACCAGCATTTTCAGGTCCTAACGGCAAATCAGAAGTAGCCTGTACAGCAAAAATATGGTGCAAAAGTTAATACCTTAACCTTTACTCTTTCTACTAAGGCCCTTATAGAACGACTGCTTTTAAAAAGTCCTCTGCAAGAACTGTGCTCCCATTTCCCATATCTGCTAGGAATGCTCAAAAATGTATCTTACAATGTGATATTGCCTTTGGCAGATTTATGCTGAAAACTGAATGATAGGCCAGTTTTCATAAAAATTAGTAGCTGGCCTCTCCAATCTGGTTAACAACAACTTGGCAACAGCTCCCAGAAGAAAATTTATGCTACAAATTTCCGCTGTTAAATCTCAGCCACAAGGAATATGGATCACCACTGAACTATTTTTGGATCAATATTTTGCCTCAAAAGAATGCTGTATACCATGTGCAAAATTCATGGTAAGAAAAGCAACATAAAATGAAAATGATGCTATTGAACACTATTTCCTTGATTTGATTGAACTATTATTTTAAGATGCATCTTTCATATAGCTTTCCATGATAGGTTGTATTTTGAGAACAAAGTTAATTCTCTCCACTGGCTAACATATTCAGTTCAAATAGAATTAAAAATAACCAACCTCAGGTGTGTATTTGACTTCTTGTCCTAGCTTTTCCAAAAAATAAAGTGTGGGAGGAAAAATACACCAAACAGTTTTTCTCATGTGGCTCAATGTGATTGATTTAAAGATTTCATGATGAATGGCAGGATGTCAAGTGGATTCTCAGTCAATGAGGAACCTCCACAACCAGTACCAAAACGTGTCTTTCTTTTACAGTTACTTTTCTTCTTATGGGTATTCAATAAAAGATGGGCAAACAAGGCATTTTCCTTGAAGAATGCCTTTGTTACAAAGCTATAAAATATAACACTGAACTCCACACAAGGAGAACAATTATAATCTGAAACATGTATTTCCAACACTACTTTGAAAAGAAACTTCCTACACATAGACATAAGAAATATACACAATTAAACTACCAGAAAGCATGTTGATTTCTTTTATGTAATTTGTCATGTCAGTGAGCCCTTTGTCAGATGCAGTGAAGAATGACCGTTAGTTGTGCTTTGTACTTACTGGAAGAAACATTATTATATCTGCTGCTTTGAATTTCTACAAAGCAGAAGGCAACCATACTAGCTGTGGGTAGACAGAACATAGCAAGAACAGAGACACAGCAACATGAGCAGGAAATTCTACCAGGATAATCAGTCCTTACAATTTTAAGTAGCAACTAACAATATAATGCTGAGGGATGATACGTAAAAATCCTAGCTAATATACATAATTTTGTTTCCTCTGCTAAGATAAAGCAAATTGTTTTCTTCAAGTTTTTCTTCTGTGCAAATATTTAAGATCGAAAACTTCAGCAGCAATAACTAATAGATCTATTCTAGGAAGGTGCCAGTTCATTAACAAATGACAACCACGTAACATTACAAGCCTCATCAACAAAAGCAGATAATTCACCCAGTTTAGGTTTTAGAAAGTGGTTGATTACTTACAGCTATATTTTCTTTCATTTACTAGACTTAATGTACTAAAGAACAAAGTACTTTGGTTAGAGCCATTAATATGGTATCTAAGTATTTTACCAAGTCACAGCACAGCATAATCTCTTGAAGAAGAGAGGCCCTCAGCAAGTAACATCAATGCATGATGCAAGTGATGCATCAATACACCTTTCTTTTCCTCTAGCAGAAAGAAACGTGAGCATACAGTGTATTTTGTTCCTTGCATGAGACCGAAGCTGAAGAATACACTTCTCTATCCAATCTTGGTCCTCGGTATTTTCCACTGCAAAAGTCCTGAGTAGTCAGATCATATAAACTAGAAGAGGATGCGAGGACATGGCAGTAGCTGCAGTCTTTTCAAAAATGTACACATGCCTGAAAAACCCTCTGGCTATTTCAAGGAAATTCAGTTTGCATCCTTAGTTTACCCAGATGCCCCATACTTTAACTAAAAATCTTTTTTGGATGAGAGAAGTTATGGAAGTAGGGACTGAGCCGCTACATGGCTGAGGTACAGTAGGACAAGGATAAAAGGAAAACAGACTAGCAGCCCCCCAGCACAATGAATTTAAGAAAATCTTTTCTAAAACAAGTTTTTTTGTATTTTTTTTAGTGGGTTATAAGACAGATTTGAATCAAAATTCCCAGACAAAATGTTTTCAATAACATGCATGTTTGGGATATCAGAACCTCAAGTCTTCTTTTATTTTAAGCTAGGCTTAAGGTTGGGCTTCAATTATTCAGGCATAATAGTCCAGCTGGAAAGAAATTTGTTTTGAAGTTTTCTATTAATTAAGACTACATTCATTACATCTGTAATTGTTAATTTAATTTGAAATATTTAATTTTTTTCTCAAGTTGTGATTTGATGCCAATTAGTTGGAAAATGTGGTGGAAAAAAACAAAAGCTGCATTGCACTGATTTATTCACAGAATTCTCCTTAAAGATATGCTTTACCTTAACAAAGCACACACTAAATTCAGGTCATTAGTAAAAACATGATGCAACTGATTTAACGCTGAAAAACTTTGTTTTAAAGCAAAATATTTTCATACTTTCTGCTTTAGACAGACTACAGATTTGAAAGAACAGAGATACAGGCACTATTTACAACAACTTTTTCACCTGTGACAAGAACTTCTGAAGATCACGTTAATCAACACCAGATCATACCACCTCCATAGCCTGCTTTTAAAAGGTAAGTGAGCACAAATGAACAGTGTGACTAATATTTACTAAACTAATTCCTGATGTCACCTTTTCAATTTCTAAACTATTTACCTCATGTACAATTCTGATTATTTTTGCCATTCATTCCCAGAGAACCTTGATGCTGGGAAATTAATTAATGGATACAATAGAGAAACTGTCAGCATTGCTTAAATACAGTTTCAGCATTGGCTTCATTTACATGTAGCCTTTTATTCTAAACAATAGGGCTGCTGATTTTTTTGTATTAAATTGTTAGCTCATTAAGAAGAGCACAATGGTATCCTTTTCTGCAGATATTCACTGGTTATCACATTTTGCTCAAATACGTAATCCATGATCAAGACAACCACTAGAGCTTTTAGCCCCAGAATTTCAAAGATACTGAAAGCTGCATAATCAAATAATTGCTTGATTAATTGGCTATATCGTTATCATATTATAAACTTCAATAAAATTTATTCATTTCTTCAAAGCAAAGTAAGAAGTGTAAGATCATTACATCATAACTGAAAAAAAATTCTGAGTAACCATACAAATGGGGTAATAAATGTTACCCCATTTAGGCCAAAAGACTAAACTGAAACAAACAACATCTAAATAATAGTATTAAAAACTAACAGTTGCTTATTTCAACTTCTCAGAAAATAAAATATTCTTACTGGCACACTATCAAAATGAATTTCAAATATATCCTCTTGTTGTTAGGCTTCACATCAGTTCCAGGTATGGAAGCTTTAATGTTCAACTTCTAGACAGAACTTGGTATAATGACTGCAACAAACACTAAAATGAATGATTACAGCTCATTTGAGAAGGCTGCACATAGAGGATGAAAAGCCTCCTCCTTGGAGATCTTCAGAAGCCACGTGGACATGGTCATGGGCATCCTATTGTGAATGAACAGAAACCCTGCAATCCTCAAATACCCAGTTGTAAAATCCAGGTAACATTACATCAAAGTAACGTGTCAATGTTTTGGAAAGACTTCTAATTAGATTCCAAATAGAAAACAGCACCTCTTGTGTTGTCTACAAAGAATAGTTTTCTATTCTGATAGAGCTTAGCCATGACATACAGTCAGGAATACAACAAAGGTTTTCAACTCAATCATTATGAAGATGGTAAAGATACCACACTTTTGTTTTTAATAACCTTCTCTTACCATTAAACCATGTTACAAATCTAGCAACAAAATATTTTATTTCCAATCACCAGTATTTCTCTAGAAACTAGCAAATAGTTGAAATCAATATTTTCCTCTATTTGCTGGCCTGCAAAAATGTGAACACTTACTCATGAAAATATTGCTTTCTTGCAGAGCAGTGCTGTTTGAATCAGTCTCTACCTGAACGGATGCCAATTTTCCTGAATGTTCAATCCCATCTCATGACAATGATCTAATTGCAGCTTTTTGTGACCACATGACTGCTGAACAATATTCTTTGGCCTTTGAGCTCCATGTTTCATTTAGCTGCTACTAAAACTATCCTACTGATAATGCCACAGAACCTGAAGTTAGGCAGCTGCTGAATGCAACACTATCTTAACTGTCACAGACTAGACAGAAGTATAACACCTGAAAACATTAGTCAGCTGCTTTTCAGCTACTTCCAGCACAAAAGCTCTATAGTAGTGATTGTGCAAAACTGCAGCTTTAAAAAAGAGTAGATGTCAAAAGCAACTGAGAAGCCAACACCATTACTCATTCCAAGTATCTGCTCAATATCATGAATGGAAATGTTAATAATGCATGTATTTTAATTAAATTCATTAGACACTTAATAGCTATCGCCAGGAGCTTGATCTTATCTGAATGAAAAAGATAAGCTGCTTCTTATCAAAACTCTTAATACAAAAGGCTCATCAAACTGACACAATAAAAAAACCCTCTTCAGACCATTTCTATTTCCATCCATCAACTGATTTTTACAGAAAGAGAATAACAGTGATGACAGTGCTGAATTCTGATCAGAATGTGGAACCATAACTGACTTGAGCACAAATTAGTTATTATTAGTTATTAGCTCCAACAAAAATATTTTCTCTTAATAACATTATTGTTCTTAAGATGCTAAGATGGCTCAATGGATGCCATAGCTTCCTTAATACTTAAATTTTTCTCAGGACATTGAATCAAGGGAAGCTCTTAGATTCAAATCTTCTCAAAACACTGAAAATTAAAACACTCTGAACAGCAGAACAGTCAAGTTGAAGTCTGTACTAACAGACTTATTTATTTTTAAATAACTGCTGGTTAAAGACAGTAACGTGAAACAAAAGACTTGTGTGAGAATGGCAGCACGCCTGCAGAGCTTTGCAATTTGTTTTATTAAGGTTCCCTCGAGGATAACACTGATGCTATAACTCTCATCTCTGAAAACCAAAAGTTCTGACTGGAACCAGAATAGCCTTGTCCAATTAGTGGACAGCAACACACATACTTCTCTCCATTTCAGCTGTATCATACAGTAATCATTGATGCCAGTCTGACAGGGAGTCTCTAGAGGTTTGCTGCCTCTCAGGAGCCAAGATCCAGAACGCTGCCAAGAGAATTTCAGTCCACTACTGCTCCTTCATGTGTGCATGACTGAGATTGGAAACTGGAACACTGTCAGATTCAAAGAACACTATAAAACCCCAGTGTGCAAGTGAAGAACACTGGTGTCCAAGTTGTCTTCTCCTCAGTTTTGCCAGTGGAAGTAAAGAGGAAAGCCAAAAACAGACATACAACACATATCAACTCCTGACTACATGGCTGGTGCCAGTGTGAGGGTTTGGGGTTTTATTGCTATGGGACTTTCCATGAAGATTATAAACTGTTAGAAAGGGATGGCATCCACCTGCCTAGAAGAGGCTGGGCAATCTTTAGCAGCAGGCTGGCTAACCTAGTGAGGTGGACTTAAACTTGCCTAGAATGTACTTCTGTTGGAAAGCAGGACATTTAAGTCATTATGTGTTTTAATAGCTCAGACATCATTTAAGCTGCAATTACAGCTTCACTCAGCTCCTAGTCACAACCCTTCTGTGAGCATGGGACCTTTAGCAGAAATTTGAACTAACCTAAAATCCCAGTCCTATTGAAACAACACAAGCTGTATATACTGCATTGGATTCCTAAACTCGTCTCAGAACTTTCAGAAACATTTTACAACTGATTTTATTAGTGCCATCATGAAAGTGTCTACAGAAGTTATAAAGAATAGCAGCTTAAAAATACAGTAAAAGAACAAAAAAATGCGCTTCCATTTAATTTCCTTAGAATCTCTTTTATAAATTATAACAAGCAGTAAGGAGACAACCATGGGAAAAAAAAGTCACGTTGCCTGGCTTCAGGATGAATGTTATCAACAAAATGACAGAAACAAATATTCAGCAAAATAACAATCCAGCCTCTAGAAAATTACAAGAGAAACAGAATATTGTCTACCTGATCTATGAACAAAAAAAATAATAGATGTATATCAAAATATAATTCAACTGCGCCTGTTCTTCAGCTTCCCAATATTTTTCAAGTTAAACTGATTTTCCCTATATTATTTTGTTTATACCAGTGAAGACTAGTCTGAACTTCAGTTTATTATGTTGCAAAAAAAAACCCAAACTACTCTGAACTTTTAGACTAGAATGTATTTCTGTTGGAAAGCAGGACATCAAGCTGTACGTTCAGACATCAGTTTAAGCCAGTACAAGTGCTTCAATAACTCACACATCATTTAAGCTGCAAATACAGCTTCATTCAGTTCCTAGCTAAAATGTTTTTTATACAGTTCACAGAATGGTTTGGGTTGGAAGGGATTCCCTACTTCCAGTCCTCCTACTATAGGCAGAGACACTTTCTACTTGACCAGGTTGCTTAGAGCCCAGTCTTCCCCAATTACTTTGTATATTTTGCTGTTCCTTGACTTCCAACAAGTCACTATGATCATTTCAGAATTCTGTTTTCATAAAAGTTATTACCCAGGCCAGTGTTGAAAACTTACCACTATAAAATTTCTGCTATCATGGAACGGCCCTGTGGAAAGACGAAACTCACCATTTACTAATAGAGTTTGTAGCTCACTCCAAAGTGGATACAGTGCTATTGTCAAAAATGTGCTCTAACCAATCATTCCAAAAAAGGAGCTGTGAAAGAAAGAAATCAGCGCATCTGCAGTTCTAGTTAAGATTTACACAGTGAAGAGACTCCCAGAGCCACGCAGAAACTGCCTGCCCAGATGCAAGGACAGGTTCTGGGATAGAAATAGTGATGTTAAATAACTAAATGATTCTGAAAGTTCCACAGTTTTCAAACCAAGCTTCATGCTGCTGAAGATGGATTGTGGACACCTTTCAAGAGTCTGTATTTGGTCACATAATTTTGAGGCAGTATTCTATCAAGAACATTTCCACAACTATTTTTTTTTCCTATTATCTCAGTAAAGCATGGCTAGTCCTAGAAGGCTGTAAAAACCCACTATAACCCTGGAATCTTAAACTATAAACCAAATTAATACTCATTTATGAAAAATGACAGGTGCTGCAATTATGGAAATAAGCGTGAAGTTTAGAGGTTACCACTCACTGCTCACTGAGAGCCTACAGTGATTCAAGCACCAGATTTCAGTTTCCATAAAACGCTACAGGGCCATAGGGTGACAAAAATAATTAAGTAACAATTAAAAATACATAAAATAGTAAAAGAGAAATGAAGAAAAATGGTATTTCAAAATATATATATACTGCAATCATACAGGCACTTAGTCTATGCTTAAATATTTAATTTAAAGAAGTGGCAACAAGAATGTATTTCAAACTGCATTTTTATAGAAATTTCAAAAAGTATTTAATTATGAAAATGTTCGGTTTTTTAATAAAGCAGATGCTGAATTTTTTAAAAACAAAACAGCTATAATCAACTACTTAAAGATAATTTGTCCTGAAATATTAAACTGAAGCTAAAACATACTCGAGAGACAACTTTTCTCTATCTGCAATCTACACTTTAAAAAAGTGTCATTAAGGAACATTGTTTATACCTTTCAGAAAGGACAGACTGATTTATTTTCCTTCTAACACGCTGCTTTTCTGCAGGTTTGATACGTAACTACAAAGAAAAGATCTAATTGGAAGAAAAAAACTTTATTAACAAATAGGAAGACTATTAGAACTAGCAAATGCTACCATTAATTTTGTTACAAGATATTCAATAATAACATACACAATATTTTTTTCACCTACATTTATTAAAGGATATTTGGAAGATGTAGTTTATATTGGGCTGACCCTATTTATTATTTTATAAATGACTTTCAAGTAATCTGTTCCCCATTTATGCAAAGAAAAGAAAACGGCAGACTGTTACGGTCATCTGGCCATTTTTATCCATAAAATTTTACTAAAGAGAAAAAACAACTGCACTGACAGTATTTAAACACAGAAGGAGGAAATCACAAGCACTCCCTATCTACTATTATGTTTCCACTCTGAAATTAACTATGTCTTTCTTCCCAGAATGCAAAAAACCCTGCTTTATAGCTTTTTATATCTATTTAGCTTATTCTAGGTATTACAGTTTCACTACATGAAACTTGCATTTTTGATGCTATTTATTGTGTTTCATAAAAGTTCCATTACAAATAAATTCAGAGCAAATGTAGGTTGGAGGCATCATTTTCATTTATTACTTTTCATAATACCTTTTCCTTTCCAAGGTATCAAAACTATCTCCAAAATTACTGTCACTGTTCTCAAAGACAGATAAAGGACAAAAGAAATCACAGCATACAGAGTCTAATTATTGTCATTTATCAACAACAGAAGACATACTGAAGTTATACAATGTAGTGTACAGTAATCACACGGATGTTTAAGATGATCCAATTTAAGAGTATGAAAGCTTGGAGCTTTGGTAAGATACACTTTCAGTTTGTGTGAGTTATATTTCTTTAACAAATAGACACCAGGAGGTCAAGGGGATCCCTCCAAAGAACGGAAATCTCTTTAGAGCTTCCCTTAAGACCAATTGATGACACCCAGGAAGGAAAGGTTCCAGTGATGATAGAGAAGAGTAGACAAAAAATTATGAGAAAGAACTTTGGGACTGTGCCAGCCAGAGCCAGAAAGACCAATGAGATGCTCAGGAAGCAAAGAGTTTGATGAAATAAATCTTGTGGAGGCAAAAGAAGAATCTGATGAGCCAGCTAGTACTCAGAAAGACATTAATGACACAGTTACTGCATGGTCTCAGGTTGGATCACAAACCTTATTTTGAAATACATCTCACAATCATTCTTGTACATTAGTATTTTCTTTAAGGTGCAAGACACATGTAAAATGATCACGGCTTGCCTTGAAGAGTTTCTTTCCATAGCTGCACTCCAGCCGCACTATACTATTCATCAATGCAAAGTCAAACCTGAAATGAGACCTATCCCAGAAATACACATTGAACAGAGGTAAAGTTGCCCACAAATTCCTTTTACTTCTCTCTTAATTTGTCATAAAATGCCATTTAATATCTTCCATCTAATAAAACCCAGACTGCAGATAATTTTAAGAGACTTTTTTCAGTGCTTTCAAATGAAAGAAGACTGTAAACTCACCACCCCTTTCTGAGCATCCTTTCTGAGTAACCTTTTTAGGGTAATACAGGCAGGTAAGACCTACCCTCTTGATCACAACAGAATCCGAACAAAGTTCTTGTATCTTCTATTTCTATCACCACTTAGAAGGACAGTAGAAAAAAATGACAGTAAGGCTGGGTACTTGACATTTATACTCTCTTTGCAAGAAAAGGCGATCAGAAAACTGAAGTATTTTACTTTCAGAAAAGTTCAGCCAAACTAAACCATGGAAGAGTCTGTGATTTTATCTCAGCCATCTGCTCATTTTATAAGCAAAGAGTGTTTGATATACTGGAATAAATTCAAAGTCTTCAATCTGTCTCCTGTCTAAGAAAAGGAAGATACTGCAGTTTAAAAATGGGGGAAATGTGATTTCCATTATTTCCTGAAGTATTAAAACATCTCTTGACTTCAGACTGAGACAGAACATTATGCCCAATTTTTATTTATTCTGGTATCCAAAACTAAGTAAATACTACAAACACAATTCCTACTACCACTCAATATAAATCAAATCATTCACAGAGATTGGTAAACATTTATCATACAGTTCTTAGCATCCTGGAGCCAGACACACACACCTACCTACCCTCTAAAAGAACAGGGCATAGCTAATTCATAATTATTAGCACATACTTTTGTTATTCATTCTCTATTAGAAAGCCTGGACGTACACAATTGCTAGTCCAGCCTCCAGCAGTAATAGTATTCATCAGTAATCTTCTTGTGAGCTTTTACAATGGCCCTACTACTTGACTTCAATCAGCTGTAAAGCTCCTTTATTCTGTTATCACATCAGTGTGAGGGAAGGAATGCCAAGGATTGAATGCCCTCCTAAAGGAGTACAGTCGTGCAGTTAGCATAGCAATGAGCTTCATCTGACACTGACTAATGCATTCTTTCGCACACTCTCACTCTTGCAGAGGAATGCAAGCAGGACAAAAATAAATAAATACTCGTGCAAATGCTAAAAAAAACACCTACAGAATAATACACTAAATAGAGCATGTAACAGGTTAGTAAAGTATTTAAAGTTGATATAAACAATACAATTAATAACAGAGGTAACCGACAGCAGTTGCATTCCATTCGTCAGAAGAAAGGAATGGGCGGAATAATTATTCTACTAGTGAGGAAGATTCAGAATTTTAATACAGTATGTCTCATCTATTAGTATCCAGTTCTCATCTATTAATGTACATTTCTCATTAAATTCTTTCAATGTTATTGATGCAAGAATCTAAGCACAGAATTGTTCTTGATCATTACAATACTGGGAAGAAAACAAGAGACAGTCAAAAAAATGAATGTCAGTGTTCTAAGCAGAATCTGTTAGTAGCTCAGTCTGTCTCCTCTGTACTGTTAGTGCTGTGCATATTGCTTTAACAGAAACACAGGGTTTAGCCTGGTGTGAAATCTCTGCTTTTATGCATCCAGAATCTAGACTACTGCATCTACAAAACTATCAGACAGTGCAGGCAAGAAACCGAATTGTCATTCATAATTTAATGTTTAGTTAAATGTGTTTTTTTGTGAAGTCTAACACAAAGGTTTGGTTGCTTTTAATTTTTTAATTTAAAATACATCATCAGCAATAAACCATGACAGTAATCTGTGCTTTAACAGGAAGAACAAAAGTGCATCTTTCTAGCTCAAGTATGTTGGTGATTTTCAGTAACAAATACACCATAATATATTTCAGGAAAATTTACATTTCAATGGCTAGTTAGCACAGAAAACATTTTCTAACTAGCTATAAAACATATAAAACAGTATTTTTCCTCTAAAAGAGTTATTTCTATGACTCCTTTCTTTTAAAATTCGATCATTTACTTTCATAATGATACTGAAAAATTACCACAATCTTGCATAACTCTATCAGATATAAGAGCGGCCGGATGCCACAAAGACATCGCAAAGTTCAGAAACCAACACCTGAACCAATCCTAAGAACATTCTGTTTTTGGACATTCCGGAGATGTTCAAAGCCAGGCTGGACGGGGCTTTGAGCAACCTGGCCCAGAGGGAAGTGTCCCTGCCTATAGCAGGAGGTTGGAACTACATGATCTTAAAGGTCCCTTCCAACCCAAACCATTCTACAATGCTCTTTTAAATTCATACTAGCTTGCAAGTCCACTCATTCTATGAACTGTTTATTTGCTTCCTTATATTCACTAAGATAATCCAACTTTTTCCCATCAATTAAAATTTTTAGTAAAAAACATCTTCCTTGCATGTGAGTATATTTAAATTTCTATGGTTTTCCATTAAGAAGCAAGAGAAAAGATGGTGTTGTATACTGCTGAACAGCTTTTATTATTTAACCAGAAGCAGATGATATCAATAAGCACTACATTCTGCAGTATTTTTAAAACAAACAAGAAAAGTGAAATCTCTCTGCTGTAAAATATCCGCCAGCATCAAACTTCTATCTGAAGAAGCAATCTTTGTGTCCCTTCCTAGGGATAAAGGATTAATGTGGCAAGTGAAGTGAGCTTCTGAACACTGCTTATAAAACATGAACTGACATCTCAGCATTGTGGACTCACTCAGCTGATGACACTGCCTTCAGGAGAAGCAGTGATCCAGTGACATAAACAGCAAATTTTCCAGTAGGAAAGTTTTAAATGTCTTTTTCTTTTGTATTTTGCAATCATTCTTGTGAAAAGATCAAAACTCAGGCACAGAGGCTCTTGAAGGCCTTCCCCAGTCTAAATACATAGCTAAAATTATTGTATCTTCCATGGTGCTACACAGTAGTATATGGAATTCTGTTGATACCCTTTCTAAGTAATTTCTGTAGAGAACTCTCACACAAGGAAGAGAAAAGAAGTTACAAAAGGGATCTTTTTTAATTTTTTTTTTTTTTTTAGTGACTAACTAGAACATTAACTAACATATGAATTGTAGACTAACAAACAATTATTAGAACATGAAGGCAGTTAATGTGAACCACATCACAAGTGAAAATGGACCACAACAGAAGTGACTGCTTCCACTGAGGCTCGGAGACCTCTCAGTGTCTGAGACAATACAACACCCACAGCTCACAGTGTTTCAGTAAATAACATTACCCCAAACAACAAGGTTCTGCCAAAAGCACACTCCAGGAGTGCTTGCTGAACTGAAGTCCTTTCAGCACTGTTTGACTTGCTGTTTTTATACAACGTTAATGAACTTCTGGGCATCAATTTCAGCACTCGGTGTGAGACTAAAGTTGTAGTTAACCATGTGGTTTAGTCAAGAATTCTTCAGGACGCACAATACCAGATGTATTCAACAACGTCATACTTCCAAAACAGTAACTAAATACAAAGAGCTTTCTGAATACAGCAGTATTTATTAGCATTTATTTACATTCCTGTAACCAGTGAAGCACAAAAAGGATAAAAGTGAAAAATATAATATGGCACAATTAAGTAAAATATTTAATGAAGATTCAACTCCAGAAGGTCTACTTTTCTACTCATACCAGTAGAGATTTTGGAAATAAAACAAGGACAAAAAAATTAGAGCAACAATTTGGTGACTCTGGAAAAGGCCAAGACGAGAAAATACAGGGAGGGAACAGCTTAAATCAATACAAATATAAACTCAGGTAACTGTTAAAAGAACCAAACAGATTCTCATTACATTTTAATATAAAAATGAGAAATTTATAAGTTACCTTTATGAAGACTAAATTACTGAATTTTACTACAATAAAAGCACCTGTAGCATAATTCTACCTCTCCATAATTTTTAGTTAATGACCTACATTTGGCAATATGATAAAGAACCTAATAATGTATATTTAATTATTCACAAAATAACAGAGTAGAAGAGAAACAAATTCAATATCCCAGAAGACTTCACTTTTCCATTTCTCATTTGGAGGGAAAGATAAAATGGACTCGGAGCCACAAGGTGGCCCTTTTTGCTCCCTGACCATTTTGTCTATAGCATTAGAGTAAGGATTTCGGTTTTGGAAACTCTTTCATATTTTATTTTATTTATTAGCTTCAAAAATATTGTATTGTATTATCCCACATTTCACTACTATATTTAGTAAACTAAGTATTTTTCCTTTAGCTTGTGCTGCTGTTTTTCTTGTCTAGATCTATCATCCTACCTTTCCCTTCCCCCCAGCCCAGGGAGTGGATCCATGGATGGGTCCCTTTGCCCCTTTGTCACAGAAACCAGGCTGAACCATGACACTATTTTATTTAAAAACAAGAGAACAAATTTCTCCTACTCTCTGCATTCTCTTCTCCCACTGTTTGCCAAAGGAATAATCTTAGGCTATTAGTTTGAATGCTATGAAAGTCAGTGTCAGAACGAGGAAGTTTGAAGAATGCTGTCAAGTTAGAAATTGAAACAATACATATTTCCAAATATATCTGCTATATAAATCTATTTAGGATTGGCATTAATGCTTTGGAAGCATTTTATTCTTCACTACCTTGTGAGAATGAGGAACTGTGTAAGACATAAATAATGAAAACTAGATTATTGGAATCTGAAGATCAAATCTAATGTTTGCTTGAGACCAGGAAAAGTAACCAGTGAAACAGATACAGAGGAACAGAAGCCCTTGCTTCTGTGAGCAATCCTAACACCTAAAATAAACCATCTCTTCTGAATAAGAGTTTACTCTCACGAAAAGGACAACCTGTTACAATCCCACCCCAATGCTCCCCCCAGTTCTGATGAATAATTGTTTATCTAACTGAAGGCTTTCTTGACTTAATTGGAAAAGATGTTATTTGCCTATAACATAAACCAGATTTTGTATTAAATATTTGCATTGATTTTTATCTGTACCATTCACTTCACCGCCTTCTTTGTCGGTGTTGAAACAGACTGAACTAAGAGGCCAGCTCTCCTCATGCATTTGGTGACCAGACAAGGTTCATTTCCCTACTGGGTTACACTATCAAATGCTGAAATAAAGCATGCATGAAACGAACAGCAGACAAAAATGTTTGAAAAAACTAGAGATGGGATGTTTTAGATATTGCTTTTACTGAAAAAAAAAAATAATATATATATTTACATGAAAATATGGATATTGGTACGCAGCAAACAAACATTTTATGTTTGGCTAAATTTATGAATTGACAGAAAGCCTTCATTTTCAACGTGAAAAGTTGATAAATATGGCAAAAGAAAAAATGCTGTCTATTTTTGCATGTCCATTTTAGATTTCTTCATATAATTTTAGATATACCAAATGCAATATGAAACTTTCTGACTACAATGCATAAAAATGCATCACTACTTGCCTGTAGAAAATAGTTAAAAATAGTATCTTTTTCGGTCTAATTTTTCTAGAGTTATCCCACTACTCTCTAGGACAATCTATGGAAACTATGTATGGAACTATCTACAGAACTCCTGTGTTCTAAGGCAATTAGCAAAAAAAACTCCTGTATCTAAGACAATTTATTAGCATTCAGTTAGTTTTGAAAAAACTTGCTATATTATTATGTGGAATATATCCAAATGTTGTCAATACAGCTTCTGTGGTCCAATATGGCTACTCAAAAAGTATCTCTAGGTTGAATGACGTTTCTTTGAATGTCAACATTATGGCAAAACTCAGGGAGGTGCAAGTTTTATGCAACATTTTCCCATCCTTCAGTATCTTAGCACAGAGATTTCTTGAGCCATGTTAGGATCTTTTTATTATCTAATGACAGGTTCGTCTTAAAAGTCACTTTTTACATCCCTGTAAAATTCTGGACCCTCAGAGTCTTGTGATAAAGTGTTCCACAAGTACATTGTGTGATGCATACAAAAGTTTCATCTAAAGTGTTAACCTGACATCTTAGTTTCCTTCTTGCAATATTTTCCCTTTAAATGGGACTCAACTTCTTATAACACACATATTTTGTACATTTGTTCTGCATTTTCCCACATAACTTTTTTTTTTTTTATAATATATCTAAGATCTGTGTTACGGTTTACCCAAGTCCCGGGGCTTGTTACTGTTCCCAGAAAAAAATATTCTTAACTTTGATCAATTCTAGATTTCCTCCAATCTCAATACTGTTCTGTAGGAACACCATGGAACCATACACTATCAAAATAAAGCTTCTTTTATTCATTTTTCTGACATTTTCATAAAAACTTTATAACTTCAAGTTCTTGTTCCCAAGCGGCGACATTGAGTTCATGGCTAATGATTATGTTCAAAAATAGGATTTCCCTTTTCTCCTCAAATCTTTGTCACTTTACACTTGCATGAATGGAAATTTCAAATGTCATTTTATCCCTATTACACCATCTCAGAGCGTCTTCCTGCTCTTTCTGCATCACATGTTCACTTCCATGCTGAATAACCCTTTATCAGCTGCAAGCTTTCTTATGGCATTATTCCCCTTCTTTTCCCGATCGCTTGTGAAGATATTAAATATCTACATGTTAACAACTAAATGGATAACATTTATGTGACAGAAATACAGACAGAGCATACAGGAACAATTCACAGATGTCTTCTGATGAATTCAGTATCATTCCTCAAGTTAGAAACTAAATGTTTATGTAAACAGTTTCCACTTCTCACACTAGAAAATTATAATCTTCAATTGAGATACAAAACAAAGAATAGAGTCTCCATGCACATTTGAAAGCAACTCAATTACTCTCCTACATACATAATAACAGACTAAGTTCCTTCACAGTGGAAAAAAATAAGACACCTTTGGGTAATCCATCGATAGTTCTGTTATAGTCAGTCTTCAAACAGAATTACCTCAGTGTTTCCTGTTATTATTTTCTAGATATTTCAAAATATGAAAGTTTACTGCAATTCTTACCGAACGCCCATTAAGAAAAACTTAGATGTAGTCAGTACAAAAATGCCTCACACCAAAATCAGAAGTTTATAATGGATCTCTGTTTTAAAAGATGACTTAGCCTGCAGGCTGAAAGATAATCACTCAGGTAGATAAAGTGGATTTTGTACTAATCACTAATATTCATCTATTCTCAAAAATAGAAAAATGTGAGAAAATTTCCTTGACAGAAATTCAGTATTTAAAAAGATTCTACAAAAACTTGTACATTAGGTCTTTTAAAGTATCAGCTATACATTAACAAACTGTACTTTAAGTACTGTTGAAGAGCAACTGGTAGGATATCGGTTTTCCTTTCTCATATCAGCTTGCCATTCTCATTTCTAAATCCTTTTCACTTTGACTCATCCATGCTTACTTTCTGCTGAGGAAAGGGCATAAAAAGGCTTACTAGTTCAAATACTTAATGGGTTTATGAAGAAGAATGTTGTAAGAAGGATTGCTTTGACATCTTGATTAGATTAACACAATCAATCAGTTTCAACAACATACGCTGTCCTTACAAATACTGGCACTACAGCTTCCTTAGTGGATGCTCCAGCACTTGAATCGAAAAGCATTAATATAAAATCTTTCCAATGCAAATTTGGATGGAAAATGAACTGAAGTATACTGAATAAGGGTGATGGCATTTACAAACACACTCATCTCACCAAAAGAATAAATTAGCAAAAATGAAGCATAACCACCTGCATGTTTTTTACATAAGATGCATTTATATTTTTAAAAAGTACATGGAATTTGTAACTAGTTTATATATGGAAAATAACTTCACAATTTTCCTCCACACAAATGCCTTAAAGTATTTTGAATACCTGATGGTATAACAAAAATCAGATAAAGAACATCACTACATACATCAAAAGACAAGATTTTTGTCCTTGTCAATAGCAAGTGCTTCATGGCAATTTAATTTAGGATGCTGATTTATGAGAATAAAGATGAAGAATAGTTTGGGTTTGTGTCTTACTTCACACTTGATTCAGCCTTGGATTTTGCTTCAGAGTAGATTTAATTTTAATCCCTCAGTGCAATTTTCCTGCCATTCGGGTGGCTCCAAACTACCCATGGCACTGCCTTGGAACTGATGTCTCCATTTGGAGACAGTATGATTGAAATACTTCTACTCCGGAAGTAACGCCTCCTACTTTATTATGCTGGCCAAAAATGTCACAGGCAGATGCTGGTGCTGTGGCAGGAACACGGGCTGAACCTTCCTACCAGAATTCCATTACATTTTGTTGCTGTGCAACAGATGGCAGCAGAGGGGGCATCTGACAAAATGGCATCCGGCATGGAAATGCATACGAAGCAAAGATGCATCACAGAATTCCTGCATGCAGAAAAACATTGCACCCACTGATATTCATTGACACTTGGTGAATGTTTACAGAGACTGAACATTTGATGTGAGCACAGTGGCTGGTGCATTACAGCAGTGAAAACTGCAACAATGGATCACCTCCACTACTGCAGATATTTTCGAGTGTGACATGCAGCATCTTGTTCATTGCTGGCAAAAACGTATAGCTGATGGTGGTAGCTATATTGGTAGCTACATTAAAAATTACTACATATTGGGCTACAGCTTGACACATCCTCACTAGATAAAGAGGAAAGGAATTGGGTTTTGCAGCTCAGAATTTGCTCCATCAAACAGTGTTATTGGACTCTTCCTATCTGTTGTAGCTTTCATGCAAATAAACAGGTAGCATTACTTTTGGAGCAACCTACGTACTTAAAAAAAAAAAATAAAACAACAAAAGTCACAGGGTCACAAGTCACCTTCAAACTAAGATCCCAAGAGCATTTAGAGCAGCCTCTGTCAACACACGTGAATAACAACTTGTGCTACTGGCAACGCACAACTTCTACGTCATTGCATGATCTGTAATCTTTGTATTTCTCAAGCATCACAGTTAATAGTAATAAGAATCTTATTGTTTTTGCAATAAAATTTATTCAAGTATTTTTTTAATGCAAAGTCTATATATATATTTTTATTACTATCTTGTGAAAAAAAAAAAATTATGGCATTTAATCCACCTCCTTCCAATTTGTATTGAAATCTGTCTTCCTTCAACCATCACCACCATTGTGGCTTTCAAAAGCAGCAGTAGCAGATGTTGGGTCACTGTCTTTAAAATATATGGTTTCCACAACAGCAATTTTTAATTTATTCATAAACTATTTTTTTGTGATTGTTTACAAAGTCATGAAAACAACTATCACAGAACAGCAATTATGCTGCAGTTGTGATTTAGACTTTTTTTTTTAATCTCGAGTGCTTTATACAGCTTGATTTTGATTTTTAGCCTCAATGGAAGATATTACTACACTATAGAACATTGTTGATGACTTATCTGAAATGAATCCCACTCACTGCCTCCCATGCACAAGTTTCTTAACTGCTTTAAAATGTGCATGGTGAAAATGTGTGGTCAACAATGTTATGTATAGGAAGGAAATGAACGTTCTGACAGACATTTCTTTCCAAGTAGCTGAACAGAATGGGCAAAATTAAAAAAAAAAAAAAGAAAGCTTAGAGACACTAGAAACAAATTAGTTCCTTTAAAATGAGCTGAAACTACTAGTAATTACTGATTTGAGCATTTAATCAGAATAGTCACTAAGATGATGAAATATTTCACAACCAGTACTTTCGAGTGCACATTCTATATTCTCTTCATAGATCTGAAACAACAGGACAAGATAACTTTTTGAACCAGTGTGAAACATAAAACTTCTTATGTAGAATTTTTTGGTGTTGCTTTGAAGTGTATCCTAACTAGTAAAGGTGGTAAATATTTAGTGGAATAATGCATACTCAAGAAAGTTCAGATGACAGATAAAGTTAGATTTAATTTGAAAATTACTATTCATAACTGATGGCACATTATCATTATTTTAGAACTTCTTCATATTCAGTGCCACACTGTAGCATATTTAGCATTAATTCATTTTCACTTATAAAAATACTAATCCCAATTAGGCAAAAAACATACAAAATTCAGCACAGATTTACACTGACTTTGAAATAGTGGGGTGGGCTTTTTTGTTTTGTTTTTATTCTTTCTTTAATCATTAATTCTTGAAACACATAATAGAATAATTCAGGTTGGAAAAGATCACTAAGATCATCTAGTCCAACCCTCCACCTACCACCAATATTGCCCACTAAGCCATGTCCCTCGGTGCTACATCTACCCTTTCCTGAAAGACTTCCAGGGACAGTAATTCCACCACCACATTGGACACAGACTTTCCCATTGCCACTCCTGCTGAGAAAAAAATCCTTCCTAATACCCAACTTGAACCTCCCTTGGTACAACCTGAGGTCATTACCTCTCATCTTGTCGCTGTTACCTGGAAAAAGAGGACAATTCCCCACCTCACAACAACCTCTTTTCAGGCAGTTATAGAGAGCAATAAGCTCTCCAGTGAGCCTCCTCTTTTCCAGACTGAACCATCCCAGTTCTCTCAGCCACTCCCCATCAGCCCTCTAGGCCCTTCACGGCTTTGTTGCCCTTCTCTAGACACGCTCCAGAGCCTCCATGTCTTTCTTGTACTGAGGGGCCCAAAACTGAACACAGTGCTCAAAGTGCAGCCACACCAGAGCTGAGTACAGAGAGCTGATCATCTCCCTGTTCCTGCTCGCTGCACTATTTTTTATACAAGTCAGGATGCCATTGGCATTCTTGGCCACTTGAGTACGCTGTTGGCTCATGTTCTGCTGGTGATAATTAATATCCTCAGATCCTTCTCCTCCACACAGCTTTTTAGCCACTTTGCCCAATCTGTAACACTGCAAGGAGTTGTTTGTAGCCAAGGCGCAGGACGCAGCACTTGGTCTTGAACTTCATCCCATTAACCTCAGTCCAGCTATGCAGCCTGTCTAGACCCCTCTGAAGGGCTTCCCATGCTGTGTGGTAACACTAAAGATGATCCATTCCATAACCTTTCCCAGTACCAAGGTCAGGCTGACAGGCCTGTAGTTCACTGGATCCTTCTTACAATCCTTCTTACAGATGGGAGTCACATCAGCAAGTCTCCAGCTACCCAGGGCCTCTCCAGTTGATCGGGACCACTGATAAATGGCAGAAAGCAGCCTGGCAGTCACCTCTGCCAGATCCCTTAGAATCTCGGGTGTATCCCATCTGGCTCAAGTGAGGAAAAAAACCAACTGGAATAACCATTCTATCTGATTTAAAGAAATGTGTACCCTTCATATTAGGTAAGAACTGTAACTGTGTTTTTGTTTTTAATTGTGTGGGGAAGTAGAAGTAGAAAGTAGCTTGGAGCATGCAAGAGAAAAATATGATGAACAAAAAAAATCCAGCACAGGATCTACTATGAGAAGTTACAAAATAAGAAAACTAAGTGCTTTGATGAGGAAAAGGAAAAAAAAATCCATGGTATCAGTAATTGCCATCAGCTATCTTGGGAGAACTGTCATACAGGCATTCTGAAATACATATCTTAACTAAAAGAGTCAGGTCAGAAATAAAAAAAAATAAGTGGATATGCATTTCATCAGCATAAAGCTGACAATGAAGCTATGAGGAAAGCCTCAGATCGCTCATGAATAGGATGGAGAAGTACTAAAAAAAAAATGAAAAATGAGGGGGCCAACAAACCCTGTGAGACTGGAAGAAAGAGCAGAAAAGCTCCCGGCATAGACAGTCAAGGGCAATCCAAGCAGCAGAGCAAAGCACAAGACTGTTGTTTATCAGGAAAACAAGAAAGGCCAGAATATTAAAGAAGAAGCAGTCATTACAAGGAGCAAACGCGCAGCAGAGACAAAGAAGAAAGAAGATAAGGACTTAATATTTCATGTAGTTCTAATAAGGTTGTGCATTCCAGAAATAAACAGTAATTATATATTTCATAATCCCACCACAAGTACCTGTGCTACTATAAATAAACCGTTTTTACTGAATGTTACTGTATTTGTGAAGTACTGGTTTATCATTTCTTACAAAAAGTTGCATTTGAGTGTAGGTAGTGTGTCTTACATAAAGAAAAGGAGTTAAAAAGTATTTTAAAACCTTAACAGATTGTCTGTGCTGGCTGCTGAAAAGCTTTGTAACAGAAATACTCTGCTTCGAGACAGAGCAGGTTAATACATACACTTCAACCTACTATCTTCAGTGTAGTCTAATGTTCTATCATCTGCAGCTGATTAGTACATTAATATGTACTAATTATTCTACATATGGTAGTGAGGCTGCCTGTTTTGTAAAATGGCATCAACCATAGATTTATTTCTGAATTTCACAACCCTATTTTATAGTAATTTATTTTGTTCCTTACCTGCACAGAGTTCTGCTATTCAGAAATTTGTCATGCATAACAATATAAATCACATCCTGTATTATTTCAAATTCTGTTGATCATTTTCAAATGAAACAAAATGCCTGCACTTCAGCTCCTCATAAACACTCCTAATTTGATTTAAAATTCCTAAGTTTTATATGCTTTAGAAATATCAGACATTCCTATATTAAGGCAGCCTACATCAACTATACACCCGCTATGGATGCTTTAATAAACTTAAAATAAGGAACTAAAGAACCGTGTAATGTGTTTATACTATTATACTGTCGTTCAGGTTTTAACAACGACCCACCAGAAACAAAAGGGGGGAAAAAATGAAATGTTGATCACTGTTTAGCTGCTAGTGTTCACTTCTAGAAATGTCAGTACCTAGGTACTGCAGCTAGGTACCAAATACTAGGTCCTAACATCAGGAATTTGAGAAAACTAATTAGGTTACTGTTTTTAAATGCTGAACAACTTGTAACAAGTGTCAAGGCATGGAAATAAAGCTGAGCAAGGAAATGGTTCTGGGGGAAGAACAAGAAGCTCCATTCTGTGCTGCAGGATCTGTGCAAAGTTCCTTTTGCACTCTGGCTTCTTCCACTGGAGTTCTGAATTACTTACACAGAACCAATTGAAGAAAGTTTCTGCATTGAATACAGAAATATAAATAAGTACAAATAGTATCACAGAATGAAAAGGACCTCAAAGATCATCTAGTTTCAACTCCCTGCTATGTGCAGGTCACCAACCACCAGACCAGGCTGCCCAGAGCCACATCCAGCCTGGCCTTGAATGCCTCCAGGGATGGGGCATCCACAGCCTCCCTAGGCAACATGTTCCAGTGTGTCACCACCCTATGAGTGGAAAACTTCCTCCTAATATCTAACCTAAACCTCCCATCTCAGTTTGAAACAATTACCCCTTGTCCTATCATCATCCACCCTTATAAACAGCTGTTCCCTTTCCTATTTATATGCTCCCTTCAAATAAGTTCAGAATGTAGCAGAGTACCAGAGAATACCCAGAACCTCTGAGCTTAAAAGAATGGAGAGTTTGGCTTTTTTTTTCTTTTCTTTAAATAGCACCCAATAGCAGAAAAAAAAAAAAAAAAAAAGCAGAAAATCATAACTTCAACTGAATCAACTCTAACTGAAAACTGTGATTAAATTGGCATTTTTTCCTTCTATTTTTCTCGTTTTGCAAAAAGCAAAGCTTACACTATTTGTTTTTTCTTTTTAAACGCATTTAAGTTCTAGCAGTACATTCCTTTTTAAAGCAAGCAGTAAAAGGAAGCTTACTAACTCTGCTGTAAGGACATGTGGCTGCAAAAACCACACAGCTGACAGCACTTACCAGATTGGGTCTCTGCTTTTTCATGCTTCATCAAAGGTTCTTTTCATCAACAGTGAGCAAGTTTAATACAAACAAAGTCCCTGAAGACAAACCTGCAGTTACCTATTATTAAAGCTATTATTTGGCTTACAGAATGGCCATTTTGCATAGCAAAAAATGAAGAAGCCTCTGAATGTCACATACCAGTTTCACACTGTTGAGCTGGCGGTTAGAAAAACTATAGTACGTTAAACAGACACTGAAAGAATTTCATTGTGGTAAGCCATGTGTAACTGAACTGGAACAGGTTACAACACTCCTCTCAATGGCAGCCCAGGATACTGTAGGTTTGGGTTTTTTTTGCTGCAAAAGCGCCTTGCTAACTCACGCTCTTCTTGGTGTTCACCAGCACTGCCAAGTCTTTCTCAGCAAAGCAGCTTTCCAGCTCACCAGCCCACAGTGCTTACAGGTGTCTGAGCTATTGCTCTCCAGATGCAGGACTTTGAATTTCTGCTTGTTGAACTTCATGAGATTCCTCTATGCACCGTTCTCAGGCTTGCCAAACTTCCCTTCCCATGGTGGCCCAAACCGTGGCACATCAGCCACGCCTCCTCATTTTGCGTCACCTACGAACTTACTGAGGGTGCACTCCAGCCAAGTGCACAGGTCAATAAAGAAGATACTGAACAGTGCTAGTCCCCGTACTGAGTCCTGCTCGCTAGAGTCATTAGTGCCTTACCTGTGAGTGAACGTTGTGCAACTTATCACAAACCTTTGGGCCCAACTGTTCAGTCAATCTTTAAATACACCTCCTAACCCATATTCATCAGCTTGTCTACTTACGTTGTTCCAAAAGTAATGCCTCCTATTCATTTCCACGGAAACTACAATAGAGTGCAATTACACTATTTGATACAGCACATTCTCAGCTACAAAGCACTGCTTTACAACAGTTACCAAAATTAGTTATGCATTTTTGCCAGCTATGAACAAGAACCTGCCTGCCGTGCACATAAAACTCAAACCCGGCAGATTTCTTCCACATGGCTGGATTCAATTCCACTCCTTTGCTTCATACATACTTCCACGCCAGACGCCATTTTGTCAGACTGCCCCTCTGCTGCCATGTGTTTTACAGCAGCAAAATCTAACTGAATATTGGTGGGCAAGTTCAACTACCACACCAACAACTGCTTTTGTCTTGTCCGACAAGCTAGACAGTACTGCAGACCACTACCAGATGAGTTAACCATACCCACAAAAAGGAGTGATTTAAAGAACTATAATCCTGTGAAACTAGGTGAGCCAGGAGTTGTTATTATCACTCACAGTCACACACTGAAATCTTGACTTTTGTTATTTATACAAATAGAAATGTTTCAGTCTCAGCTGCCATTTTGTTTACAAAAGATATTTTATGCTCTCTCCCAAACATACCTTAATTTTTTATGCTTTCGAGAAAAAAAAAAAAAGCAGAATAAAGTCAGATGACTCAACTTGAGGTCTTCTACATAAATCAATGTATTTAAATAAGATCAGCTATATCAGCTTTACACAGCATACTTCATTGACCCATACAACATTATAAATTAAATTTTTATAGTTATTTTCAAAATATGTCTTATTACAAAATTGTAGAGAAAGACACAATTCAGTAAGGGACTACACAGTCACTAGAGATACTAATTTTTAATCTACCTAATAAAACACAGAACAGTATTATGAAAGTCCAATGTTATAGAATGTAAAATATGAACAAAATTAGAAAGCATACACAGCGTATGTGAGAGAGACAATTTTCTCTTTTCTTGTATAAAAACATGATTTTTTTCACACTTTTAAAATAGAAAATATTACTAAAAATTTCCTCCAGAAACAGAAAACTACTTTAAAGTAGGAAGGAAGGAAAACAAACTATTTTCTAGACTACATCTAACATTTGATTATCATCGTATAAAATGCATCAAGATCCTGATCAATAGATCACTTTAAAGTACATGCTTAATTAACTAAATTCATTACTTGCTCAACTGAAGTCAATGAAATTACTCACATCCTTTAAGTTACACAGAAGAGAAAATACTTCATCTTATCCATTCTGCATGTGCAATTAACTTCTGTTTAGCCACAGAAAAATTGCCATCTATTTCAATAGCACTAGAGGCTGTCTTAGGAAGTTGAATGAAGAAAAAAACGAATGCTTCCCTATGCTTATCTTGAGGTTTAACTAAGCAGCACACTGGTGTTTACTCACTCCACTCTGCCAATGGGATGGGGGAGAGAATCAAAAAAAGAAAAACAAGCAACAAAGTAGAACTCATGGGTTGAGGTAAAAAATATTTGCTAAGACAGAAAGGTAAGATGAAAAAAACAGTAATATATACACACACAGAAATACATATGGATTTATAGATACACACACAGACACAAAACACGTGATGCACAAGCAATTGCTCACCACCCACCACCCACTGTCCAGCCAGTTTCCACGCAGTAGGAAAGGAATTTTAACTTTTTTTTTTCCTTTCAGAAACTTGGAGATCTTCCCCTTTTTAGATCAAGTATCTGGAAACACAATATATGTGTTAGCAGGTAATGAAAATCTGATCAATACACTCAATGGACCCTAAAAAGAGATTTGGCTGACCGTCTACTCTAAGCCATAGAAAAGCTGCCCCTAAGCTTCCCTGTCTTTATTCATTAGGTCTCCTAGCACTAACATGGAATCTTTGATGCCTGATACAGCACTAAACACAAACTTACAGTAAGATACCTACATTTTTACATTCATATGTCAAACTTAACCCCACCTTTACTGTTATTGCACAGGCTGGGGAAGTGGGCTCAGGTGAACCTCGTGAGGTTCAATAAGGCCAAGTGCAAGGTGCTGCCCTTGGGCCATGGCAATCTCAGGTATTTGTACAAACTGGGGGGAAATCTCCTTGAGAGCAGCCCTGCAGAGAAGGTCTTGGGGGTCCTGGTGGACGAGAAGCTGGACGTGAGCCAGCAGTGTGCGCTTGCAGCCCAGAAAGCCAACTGTGTTCTGGGCTGCATTAAAAAAGGGGTGGGCAGCAGGGAGAGGGATGTGATCGTCCCCCTCTACTCGGCTGTTGTGACGCCCCACCTGCAGTACTGTGTCCAGGCCTGGGGCCCCCAGTACAAGACAGATGCAGAGAATGAGTCCAGAGGAGGGCAACTAAGATGATCAGAGGGCTGGAGCATCTCTCCTGTGAGGAAAGGCTAAGGGAACTGAGCTCTGGGGAGACCTCACTGTGGCCTTTCAGTACTTGATGGGAGCATGTACACAGGAAGGGGAAAGACTGCTTACGAGTGTGGATAGTGATAAGACAAGGGGGAATGGTTTCAAACTAAAATGGGAGGTTTACGTTAGATATTAGGAGGAAGTTTTTCACTCAGAGAGTGGTGACACACTGGAACAGGTTGCCCAAAGAGGCTGTGGATGCCCCATCCCTGGAGGCATTCAAGGCCAGGCTGGATGTGGCTCTGGGCAGCCTGGTCTGGTGGTTGGCAACCCTGCACATAGCAGGGGGGTTAAAACTAGATGATCTTTAAGGTCCATTTCAACACAGGCCATTCCATTATTCTATGATTCAACTAACAGTAAGTTCACAGGTTACAAGACCAGAAACTAGAAATCTTGGAATTTCAGGTCCAACAGACTTCTAATGTCCATGTATTCACGAATAACATGCAAACCCATCCAAAGGCATGGCAGATGATCAATTTTCCTGCCAGTCGTATTTACGCACCTGCTATAAGCATTAACTTTAAGTTTTATAATTGCTAGTCCTACTGTTTATTCCTCAGGGTTCAGATAAACGTCACTATACAGAGGCAACCTAATACTCAGTCCTAATGGTACCTAACCTTCTCTGTAGGTACTACAGAATCTGAGTAGGCACACAGGCACTGCTAAGGCTGGTTCTTCCTATAATGAAAAGAAAGAATGTGAAAATAAGCAGAGGACTAAGCAGATGAGATTTTTTGATTATTAAATGATATGGCTAAGATCACTATTAGGAAAGCTGATGGGCTGGCTGAAGTGTAAAGATGATTTTTCAATTTGATATAGGGAGGAAGTCAACTTTTTTCATTGGGGTTTTTTTTTTTTTGTGGGGGATTTTGGTTCATTCCTGTTTGTTTTAGTTTGGTTGCCTTTGTTCTTATTGCTTGTTTGTATTATAACCTTGTTTGCTGAGGCAAAGCATACAGAGCAGTACAGGGGGAAGATGAAGATATATAACTGCAGATCACAGTTTGGGATAAGAACGTACAGCACGATTAATGATCTGCTTAATTTGCTTGCATGAAGAGATTGGGAGCCTTGTCTCACACTAAAAGTCAAAATTAAATAGGAGTTAATAAACTAAACCTTGATAATCAACAAGAATACCAAGTGCATATATACATTATTGTAATTCTACAATTCTACAATTTAGATTACATCCTTCCTAGGAGAAAACCTGAGAACTTATATAAATATGAATGAGTGCTTTTTAAGGTCAGAAAAATTGGTACTCAGAAACATACAACCCTTATGCATGTTCAAGTCTGTACAAAAAGTTATAGTTGAAGATAAACTTTTTCTTACTAACATTCTTAACTTCTTGTCTGTCAGTTTTATGTTACTCCAGATTGCAGTTAGCAGAAGATAAACAACAAGAGGTCACTGACTTCAGTGTTATGCCACTGGAATATAATTGCCTGCCAAAATAAAGTCTTAATGAGCACAACTCTTGGCAATGGGAAGTTGCCTTGGCAACACAGTTGTCCTGGCAAATAACTATCCATGTGGTATAAGGTGATGAGAGTCAGTTGGCTGACAAAGACTGAAAAAGTAAAAAAAAAAACAAAAAAACTTCACAATTGCTAAGGTTGAAGGGAAGCTGTAAGCATCAGGAACTAATGTCATAAGGGAAAAAACTAACTTGAACACAAAAGGAGAGTTAAAGTAAGGATGTTTTGTTTGAAAAGGAAATATTTGGATTGCAAACCTTGTAAGTAAAAGTCCTCTTACGTTTAGTGTCCAAGAACTTTTGATTTTAATTACATCTTTAGAATTACTTATAAAGAAGATCATGTGAAAAGGTGTGCTCTTGAATTACAGTGAAAGCAGGGACAATTGCAGCTCCGCTCAGAAGAGAGCAGAACAGTGAATTCCAGCTCTGAGGCAGGCAGGAAGCTGGAGAAAAGAAAACATTCCTCATACCAAAATGAAAGATAACAGAATCAAAGAAGAAGGTATAACTTGACTACAGGCTCCAGAGGCCTCTGATGCTTCTGAATCCAAGAGATTATCTTACAGTATAGTTCTTTACACAGAGAAATCACTGCAGGAATGACAGCACAGAAAGGTAATTTGTGTAAGAACATCAGGCCAGAAGATCAACAGTAAAATGAAAAATAGAACTGCCTCATCTCAAAGAGCAGTCAGTACAGTACATTATCAAATATCAGGAGAATTTAATGGCACCATTGAGAGTTTTCCTTCAAGCTCCCAACTGCCCAGAAATCAGATGTTGTCCTGAACTCAATATTCAAGCACAGAATTAAAAAAAAAAAAAAAAAAAGACGAGACTTTTACCCAATAGTTAAAATTTAACTCTGTACTACTTCACAACCTAACACTTGTATTGCTTCTAGGAAAGGATGAAGGATTTCGAATGGATGCTACCACTGTAATGACTTTTTGCACTTAAGAGAAACGTACACAGCTACATAAATACAGTGGATCTTAAGAGGGCCTCAAGGACAACACAGATTTTTAAGAAAGAAAATCAACCTAAATAAAAAGTTGATGCAAACTTCTACAAAATGTCTTAAAGTGAATCAAGGTTAGCCTCAGAGACTTTGACAGAAAACCTAACCTTTTAAAATATCTGTTTAGTGTTGAACAGCATAGATGTAGAGCATATACATATCCCCCCTACATTCCAATGCAGAATGCTGCATCATTTAGGTCAGAGTTTACTCGTTGTTTCAAATATGCAAACAAATCTTTAACTCAGTGTCAGTAACCACCCCCAACTCCAAAAAGGAGCAAACATAAAACTAACATGCATAATCCCTGAATTTTTCTGCCACCATGCTATCTTAGTTTACCAATTCTTTATGCCAAAAAACGTGGCAAAAGGTAGAATAAAAAGGCAAGAAATAATAGAAAGATAAATCTGAGCTATTATATTACATTATCGGGCTGTGAAATCTTTCACATCTGACAAAGTCTATGTCCATCCATGTAGTACAGTTCTATAGATTTAAAATGTGAGTGTCTCAGGCATTACTTCACAAGCAATATCACTTTCAAAAATATATATAAAATATTTCAAGCATTTATCGTAAAAACAAAACCAAACAGAAAAATGCAAAGACCAAATCAAGTAAAGAAAGGAATAATTCACTCTCATTAAAATGCAATTTGAGTTAAAGAATAAGTAAAACAAAACATTTACAGCTAAGAAGCTCTTGCAACACATTCTTTGTAAGCAGCACGCATAATGTCCTTAATTTTCCTATTTTACGAAGTTCTGCTTCACAAGACAGTGATAAATTTTAGTGGATTTCAGAGACACAGCTACAGAATACCAGAGCATTTACTTAACAGAGGATTTGGGAACCTTTCCAGTTCCCTCTGCCCCTACACTTTAACTAGATCAACCACAGGTATTTTGGATGATATGTTCAATGACTTACTTCACAGAGCATAACAAATGACTGATGAATCCCAAATTAAACTAGACAAAAACATGATACCAGATAGAGAACCTTTATTACAATTCAAACCAAGACTGATCTGGATAGCATTTAAGTGCCTGATCCTATTCTCACAACATTAATGGAGGAACTGCAAAGAATTTCAAGAGACACAGCATGGTTCTAACCATTCTAGATAACAATAGTTATCTATCACACCAGGAAATACACAGCAGAAGAGTGCTGTTGTTCCCCTGAAACCTCCCAATGTAGTTCATGGGAAAACTGGGCCTACTCTGAGAATAACTAAGTTGTAATTTAAACTGGAAACATCAATATTTAGTCCATATTTTCTCTGAACTGAAGAAAACGGTCAGCTCGGTGAGGCATTACTCTAGCTGTGATAGTAAGAGGGGAAGAGCAAGGAGACAAAAGGTTTCCTTCTGTGAAAACAACAGTGCAACCCTCTTTAAAGAAAGGCCGCTGTTCTTGTATCCTTGCAAGAGAAGGGAAGCCGCTCACTGTTGTCCTGGATGTCCTCATCAAGTGGGGGAGCCAGAATGGACACCCAGTACAGACTCAATGGAACCAGGCAGTCTGTCCTACCCAGATACCTCTTCCCTGGCAGTGCTCCTCACCTCTGGCAAAAGTCTATCATTTAAATAAATAATTAAAAGAATTAAAAAGTAGAACCAGAAGCTGCTGGAACACTAAGAAATAGAACTAAGAACTAACAGTTTTTTGCTAATACCAATTCTTTTGCTTGACAGTTGAGCAAGAAATTATTGAGGAAACTAATTGCCTCAAATAGAGGTCAGCAACACAAGGAATTCTGTCTGAATAAACAATAGAAATAGACTAATTACAGAAGGATGAGCATTTTTCTGTGCTGGAGAGATGTATGTTAGTTTTGGAATTAATAGTTAAGGGGGGGGGGGGGAGTGTGAAGCCTGGAACTCAGAATCTATGGAGAACATTGATTAAACAAAACTCAATGTTTTGTTTTTCTGAAGAGGCAGAAGGAGTATGGTCATTAACACATGCTTTGACAAGGGGTACAATTTAGTACTACAAATTGATACCTATATAAAGTGCTTGGGTTTTTTTAAGAGCAAAATGACTGAAAACTTTTAATATTTCTAAATTGTAATGATCACGGAAGACTCATTTTATTATGACTCTAAATCAAAAGGTTCAAGAAGAATAACACAGAAACACACCTGCATGTTGGAAACACACAGTCAGAGATATGGAAGTGTAATAAAGTACTTACTTGGTATGTGTCCCATAATCTGATGGTACATCGTAAAGGGACTTCTCTCATCAGTAAGTTATTCATCCATCGGAAAGCAAATTGCAAATATTTCACCTCATGCTGATCCAAGTGTCTATGAACTTGTTCTGAAGACAGAATAAACCAACATTTTACTGAACCTTTCCCAAAGTCCTTAACTATCAAAAGTAGTATCTGAAAATTAATAATCCTCTGATCCCAAATACTTTAAAATGTGGTGATGCATACAAATAAATACATAACATTACAAACAGAAACATGAGAAGGAAATACTTATACAGTACACTGGACTTATTTTTCTTCCTTTGGATGACTTAATGGTTCACAACGAAAAAAGAAAAAGATTAAAGTCACAGCTTCTCAATATACAAAAAAACAATCTACAAATTAAAATGAAATGAATATGTAGATATATATTCACTAATTTCTTACATTAAAAATTTGAGGCAGGACTACAAGCAACAAGATTCACAAATAATGTAACGTTTCGAAAAATAAAAAACTGGTAATAAAAAGAAGACAGTAATAAACAAGCAAAGAAGTATAAAAGCATAAATATAGGCTGTATTCACTTGAAACAGAAAGTTGAGATTAATGCATGCAAAACAGAACTATTTAAATTTAAACAAATTGAAGCTTAAATAATTTATTAATATGAAATAAATACAAAAATTTAATAAGTATCAATGTATCACGCGTCATTTCTATCTTTAGCAGAACTGATCTGCTAGCTGGACTTCTTTATATTTAGCAAAATTTACCTCCAAAAGAATCGCATTCTGTTAAGTGGTTTTAGCTAACATGCCATAAATTTGCAGAAACGCTGATGTCTTATTTCATCTAAATGTATGACAAGAAGTCTTTGTTAAGGCCTCAATAGGACATCTCTATTCTATTTCTTTGTGAAAGATTTTTTTGCTACCCCTGTTCTCCTTCATCTACATTCACAGAGGTATTCCAGAAGCTAAGACAATGAGAACACTCTGATCTTCCAAATTCCACATGTATCAGGGCTAAAAAAGCACTAAAAAAGTAAATGAACAGCTAACATCCCAGAAGTACAGTGGCACTGTTACAAGACGTTGTATAAAGTAGCAGAAGCCAAATAACATCTGAAATATATGAATTTTTGTGACCAAAAAGATCAGCTGTCCATCTGTATTACTCACTGTGCTTCCTGGGGCATCTGTGTTGAAGCAAGCAGGCCAGAGAATAATCGAAATGAATGCACAGTACAAACTTACAGAAGTAATTTCACCCACGCCAGGTCCATTTAAATTTGAATACATTGTACAAGATTGTAGGGGAGCCCAATAATTACTGCTTAACAAATTATTATTTTTAGTTGTTCAAAATTCTGATAGCTTAAAGGCTTAGAATGAAGTTATATAATTCTCTTTCTCAATACACGTTGTATGGCTCTATATGAAAGTTTTAGTCAATATGGCAACTGACTTTCAGAGAACTGAAAGTTGTTTCAATATGGAACAAGTAAAAATGTTTCAGATTTTAAAAACAATCAACAGGAAGCCTTTTTGCAAATCAGAACAGTCACAACACATTACGTCAAATGTTCACTGGCTCCAAAAGTGTCTAAAAACAAACACCTTCATTTTCAACAGTTAGAGACCTTGCATGCCTCGCAGGCACTAACAGGTACAGAACCACTATCATGTGTCTGCCTTTGCTCTAGGGAAATAAGCTGCAAGTCACATGAAATACCATGTTAAATTTATTTCAGATACCTATATTGCAGACTACAACACTCAGATAATCAAGTAGAATGCAAAAACAGTCAGTTCTATTTCTAGCTGATGTACTAACTCCCAAACACCACCTAACATTTTTGTTCTTCACGCAGTACAAACGTATTTCATTTGGTTGCTTGCAGACATCAAAAGTAATGAAGAACAATAAATTGTGCCAGTCTTTATATTTCAACTAGTGTTTAATATTCATAATGAATTTCTTGGAAGTTGTTTTCTAGTCTAAAGAATTTGAAAAACAGACTCCCGAACTCCCTGAGTTATGTGCAATTGATGTAAGACGGGAATAGAAAATGCAATGGCTAACAGGGCTCATTCTTCCTACTTTGTAAGTAATTGTCAGTAATGGGCTATTTTGCTGATAAAGGTAATTACGACAGTTGTAATCTAAATTTAAATTTCCCATTTCACTGCAAATTAGCACAAGTCAGCAACAAACAAGCAAGTTATGTAATTATTGTCAACTTTCAGATCTCAAGTATTTCACAAAATACACTTTACCCCATTTTCAGACAGCAAAACTGTGTCATAGTTAAGAAAAAAATGCAACTTGTACCAAAATGAAAAAAGCCCAAGATTTATATTTACTAAGGTTCCCAATTTTTAAAATAAATATATACACAGAAATGCTTTTAGTGAAGCAAATCTTAAAAAATAAGTACAATATGAAAATGTTTTCTTATGTAGCATATCACCAAAAATGTGTATTTCATGTTCTAGCATTTCTAACTACTGATAATTTTAATAAACGCACTTACAGAATATATTAATTTGTTTAGGCATCCTAAACACTAATGATAGCCAAGTATGTCTCACAAATCCTCTTACTCTGGACTTCTGGAATAATTCTATCCATCACATCTCTGTTAAAAATCTTTGTAGCACCTATTCACTACAAGATTACATCAACATGTGCTTTAAGCTTTTTAAAAGCCAAAATTGGGTTTCTATGAATTCATCAAAAATTTCTGAAATTAATTCTGAGCACCTAATGTTGTAACGTACTGCTAAAATTTTCAGTGTCTCATGGAAGCAGAATCTATATGCATAAAATATTATTGTTTAGTGCCAGCTTCTCAGGCTGTTTTACTGATTTCAGAATTAAAGGTGTATGTGATTACAGATTCAGAAACTAAAGCACAGTTAAGGCCAAAATAACCTGCACTAAAACATGATGACTTAAGGCTGACCTGACTGAGGGACGCTGACAGAACAAGAGCTGGGAAAGTTTCCACATAAGCAAAGGAATAACAAAATAATAGTAAAATGATGCTTGAATTGCCAAACTACAGTGGCACAGCATGGAGCTGCATCCATCTGCGTAATTTATTACTTTGCAATACTAGCCATTTATTGATGACCTTTATTTAAAGAGTCCTATCAACCTTTGTAATCTTTTCTGATGCTCGACTCTAAACCTAGTTTTCACATTTTTGAAAATGTGGGGTTTTTCATAGTTCATGCTTCAGCATTTCGTTTTTAACTCCAATTTATCATCACTTTATACATATCTCTAAAGTAAGTATAAAACAGGCTAATTATTAAAACATCATCTGAAATGCAATTAAAGCATATCTGATAAATAAACAGGTCTTTTAATACAAGGGAAGGAAGAAAAAGCATGTATTTGTCTTTATTAAGATTCTTCTTGAAGTGACTACAGTTGCCACAAGAGTATTTCCTTTGGTACCAATCCAAATCAAATAAAAATATAATGGCAGAGGTTTTGTTGACACTTCTTAACACAGAATAATGCCTGTGGTTTTTCTACTCGATGTATGAAAATGTGCCAAGAAATATACTAGCACTCTCAATTTCAAATGGCAGTTTAGCTGGATTTTCTTCCTTCTGGGCCAAGCCAATAAAATCAAGTGCAATAATCTAAAAATTCAGACTAACGTAACAGAAGACAAGCCAAAGAAGTTGAACGATAGAGAGGACTGACATTTCAGAAAATAGTTTCCACATCTACTACATAGGAGAATTCTTACTGTCAAAATTCTCCTTGGTTTTGCATTTGTCATTTTGTTACTTCAAAAAGGACTGACATTCCAAAAAAATAAAGAAAAAATGATAATCCATGATCTTGGAGATAATAATGCAGGCAAGCATGGCACTCCAAACTCAAAATCCCTTCATTTTGAAATACACAAAGTTTACTGCAGAATTAACATAAAATCCTAATATTCTATTAATTTTTTAATGATTCTTTTGAAGGTTCCCTGAATGAATATACAAATTGATAATGAAGTTTTTTAATAAAAAAAAATAAATATTTCCTTGGCAGATAATAATCTCATGGAGGAACGCAGTGGAGATTGAACAGTATTTCAGAGCCTCAAAAGCACTCAGGATCTTCATTCACCATCTATTTTTTCCACTAATTAACTTTTGCTATTTAATATTAGTTAATATTTTTGTAGAGACTTTAACAAAACAGATAAATAGACCAGTATGATCCAAATGTTTCCTCCTGTCTTCTCTTTTGTAAAACAGATAATACAGCTGCAGAATTTTCTAGCTAGCTGTTTTTGTTGTTTTGTCTACTGAATGTAAAATCCAGACACCTTTCTTCCCACGTCAAATGTAGTAAGAAATGATTACCTATGACTTAATTAACTCACTCAATTTGTCAGCTAATGTTGACAGTGACGCTTCATAACACAGGTTACAGCAATTTCATATTTAAATGTTTTAAAAGCCCCATGACAGTCAAATACTACGTTTGGCATTTCATTGCCTGACAGTTGATAAGACTTCTCTCACACACCACAGTGCAAACATTTATCTTTTACTTGCCAGATTATCAATTAAATTTGGCTACTGTTTATTAAAAGATGAAACTACAGAAAAGAAAATCACGTGGTTTGATCTCATACAATAATAATAATAATTATTATTATATTATTATTATTATAACTCTCAATGAGTTATATGGAACATGCTTGCAAGGCCGGACTTTACTTAACTGTTAGATTACGAATAGGAAATGCCCCCCATGTAGCACTGCCAGTTTTTATAAACCTGAGCTGCCAGTAGTGATTTTCCTCCCTATGTAGTACTGCAACTTCTCAATTACAGAAAAGTTTTCACAGCCCATTGCAGGGATGAAATGTTATGTACAATCTCTGCAAATAGTGTAAAGTAACAGATTTCTTTCCCAGTTTGTTCGTAATGCTGTGACTTGGTTCTTGACAGTCTTTGCCATCATTTACAAAACTTCAGTACTGTCCTCTCAGCTGAGCAAAGCAGGCAACTGGCCAACCAACCAGATTTTATTCTAAGCAATTAAGTGTTACAGTAAGCAATTCTACCTGACTGAACTTCCTCACAGCACGGAGAGTTATTAAAGAAAAGACAGTACTGTGACATCAACAACAAGTAACACATCTGAGAATATTGCTGCTTGCTATGAATGCCACCAAGGGTAAACTTGTGAGAGCAGAATCTCGTGATGAACTGCCTGCCTCTGACTTAAAATAAACACTTGACAAAACTGGTTTTGGTAAGCAATGCTTCCCTTTACTGAAGGCAAGTTCTGCATTTCATTCTTTAGTTTTGAACAATGTGGAGATGGTTTGCAAAATAATGTGCTTATGGGAGACAAAGAATTCGGAGCAAAACCTCAACGCCAGGTATCCCTAGATGCAGATTAAGGTTTACAACCAACAAGAAACCCTCAACCTGAATTAATGAATGTTTGAGTAAAATTGATTTTGTCAAGAATACAGCTTAGCAATGACTTATTATTAATCTCCATTATTTTTATTAATATACATTAAAAACAACAGAAATTCTTGATGACTGGAAAAAGACACTCAGAAATGATCATAAACCTGCACCTGGAGACAAGATATCGCTATGATATATATTAATGCTTCAAGTACTAGAAGAGATCCAAATAGCTATAATTACCATTTCAGTTGTTTTGCTCCAGAATTAGTTTGCCTTCTACCTCACCCTTTGTAAGAATTATAATCATATAATTAAAATAAATAAATAAATAAATAAATAAATAAATCCCTGAAAAGTGCAGTATAAAACAAAAACAAGACTGGCAGAAGACCAGACGTAATACCTAACAGTATTTTTTTCATGGCCTACAGATAATGTATCTAATAAATGTATCTAATGTATCTAATAAAATATCTAATCAGCCCATTAATATTCTGCTACTTGTTAGGACTTTGAGAAGTATCTTCTTCATATTCAAAATATCCGGCCGATATGAAAAAGTCCAAGAGGCTGATTCCAGAGCAAAAGCAGAAAATGGACAGAGGGACAGACAGGGGAACTGACACGAAGGATGGGGGATCTAGCTGCCTCAAGGAATCAAGTGTGTAATAATTCTGAAGTATCCAGAGGAAAATGGAGGAAACTATTAGGAAAAATACTAACAGTAATCCAAGCAGTAAAACATTCAAGCTAAAAGATAAAAATACACTTGGTGTCCCAGGTGGAACCTGACCTTAATATTCAAGATGTAACAAATAACAACATTATTTGTTTGATCAGATAGTTCTACTTCCAAGAAGCATTCATCAGAATACTGTAGCCATATCTTATAAACCACAACCCTGTGCATTCATAACTGGATTAACGTCAAACACTTCCTACAATTCAGATCATGGTTTTTTTTCTTTAATTTGCCGCAAACATGTAAGTTTAGGCTAATTAAAAGTCAAAGTGTTTAGAAAAGTCAGGAATTTATAAATGATTTTAACATCAGTCTTAATTAACTCTTGTTAAGATCTCTGAACCCTGTGAGCGTACAAACGCAATCTCCTCAGTAAAATATAGAAATATGATTTAAAAGATAAATTAAATAATTATAATGCCCAGTGAGCAGCATCTAAGAGTAGATTAAAGTATAACACAGTAATTACAACCATAAAATCAGATAAAAAATAAGATGGCATTGTTAAAATGAAAAAGAGCTCTATAGCACAAATTAATTTAAAACAATTATGAAATGCCTACAAGTTTTTTAATCACTTCAGCATCAAGCTGACACATAAGGAATGACCTTATTAATCACTAATTTTCAACAGCAGCAGTAAGATCTAAATAAATTCTGTTCCCACTTCCAATTCACACAGCTTCAATGGATTTAAAGAACACAAAGTCTTTACAGCTACGACAACTGGCACTTTTTTTCCCCACAGACACAATTTTAGTTGAAAATTACAGGTGTCAGTAAAATGCTTTACAACATAATTAAACACGAACATAATTTTGCACACATGGTTAAGTATTCTTTAACCATACTTTAAAGAAATCATCAGCATGAATATATAGCAAAGACTGAGCAAGTGTCACCACAGTATCATCTTCAGTTCATTGTATGAACAACTAAGATCCAAACTAAAAACTGAACAAATTAGTTAGTTTGTATCTATCATCGTTTATTGAGCAGACACCTGCAGTGGTGTTACAGAAGAAAATACATTAGCCTTGGTTGATATTTTGTCTTTTTTGAGAGTCAGATTTTCAAAAACCAAAAATCAAAACCAGTTTTCTCCACTGTTTAAAAAGTCAAATCAGCACAGAAACTAAATAATCTTTAGAGACTATCAAGGTATAGGAACTACCAAATGCATTGACTCCAAGTATTTTTGGGCCTTAACTCATCAGGTAAAATTAAGATCTTAGCAAAAGCATAAAACATTTGTATTTGAACGACTGGATGGTTCTTCAGGAATGGGTGTCTCTCTCAGAACAAGAATGTGCAAAATGCTACGTGCCAACTCAACACAGAGAGAAACCTGTAGGAATCCCAATGAAAGTTCAGCCATTTAGTTCACAGCTCTTCACTCTGCCTCTCAACCAAACGGACATTAGATAGAATAATTCTCCTTTAGCTCTATGTGAATGAAGGATGTACTATAAACAGGCCCAATTAGTTAAGAAGCCATAACATGATACATAAATACTGAGTATTAAATAAAAAATAGGAGAAGTACCAAGAACGATACAATGAAGTAAGTTCTTTCACTCTGTATAAGCAAACAAACATAAAAATGAAAAATTATAAATTAACTAGGTCTTGTGAAGAACTTAACTCGCACATACACACACAACAAAGAAATACATACAAAATATTCATGCAGCTGTTTTTCTGTGGGTAAAAACAGTTAAAGTGTATTTACACTATAAGCTTAAGGCCATATAACAACAGCAAGTTACGACAATTTTCTTGATTAAAAAGTCCTTATTGTGACATTACTGAAAGAAATGCAGACATCTGACCAAGAAGTTTGCAATCCATGAGAGAAATAAATAAATAAATAAATAAAGATTAGCAAAGCTAAGATTAATTTGTGAAGAACAGAGATATTCAGAACAAGTCTGGACATTTTCCTGTGCAACTTACTCTGTGGAAACTGCTTTAGCAGAGGAGTTGGACTACGTGACCTCCAGAAGTCCCTTCCAAACCCTACAACTCTTTGATTTGTGAAAACATAGATCAGGTCGCTCAGCACACAAATGCAAACTTGATGAGTTATTTTGTAATTTAGAGTAAAACGTTTCATAGTCATCCTCACAGGAGATGAAGAATATCCATACTAGGCTCTGAGTTGTGAATACCATCCTTACAAGTTTTTTCTACCATTAATCAGAATGCAATTAAAAAAAAGTAATAGACTGTTCTATTTTTTTTTTTTCCTCAAGTTGCATTTTCACTAATTTAGAGAGAATGACATGCAATTTTAACAGCCTATATTTTTGGTCAGTTTATGGGAAAAACCAAGACTACTTCTATGTGCAAATGCTCAGCCTTCTTGCAGGCTGCCTGACACTTAATTACGTTATTAATTATCAGATGCTTTCCAGTAAACTGAAGAAACCAAGACTCTCCCAAGTCTGAAACCAGGTAAATGCTAAACATCTGTAAATTCTAAAAACATAAATCCTGAGTTAATTTGCCATTCCTACAATATGCCTCCTCAATTTCAAGGCTAAGTGAAGCAATTGGGGAAGAGAGCATCAAACTCATCTGACCTGTTTACAAATCATGAGATTGTTCATTTTACAGGAGAAAAGCTCCACTGACATTACAGAGAACAGAAAATGTAGCTTCTTGTTACAGATAGCTTATACTATTGAGCAATTTATTGATCCTCTCTTGCAAAATTTTTTGTGAAATTCTTAGACATGAATGATGATGACAAGGTGAAAAACGGGACAGAGTTTGAAGACAAAACATTATTCAGTCTTACCTATAAAAAAATTCCACTGAGTACACGGGTCATTAAAAATACCTTCTGGAGTTTAAATGGGCTGAGATTACGATTAAATAAACAGACTGTCTTGGCTGTTTGAAATCTGATTCAGTGTTTTGCACTGTACACACAAGGACAGTCATATTATATTGAGAGGAGTTGTGATCCATGAGGCTGGGTTAATGAAGGTTCCTTGAATCACTAACATAATGTATTAACACTCTCCAAAGGGCTAGGTGTCACTTTTCATACACTGGTAACCCCTTATAATAAGCAAACAAGCTGCACAAGCTTCATCCATTCAAGCAGCTACTTATTATGTTAAGGTTCTCTTCACCATTCAATTATCCAGCATCAAGAAAATAATGTGACGCAGTAACAATAGGAACATTATTTTCTTCCACAGTAATCATAATTAGCAATTAGAATATTTACAGTTAGTATAAACCATACTTTTTTTTTTTTTAAAGCAAAACTATTAAGTTCATATCAAGCACACTTTTCTCTTTAGCTGCAGTACAGCAGACTCAATATGAAGATAAAAGGAAAAAAGCACACACAGTAAGAAAGATAACAATTTAACTGTATCATCATTCTATCAAAAAAATCCAAGGAGGTCAGGATCCCTCATCTGAGACATCATCCAAAAGTTGAAATAGCAGCGCACGTCCACCACTGCCAACACAATGTCTAAAGCCTTGTTTTAATCTTTCATGTATTTTGGACTATATTTACTGGCAAAAGAGAGGAACTAGCTGGACACTCCACTACATAAAAAGAAAGAATACTGAAAAATCTTTTTCAAACCAAAGCTGATGTGTGCCTCTGCACTATAAGGGTTGTGATCAGCAGAATAAGTGTCCAAGTGGCTGTCAGTTACAAATGGCACAAAAAATAATTAGAAATCTCAGAGATGAACACTGGTGCCAATACTATGCAGCAACTTCAGGTATGACTGGGAGAATGGCACCTAGTACACTCCCAGTGGTTTTATGCACGATAGAAAGTCGAGAGGAATGGTTAATAAAACACACTATACCTTAATTCCATAAAGGAAGATTCTATTTGATTGTATTAAAGAAAGTCACAATGACTTTTGGTAGTCACTTGATGGTAGTCAAAGCCTTAAAGAGTCTTATGCAATGAAGATGCAGAATCTCCATCCTTGGAGATGAGATCTGGGGTCTGGACCACTGATTTGTGGAGTAATTCAACCAAAATAGTCTTAAGATTCAATAGCATCAATTGCACTGAAATTCTTCAGGCTTGCTACTGTTTGAGAAGTAACAGCTTTATAAGATATTTCATAGTATCATTTTTTTATTCACAGAAAACAAATTTCTGTCAAAATTTCTGTTTAATTCCATTTCCTCGCTCTGACATGTCATAATTCCCATTAGTTGTTTAGTTTAATAGTTTTAACAGTTTCCTTTAACACATGGTTTCCTTTCCTACATATGCTACACATATGTCACATGGATAACATACATCATAAAATACACCTGCTGTAAGGCAATCAATTTCTTAGTTAGGACTTTGCTTTGCATTCTCCAACTATACCACTGAAACTAGAAAGCTGTCCTTCAAATATTCAACTACATCAAGAATCTATAATTTAGAGTAATCTAAGATGTTGCCTTGCAACTGCTTAATACAGCCTGGAGAGTCAACACAAACTAGCAAGCACCCGTGTACTCTACTAAAAACTGCCAGAAAATGAGCATTTCTAATGTAGAAAAGTTATCATTCAGTGTCCATCATCATTTTTAACACTTTGGCAGTTGTCTACAGCCACAGATATTGATATAGGATCTTCTAAACTCTGTAGCTCAAAGTAAAATTACCCACAGTGTTGGTTACATTCTTACATATTTGCTGATGTAAAAGTATGTTGTGCCTACGCTTAGAAAAACATATAAACAACTGCAATTTTTGAGGTACCGCAATTTTGGTGTATTCCAACAATTTCCTGTTAACCGCAGTCTTAAAGACCTCACAAAATTATTTGCAATCAAATAAAAATCCGGAAGACATTTTAATTGCAGTTAGCTTACTAACTGCAGTCAGTAAATAGCAATTAAACTGCTCTACAAAGGAGAGTTTAGGAAGAAAAATGTATTTGCTACAACTGCCCTTTTTTTTCTTTTATTTAAGTGCAAAGACTTCAAAATAATCCTCTGCAAACTTAATCCACTGACCCAAAGCACTGAAGGTACAAATAAGCCTTCAGCTATTCTTCCTTTCTTATAAAACAAACTATAGTATAGTTTATTTATTTTTTCTTAAAATGTTAAGAATGAGTTTTATTATCAGAACAGTATTTTTCATTTTAAAAATTTGTTTCCATACTTTTCTGGCCACGTTTATGATGTTCACTTGCAGGTATTGTAATTATGCACTTTATTTAAAAATGCACTTGTTTCTATAAATAATTGAAATTTAATCACTTATACTGAAATTAACATAAAAGAAGATGAAAATCCATACTGAAAGCAGTTAGATGATTTCTGAAGTTATAAAATGCACTAATTTAGAAACATTTCTAAATAAACATTTTCCTACACTTTACATAGAAGCATCCCTTTATTTTTAATATTAATTTATATGTTTTTAAAAATACATACAATTACTACAATTTTATATACATCCACATTTATAGCAGAATATTACATAAACACTGCAGAATATTACATAAACTCCTTCTCTTATCTTTCAATAATTAATACATAAAGGGCATGAAAAGCTCAATCAAAATTTAGGTTGCAAGTATGTGCAGGCCAACCCAAATTCGCTATGGTAAGTACTGGCTCAATAAAAACTCACAATGCATACAATGAAATCACAGAATTAATCTTTTCACACAGATTATCAAATATTAAACTACTCAGGAAATACTTTTTTTTTGCTATTTCATCATTGCCAGGCTAAAGTCACAAATATATGGCTGGTTCTGGTTGGCAACATTTTGTTAATACTCTGTTCATTAATTTAACAAACTACCAAGAGAGTATGTTTAGAATGGGCAAGCATTATCTCTTGCCTTTCATTTAATTAAACTCTGCTCTAGCAATATGACAGTCAGCATTTCATGAAGGGAATTATTTTAAGGACGAAGGTAGAAAATATTTCAAAGTGCCCTGTTAAAACATGAAAGCATAATCTCAAATTGCCCCTGCACATACTGTAATTTATCTATAATATTAAAGATGCTATTTCCAGAGTTCATAATTAATTGGATTCCACAGAGAAATTATTCAGGCATTCCAGATAGCAAAACGCTGCACAAAGGCACAAAACATAGTGCCAAAGGACAGCCATAAACAACCACTGTGACTTGCCCGAATTACAACAATCATTGAGCTTAATATGAAATGAATACCGGCTGCCTTTTGTATGTGGTCATTACTCTGCTGCAAAGAAATTGCCATTGAATTTTGATTATATTGCCTTAATAAAAAGTAATGAAAGTGGCTCATGCTCTAGTAGCTTTCCTTTAAATGATACAGGACAGTGATCTTTCAAAGGCCAGCGCGCCACAAATTGTCCGAGTGTGACACCTCATCAGAGGAAGGCTACATTACTCCACACTGTAGGTAGCAGCAGTGATGCTGGCTTGATTTCATGCAAACATTTTGACTAAACGCTTTCAATGAAACACTATTTAGAAATTAGGTTAGCTTTTAAACTTACCATCGATCCGACTAACAAGCTCTTCCAACATTTTCACTTTCTTTTGAATTCCCGGCTGTGCAAATGTGTAATTATCCTAAAGAAAGGACCACAGACAAATATAAGTTTACGGAAAATTAGAATTTCCTTTCCCCCAATTACTTAACTCTTTTTTTTTTCCTCCTTTTATTTATTTTACTTTTGTTTCCTTAAGGTGCTCAAGTTTTAGTTTTGCATCTCCTCAGTTTGTCTTCACAGTTCAGGAGAAAATAATCATGCTCCATCATCTTACTCAAGAGTGTGTGCCTAACAGCATACCTTACAGCTATTCCTGTATCACCTGCTTGCTACCTGCTGATCTAGTGCCCCTGAAGTTCCAACAAATCATGGAAGTCTAAAGAGTTTCAGAAGGCTGTCTTCTCAAATGTCAAAAACTGTCATGCTACAGTGGTTTTTCTTAAATTTTTCCCCCACTACAAATTTGTAATTACAGATGAGGAAGGAAATATGAAAATTACACCCTAATCAGATATAAAGAAGATATAAATTTGATCCTTGTAAGTTCAGAATAATGCCTTCCAACAGCGTGAGAAATCAAAACTCTATTCCAACGTAGTCACGACTGCTGTGAACATAAGGTCATAGTTAATATCATGTACCAAGATCTAACATATGAACTGCACAGTTAAATTGGCAGGGCACTTGCATGCATTTGTCTGAATGCATTAACTCTAACTCAACTTCGTGTTTGTTTATATAGTCATTTACATCTTAAGAAAGTTAACTCTAAGTTCCAGAAGCGGTACTGCATTCAAAGTACAGCAACACGGTACTCAATTATACAATCTGTAACAAGTTGTCTGTAAAAGTATTCTTACATATTTAACAAAGAAAGCAAATGCAGACTAGAACACTGCTGCTTCCCATATGCTGCAGCAGCACCACAGCCCCCATCTATGAATCTGAAACTGCTCCTTCTCAAAGCATCATTACTCCACACACATCTGGAAACGCAACCCAAAATCACAAACTTGGATTTTAAAGCTATTAAGTTTGTTCTTCACTGTATTTCATCTTTCCTTACTCATTTCTTTTTCTATTTATTATTTCAGCTCCAAGAGAACCCAGTTCAGAATTACTCTTCTACTTGTGCTGCCTCATCTATCTGGGAACATCCTTGTTGGCTCACAAAACCTATTTGTTAATTAAACTATTCTATCAACATTCCCTCCTATGATATTTATAATTGACTCTGAAGGTTGTGAAACTGTGAAAAAAGGATTTTACAAACATAAAAAAGTATTCCGACATCTAGAACTCTTAATCCTTTTATGCTTACAGATAAAGGAAAAGCAAGTAACAGATTTAAAGGAAAACACATCCAACTCGTTATTTCTCAGGGCAATACAGAAGTTCAGCGGTTAAGATTTGAGTTTTTCTAACATATAGTTTAATCGGCTTTATCAGCTTCCAAATTCAGCATAATGGGCTCTTCAACAGACCAAAGTTTTTATCTGTAGCACTGACAGCTCTTTACAGAGCACATTTTCAATACAGTTCCCTCCTAACTTCTGCAGAAAAAGACAGTCCAGTATTTCAGTTCTCCTCCCTCTTCCCCCTCACACCTGTGGGTTCTCACAGGCATGCTACATTACTTGTCCTTTAAGTTTTTGTTATATTTCATTTATTCCTTGTGTAACTCATCACCTACATGAAGCAAAAGACTAACTCTGAATAAGGAACAGCTTTTTTTTTTTTACCTCCACACATCTTCAGCAAGCAGCTAACACAAACATCATATTTCTAACCTCTGTTCTTGACTCTGTCTAGAAAGTATTCACATACAAAGAAGTATGAGATAGAACAGATTGCACAATAAATATTAAAAAAACATGCATTACTGTGCACTAAATTCCTTGACATTCTGCTCAGATAGCTTCCAACATACTTTCAGTGAACCGTGCTAACCTACTTCATGGCTGAATGGCTATAATATCTAGTTCAGACTCCAACATATAATTAGTTTCACCTTACAATACCAAAGGTTAAGACTTTATAATGTCACAGGGGCTCCAAACTTGCTTCACCCTCAAATCTTTGTGTTAATTGCTGGTACTTATTCTGCAGAGACTAATAGCTAACTGCCCAGCAACTACAAATAGGCCTGGCAGGACTTCTTACTCAAAAATAATAATTAAGTCTTAAAATACTTCAATTGCAGTCCTTACTATATGAGAAGACATGAACACAGTAGAAAAAAATTTATTTTTTTTTTTAAGTTAGATGTTAGAGGTTAGAATTTTAAATTGAATAAACTTGATTAGAATGTGAAAATAAAGAAAATAAACACACTGAAGAAATGGATATAAATAAAGAAAAAAAGGCACTGAATAGATTTAACTCAAACTCTCATCCTGTACTCACAGAAGGAAAGCAGAGAGAAAAAACAGTTTCCAAAAATCACCATGGGAATCAAATCCCATCCATTTCGCTCTCTCTGCTCTGACAGCTGACAAGAAGGTACAATTCAGCCAGTAAGTCCTGCAGTAACACTTTCTGTGGATACACTGAGAAATGGTATAGAGTGAAAATAAGGATGGGTCCTACTTTCACTTGTAATAATCTCCAGATGTTGCAGTACACCCCTAGCACTTTTAATTGCTTACAGTATAAAGCAGATTAGTACAAATGTGTGTTCCAGTATTTTCAACCACTTACGAGAGGCAAGTCACTGTGATGTATGCTGCAACTAAAATGCTCCATTTCTTATCACCATCCACAGCCACAGTACTGACAGTGATCTGGTCAAATTATTACTAGCTTCTTGAGTGCTAAGAAAAACACAGTTGCCTTTTAATCATGTCTTAAAGGTGCATCCAAAGGAACCGTTAACCAAGTTCAACACAGTTCTGGTACTCTAGTTTTATATGACTTAAAAAATACTAAATGTACTTCACAGCCATAAGTCCATAAGAATTCTGAAAATCTTTCTTTCTGACTTCAATTATTTTAATTGCATGTGAGAAAGGAAACAGTACTGGTGAAGGCCATCTGCTGTATTACAAATGCAGCTATAGGGATACATAGAAGGAAAGAAACACAAACTATTAGATATAAATACATTAACACAACTACATTCTATTATTAATTACATATAGAAAATCCATAAGTAATATATACACGTTATACATATATTTCAATGTGTTTATATGAACAGATATATAACACAGTATGCACTTACAAAGACACACAAAAACATACCGTATTACTTTTTCTACTTGGACCTTTTTAAGTACTTTCTAATTTCAAAGAACAACATTTCTTATCTACACATCTGAATCTTAATCTTTTAAATCCTCTGACTTTCCTCACTGATTTCCATTATTAAAAATGCACGTAAAGAATTTTTGAGTATTAAAAATGGCTTGAGAGGAACATACTCATTGTTTTGCTTTGACTTCTGATTAGCCCCAAAGTGATTGTGCAGTTGGAATAGGTGACCTTTGAAGGCTCCTTCCAACTGAACAATTCTATTCCATTCTCAGGTGAGAAGATGAAATAAATTTGCACATTCCACAACTCCTTTAAACCTGACGTCTGAAAACTTAAAAAAAAAAAAGTCCATGCGCAACATACTGGTCTCCAAATTAGGTGAGATGTGATGTGATGGATGGACCACTGGGTGGATAAAGAATTGAGTGGATGGTCAGACCCAGAGAATTGCAGTCAACTCTCAGCTTCTGGTACATGATGAGCTTCAGGACCTACTTTGAAATAGTCTGTCTGAGGCCAGACCATCAGGAAACAAAGCAGTCCCACACTGCTCAGAGTCATGATTCTATACAGAAGACCACAGCAGTTTCGTGTTTCAACTATTCCAAGTTTTGAACAGGCAATAGCAGATGTATTAATTAGCATTAGTGTTAATTCAAAAGAGTAGAACTAACATAACAATTATGTTAACTACATTTCAACAAGAAGTAGTTACAACAACTCTATTGACCGAGTTGGCATGGTCACATTATTGAATAAAATATATATATTTTTCTTCAGGTACTAATAAAGTCTTCAAAGACTTCTCTGAAGATGAGTTTCATACAGGACTTTGAAGATCTGAAGGTCCTTCAGAAAAGACACAGAATGGCACAACAGTGTATATGTTTTGCTTTCAGAAAAAGTCTGCCCTTAGGGCTATTTATTTTTAAAAGTGTAATAGGGCTACCTTGAAATGAGGAAGTTAAAAGGTGCTTATAGAAAAAAATTCTAAACCCTTGTTGTATTTTACATCATCTCCTTAAATCATGGGAAGCATGTATTCTAATGGAGTACATCAGAAAAACAAGCAGATATCTGAGAATGAATACAGAAGAAAACCTGGATTGTAGCACCTGTTTGGGCCTTTGGGCCACATGCTTCAAAAATTTCAGTCTCACGTACGACACACAGTTAAAGAAAGAGAGAAGTAACAGTTAGGGATATTATTTGATCAGTAATTATTACAAACACTGAAGTTGCCCATTTCACATTAGAAGAAGAGTCCTGACCAGGCACAAACACCTGCCTTAATTGCTCAACCTACTTCTCCCAAAGTATCTCATGTTTGTAACTAAAGACGACTAACATTTGAATTTGAAATTGTTCCTGGTAAGTAAAAGCATTATGGAAGTTGCTGATACTGCAAACATTTGAGAGTAATCCCACGGCACAGTACAACCATCAGAACAGCAGGCCCCATTCAACAAAAAAGCTCACTTTCAGCAAAACAGGGTAGTATGTTTGCAGACATCAGCAGTCATTTCAATCCTTCCATATATTATCACTCATAAAATTTTAAAACCTAACTTGTACTTTCATTCTAAAAGAAAAAGCTGTTACTTTTTTTTAATTAACCAGCCCTGATAAAGCAATCCATTCCCAAACATTGTTTTTTTCCTTTTTTCCTTAGACTGATCGCAGCTTGAAGAAAAGTTGTGTCATTCTTAGGGTGTAACTTGGACAAGGCACTATCACAACATGAACGTTCTGGATTTTTGGAAATAACTCAATAGTTATTACCATACAGAAGTTCTGTCACACAGATTGGGTTACAGAGCTACTGACTGCAGGAAGAGACACAGCACAGACATGGAGCTCAAGTGCTACAAGAGCTAAATAAAGAAGAAAAAAAAAGAAACTCTCTCACATTTTTGAAAACTCCTTACAGGAATTCCACATTTCTAAAGCATGCATTTCTGCTGGCATCATGAACTGTTAACACAGGAACAACTGCAAGACTGCAGTACTGTCTTTCAATATGAGCTCTGCAGTGTTAGTGGGGACTGTTCGTCCACATTTCCTCTGAACACACCGTACTAGTAGTGCTGTGCCCAGCTGAGGAGAGTGTAGGAAAGAGCACCTTAGCTAGCTAAGCTAAATGGAGCACTGAACTGAAGTATACCTAGAAATCCTAGATAAGCTACGACTGTATCAGCACAAGTAGACAGACCTTGCAATACCCACGATGCAGAAACTTGATCAGTGCATGAAAGCACACATGCAACATACACATGGTCCATACACCAAGAGACAGGTAAGAGGTAGACACAGACAGCTGCAATACATATTCTTTTACATATGTCTATCTTGGCTAACAAACTCCATACTCACAGATAACAGGTCTGCAATTCATTATCATTTAGGTGCTGTACTGAGGGACAGGGTTTAGCGAGGAAATTCTGGTGACAGGTGGATGGTTGGAATGGATGATCTTAGAGGTCTTTTCCAACCTTGGTGATGCTATGATTCTATGACTAACCTTGCTAGCTGAAACTAGTTCTAGCTAGTTTCTAGCTAGCAACTAGTTCAGCTATGAGTACCTGGTTACCCCAGTGAAATACAGATATGGTAGAGAAAGACCTTTATCTTGCAGGGGTTTTATGAAAGCTGTCTTTGACCTATTTTTTTCATAAGAATAGATCTTTGAAAGGTCCTATGAGGAATTTTCAGAAGTTTTAGTGTTATTTCTGCACAGACTTCTCAAAGTCTGATCTAAATATTCATGCTAAGTATCTGTTCCCTCAAACCCTTTGAAAGATTTTCCAAGTAGCACTGTATCCATCCACTTATAACTAAGATTTGAGGCACAGGTTAGCAACAACTTTCTCTGCAGGATTCCCTTTGCAGACTGTAAACCTTGCTATTTAATCAGTCACAGAAATATCTAACATATACCTCATCGCATTGCAGTCCCTGCAAATGAATTATTTCGCTCTTATTCTAATAATTCCCAGGCCTGGATAAATAACGATCTTAAAATTTTACTGCTATTTTTAATACATCTGGTCAGATCATTATGCAATGCATATATTTCTCCTTTGGTTATTTTATTACCATTACACTTGAACTTACAGTGAAGAGTTACACTTAATTTTATATGTGAATGTCACGTTTTCAGAAGGCACAGATCTATGTGAACTTTTTCTTGAATGCTAATGAGACTGTTGAGGAAAGTGTTATAAAGGATGATACAGTAATAAAAAAAAAAAAAAAGGTAATTAAAAAGGGTGTGTGCGAATGTCAACTTGAAAGGAAAAAAGTACTCGTGGGATAAGTTCTATCTCATTTTCTCATGTCCACAGTCATTATTCCTAAAGGTGAAAATGCAGAAGTACTCATGCATCACCTACAATTTAGGAGTGTTCTAAAGAAGACTGGCTTTTATCACAAGCAAAAAGGATTGACATCTGAAACACTATAGATTCTTCAAATAGCAACGTAAGACAAAGTAGTTTATATAACTAATCAGGCAAAAAAACAAACTAATCTTTGCTTGCAATGTGAATGTACCTACCAAAATACTGCTAAATGTTAATCATGAATTACAGGTGTGAATCAAGTAATTCACTAAAAATTACAAAAAATGGTGGTGTTTTTAGACATGTTTTGAACACAGTCATACACATTCTTAAAAATTTATTAACTGGAATCTCATGCAAGAATACAAGCTGAAGACAACCTGGGTTGTCAAGGGTTTCTGTGAAGAGGAACTGGAACAAGGATAGATATCTACCAAGATGCTGAGGAGAATGGGGCGCATTCCCTTTGAAAGGCTGAAAGAACTGGAGCTCTTCAGACTGAAGAAGGTTTTAGAGGCATGTAACAGCAGCCTGCTAAAATCTATGTCACCAAGATGACAGAGTTTGACTTTTAAATAGTACATATTGAGAAGATGAGAGACAAGCAGCATAAACTGAAACATGAGACGTTTCATATGATGGTGGGGGGAAACTTCAACGCAAGGACACTCAAGCATCTGAATGGGTTACCCTCACAGCAGATACTGCAGCCTCCGTTCCTGGACATTTTCAAAATTCAGCTGGACAAAGCCCTCAGAAACCTTATCTCAGATTTGAACCTCCTCTGAGAAAGAAGCTGAACTAGATGAGCTCTAGAGGCCTCTTCCTATCCAAAATATCCCAGTATCTAACTGTTATCGTTGTATAATCAATGAACATTAAGATGTTATAATTACAAAATAAACAAGAGAGTTCGGCAAAGCAGATAATGATAACAAAAAGAAAATAGATAGAAAGCTTACCCCTACCCTGGGCTCACTCACAAAACTCCAGCAGAGCAGATCTGCAGAAGAGATCCTTCCCCACTGGTAGCCAGCTCTTCAATAGGTCTAGGAGGCCTGGAGCCTGGCTCCGCCTGTGCTCCTCTGCTGACTCACGGCTCGCCTCAGGTGATCAATCAGAGGTTCAGGCCGGGACTCAGCAGTTCCCATACAATCACAGTACACTCTTTAAGCTTATCCAGTCCTGAGAGGCCAACACCAAATGGAAAGGCTACACTCATCAATACATTATGGCTATTCAGCACACATTTCCAGATTGCAGTTATCGCCACAGCATCGCACATTCCTTGCATCGGTTATTCAGGCATTTTAGACAAAATATCAGCTGTCATACGTAAGTCTCCTGGAACGTATTTTCATAAAAAATAGGAAACATTAAGCACTGACCTTGTTTAGGATTTGGGCTTTTTTTTTTTTTTTTTTTTTAAATGGTTCTTTTTTCATGTTTTTTTAGCTTTGTGAGAAAAGAGCAGTTTTGCTTGTTGGCTGTAAAGACCTTCCACAATGCATGAATAGCAGATTACATGGAAAATACTGAGGGAATAGGGAGAACTACTTCCAAGAAACAATCAGTAGCACCTTCACTGATAAGCAGAGAAACCTGAAGTGGACAATCTAGTTTACTGCATATTAGCAACAAGCTGCACAAATTTATAATCTACAGCAAAGTAAATCCACATCTTACCTGCTGTGATTATGCCCTGGCCCTGCTGGGTACTTCTACTCATTTTTTGCTACAGTGCCAGTTTAAGGTCTTTGATGAGTGCTTTTTTGTTGTGTGATTCAGATCTCTAAATCAGCTCACAGCTCTTGCTCTCAGCAAGAGATCACAAAGGAACGTTCAGGAGCAGGGAGGAGCACAGGTTTATTAGTTTGATATAAATCCTCTTATGCTCTTTGGGCTTGACGTTAAATTTAATGATTCCACATTATCCTAACACCCTAGTCCCCATTTAGTCCTTGTCTCCCTTCAAAGGATCCTATAATCACATATCCAGAATGTAAGTCAGCTCAGTAAAACAATCTTTCATCTGCTTCTCAACAAGATAATTTCCAGTTGGATTAATTATCCCAACAAACTCATCCTGCAACATGACCCCTCTATCTGAGCAGAAAATGGGCACCAACACATAGGGAGACAACAAAGCAGAACGGGAGGAAAGAAAGAAGCAAATCTTTTATTTCAGCAGCACTCTGCAGTTGCAATGAGTTAACTGTAACATCATTAGTCACACTGCAGCATAATATTTCAAGCCTGCTTTTGACAGATGAGTGCATCCCTGAATACATCCAATTGATAACCATTCCATCTATGTACGAGCTTAAATTTTTTAATCGATGCAGTTTAATTGCATTACAATTAGTTTCAATAATTTGTTTATCAGCACTTGATGTTTTTGTACGAAAACAGAATTTTAAGGAGAAATGATGTCATCTTTAAGTTTCCTTTTCTATTAGAAAAGTACAGCAGCGGCCCTGTGACAGATTTTCCACAATCAGACAAAATTGTAAAATATTTTTACACACATTTCTTCAAGTAGATTTCAAGTTCTGACTTTTGTTCTTGATACGTGGTCAAATATTTTGAAATGCAGCCATTTAGCGAGGATGAAATAAGAAATGCAGCATCTTTTACAGGGATCAATATGATAAAAAGACTACGTTTTTCAATGATGCTACACGAAAGTTGAGCTACTGCTCATTTGACATTGAACAAGGAGAAATATACTCAAAATACCCTCATGGAAATTAAAGTGCTCTGTTTCTTGACTCATTATCATAAAAAAACAAATTCTGTTATAAGTGTAATTTTGCAACATGCTTTTGTCAATTAAGCATTCATATTAAAACATACACAATAAGGAAGAGCATGTCAAAGCACTTTTCAAAACATTAAGTACTAAAATGTGAAAAACATTTATCCTAAAAATGCTATCAAAATTGGGAATCTCAAAAGCATTAGTTTCACTGAAAATTGCAGCTTCATTTCATATGAATTTTTATTGTTTCTGATATTTAATGATGACTTATTAATGATTGGAGGATAGGCATTTTCCAGATACATAACTTCAACCTCCGTGTTCTTCACTGCATTAAAAGTAATTGGAGAAATAAACACTTTAGTTTTCAAGCATTTGTCCAAAAGGTATTGAAAACTAAGTAAGACGTGAGACCTATCAGAAGGATTGAATTCATCATATGTTCTAAAAGCACTTTTCCATCATCTCATCTTCTACGAAAATGCTAGGAATCAATCTACCAAAGTTTTGCCATCCCTGTAACTAATTCTTCTATTGTCATCAAAATAATACTGAAACAATTTCAAAGCAAAGATTCTCCACACTGTGAGTACAGCTCATTTAAAATCAGGGAATAATGAGAAAGAGATGGTATGAACATCACTTAAAAAAAGAAAAGCAGCGGCAGCAAAGTGCTAAATAGTTGTAACCATAATTTATTTTCTAATCAGCTCACTGAAAACAGCAAATGAACCCTGACTGCAACCATCTGCCTAGTGAACATCGCTAACATTCTTTGTTGCCAGTGTAAAGGAGAAATCAACGCCTTTCGGAAACTTTCATGTTTTTGTCAAAGGTCAGCTTTGATCTCATCACAGCCCAGAAAGACACACTGATTATTATTTTCTTGCGTATGTTCTGACTTTCAAAAGTCAGATTATTTTTACTTTCTACAAAATTCAGAATGTTTATCTCAAATGACAGATCTGAAAAACAGAATTAGTGGCATACTATTTATGTCTATCACAACATAAAGCCTATAAAATTCAATTCAGATAACTTCTTCGTAAAGTCAGAAGTATCTGCTTTACTGCTGCAATGCCGATGCAACACATAGTGTTGTACAATGCTAAATATCCAATACAGGTGTTTTGACAACCATTTAATCTTTGCCAGACTATACTGACTCCTCCCTCACCTAAATACAAGACACCGAGCTACACATTTAGTTTGTAGATCCAACAAGTACTTACAAATCCTCCACTCTGCTGTTACTTGCAGCACTTAGGACAAAACTGAGTCTATATTAATAGCTTTCCTATGTTGAACCAATTCAGACAACACTCAGTGAGGTAGTAGAAATATCAAGCCTAAACCAGACGTTTTAAAAACATGAAAATAATTTCAGGAACTAGTAAGAGTAAGTTTAGTAAGTTTAAAGGATGACGTATCAATCATTTCAAAATGAATCAATACAGGAGCCAGCTTTTCAGAATCTCATTGGGACTCTTTTACTCGGAGACTTAAGTAAACCTTCTGTACAATTGGTGACTGAGATGCATAATATGACTCTAGAACTGGACATTTTTACTCTGCTCTAGCACGTCATAAGAAGTCATAAAAAGAACAAAAAAAGTTGAACTTTTTTTCCTAATATGCCAAATTTGCAGCAGATTTCTCCAATGGGAAAATCTACTCCTCCCCTGTTTTTCACAGATGCATTTTTTCCCAACAACCTTAAAGCAGTTCAAAGCCATGACATTAATCAGTTATCTCCACTACTTACAGACAGGAAAAATCAATTTACCTGAATGCCATCAAGCAACTTGCTCATGCACCAATAACTGTCAGCTTCTATGTTCTGCAGTACTTCTTCAGGCAGACTGGAAACATCAAAATTTTCCACTTCTTCTTCTTCTGTTTCAGGAAAAGAGAGAGAAGAAGACAAGTCAATGAAGTGCATAGAATAAATAAAGCAAAGATGAGGAAAATGACTGAAAACAAAGACAAGCACCACTTATCTTCTAGTCAGAAACTTCAACGAACATTTACTTAAGCGGGGACCAAATGAATCATTTATTGCTCAACTGTGTCATCTAATGGCTTTAAATATTAATGAATACTTAATTTCCTGCAGACTGTGAAAATCTCAAATCATGCCTGGTTAACCAGAATTAATATATAATAAATTACTTCATTCTAGATATTTCACACCTGAAAGAGGATTATCAGAAGCCTTCATGTTATGCGTGAACGACCTCTGCAGAGCGTTTATGTCTGTACCACACACAATAAAACGTTTCAAGTTCTGACAGAAGAAAGCCCCAAAATACCCCTTTTAAAAACCAGTAAAATGGTTTAAAAGCTGACTATAGCTTTTCAAGGAGAATTTGTCTGTTTTCAAGTAACTATGTGTAATCCAAAGGAAATCATACAAAATGGAAAAGACTATTTTTTCTCCCCAAAAAAATTTTTAGCAGGGCAGTCCTTACGTATCCCCGTTTGTACCCATAGTGGAGGCTGCCACAACCCAAGTGCAAGACCTCACACTTGACTTTGTTGGATTTCATATGGTTGACATGGGCCCACTGCTGGAGCCTGTCTAGGTCTTTCTGGATGGCATCCCATCCCCCTCGGGCGTATGGACTGCACCCCACAGCTTGGTGTCATCTGCAAATTTGCTGAGAGTGCACTCAATCCCACTGTCAATGTCAGAGATAAAAATATTAAAGAGCACCAGTCCCAGTACTGACCGCTAAGGGATGCCAATTTGCATTATACTGGCTAAGAAGTGTATTTATTGCATCCATTATATTAATCATTATTTTTTTTTAACTAAAACGTAGTGTATGCCCACACTGTGGAAGTCATCCAAACACTAAATCAAATAAAGGCGGCAAAGCATCACAAAAGCCAGAAGCAAGCAAATGCTCAGTGATCTGCAATGGTTGCTCCGCATTTTATTACGGAAGCTCAAAAATTGACTCTAAATATTTAAGCGACCCACACTTCTGCTGAAATAAAAATAGGCCATCCATTTTCATGACAAGTTCCATTAAGGAATATAGACAGAATATGCAAAGTACCATTTTACATATTTAGCGCTGATTTATATAGGTGGTAGTGCAAAATATTTCTTTTCCCATGTGGTTTTAAGGGGAAAAAACCTGCATGCAAATGTAGTAGCACAGGGAGAGGGCTTACTTGGATGAAGACAAACATGCTAGAGATACTTAAAAAGAAAACAAAGCAGAAGGCGTTAAAACAAACAAGCAACAGAAGAAGTAAAAATCATGGAATCACAGAGTCATAGAATGGCCTGAGTTGAAAAGGACCACAATGACCACTGAGTTTCAACCCCCTGCTATGTGCAGGTCGCCAACCAGCAGACCAGGCTGCCCAGAGCCACATCCAGCCTGGCCTCGAATGCCTCCAGGAATGGGGCATCCACAGCCTCCTTGGGCAACCTGTTCCAGTGCGTCACCACCCTCAGAGTGAAAAGCTTCCTCCTAATATCTAACACCCAAACCTCCCCTGTCTCAGTTTAAAACCATTCCCCCTTGCCCTATTACTATCCACTCTCATAAACAGCTGTTCCCCCTCCTGTTTTTATGCTCCTTTTAAATACTGGAAGGCCACAATGATGTCCATCCAGAGCCTTCTCTTCTCCAAGCTAAGCAATCCCATCTCCCTCAACCTTTCCTCATAGGAGAGATGCTCCAGCCCTCTGGTCATCTTAGTGGCTCTCCTCTCATGCCAAGAGCTCCACGTCCTTCCTGTACCAGGGGCCCCAGGCCTGCACCCAGTACTGCAGGTGGGGCCTCACAAGAGCTGAGTAGAGGGGGACGATCACATCCCTCTCCCTGCTGCCCACCCCTTTTTTAATGCAGCCCAGAACACAGTTGGCTTTCTGGGCTGCAAGCGCACACTGCTGGCTCATGTCCAGCTTCTCATCCACCAGGACCCTTCTCTGCAAGTCCTTCTCTGCAGGGCTGCTCTCAAGGGGTTCATCCCCCAGTCTATATAAACACCTTGGACTGCCCCGGTCCAAGTCCTTCTCTGCACTGCTGCTCTTACAGAGTTCTCCTCCCAGTTTGTATAACCATCTTAAAAGCGGATGAGACAAAACATTACTCCAATTTAAGAATTTTGTTTGAAAACAGAACAAAAATTCTGAGTTTTAGATAACTTCAGATTTGTTTCCAATGACTGAAATCTGAATGGACAGTAGTATAAAATCAAGTAACAAGAATATGGGGAAAAGAAGCAGGGAAATGTGTATATGCGTAAATCTCTTGGGGGAAAAAAACACTGCATAAAAGTCCCAACTACAAAGTCTCACAGTAACATTTCTAATTTTCTTCAGTTTCCTGTGGAGATTTTTATCTTGTTATCTATGTAATTGTAGAAGACAGTAAAATAGTTGCCTGAAGGAAAACTGCTGTAGCATAGAGTCGATGACATGCTGATCTGTATATGTGCATTGCTGTAAGCATGGTATTAGCCATTCTTTACTGATTGCCACTGAGTGCTTTTGAAACATCCCACAGTGTATTAAGAATAAGTTTTCCTAAATGGCTTTAAGTAGATCCACTCCCTAAGGCAGTGGATAGATAGATAAATAATAATAATAATTAATTACAACTAGTCATACATTTACTACTCCAGTGACAGCTGAGAATAAACACAGTAAACAAACAATGGCTCGTGGCCATTCAAAACAGGTTTAGAGATGAGTTTAAGCCTAGTCAGTAAATTTGGCAGAAGCTGTTCAAAATGATAACACAAAATTCATATCTGATCTCTCATTGTCTTTTAAACGTATCTGAATTTTATAAAACTATTTAATTTGATAGGGGGTAAATATATCTCCTGTTACAGCCAGATGGAATCATACAATAACGCATTTCTACATTAATTAAAGAAATGGAAAACTTAAACTTCAGTGGGAATTCTATTTATGAAGACATTCTGTGCTGAAATAAATACTGAAAACTCAGAAGGGTTCACTAGAGTGAAAAGTAGAGACTAAAATGGATGGTGGTATAAGAAAAATAAGAAAGTTCTACAACCCAAATCAAGCCTGTTTGATGAAGGATTGTTCTTTACACACATTCAATACACAACATAACAAATATGCAAATGCACAAAGCTCAGCTTCTTTGAACATCTTAAAACTGTTTTTTTTTTTTTATGAAGCATTACTTTGTGTAAATGTATTTCTCATCTAGTGTGTAAGAACTGTCATACGTTTCAAGTCCAAAGTATACAGATGTTGCAGCTATGTGCAAGGAAATCACCATGAGCACGCATGCGTAGGTGCTTGCCTGTATTTTGCTTACAAAATATATATGTTTACAGTATTTTATTGTAAATACATGTCATAGCTTCAGAGGTACCAGCAAAGGACACAAACTGCAGAATTAGACACATATGATTGCATTCAGAGGTACACAGTAATATTTCCACATCTAGAAGATATTGCGTATCCCATCACAAACTCAGTTCTCAAAGACTTACAGAACAGCTATTTAGTCATTGTTGCATGGAAGCAGCATTTTTCTAAGGGGATTGGAACATAATAGAGCATTTAAATGTAAATTCTTTCAGTAGCAATTACCTAATTAAGTATTTACATAACCACATCAATATCTCCCATTGAAAAGTTCCTAATTACGTATTTATCTGATAGAAATAGCTTTTGAGGTGTTAAGGATTAATTACCAAAGCAAAAACTTTCCTGTCTTTGTGATAGTGAAGTCACAAAGGTAAAATTAAAAAATAAAAAGAACCCATTCATTTCACCAGTGCAGGTGCAGGTAAACGTGACCTTACTGCATTTCACATATTCCCAATGACAAGCCATGTTCTCATACAACCTGTACTGTTGATTTGTCTGTCTAAAGACTGCTAATAATCTTACACTTGTTTTCAGATCATCTGCCAGAGCTTCCTAAAGATGTAATACAAAGCAGGATATATACAATTACATACATCAATATAAGAATAATGATTTTATCATTAATCGTTTTACTTTATTAAGTCTCCATATTATTTTGCTGTATATGACAGAACCATTACAATCTCCACTGACCTGGATAACAAGGTAAATCACCTTCTCCAAAAACACTGTGAGCTTGATTACTTTGACCTAATTTTTATGGTCAAAGTTAATGCATGACTCTACAATTAGTTCTATTGCAAAAGAGTAAATATCTCACATACTTATTCTCTAACTCCAGACTGCATACCAGAAAACAGCAAATCATCGGGAGACTTCCTTTAGCAGGTCTGCATGCTTGCCAGTAAGATTTTCCACTCAAGCTTTTCGTAGATCAAATTTTAATGGCAAAATATTTTTTCCTCAATAAGTAGTCCATAGTTTGCCCTTAATTTCTATTCATAACCCATTGCACACATCTACATAGAAATACATTTGTTTTCTGAGCATGATAATTTATTTGAAACGTAGAGAAATTCTCAGCTCGTGTTGTAAATGAAACAAAAGAGATAGGCTCTTTGTAGGCACACAACTGAGGTCCAGCTCAATACATTGATTCAATGAGTCTACCACAAAAATGGAGTACCAAAGAGAACTACATAGACCAGGTGGAACCAACAGGTTTTCGACCTGCAGAACTTGCATAGAACAAAACACAGATCTGGCTAACAAACTTTTACACAAGCAAGAAATCTGGCCAGTAAATGCGAGCTACATTTAGGAAAAATAAAAAGCTTAAGGCACTGAGCTGAGAACGACATCACTGTAGAACAGCAGTTCAAAGCTTTAAAGATGACAGCTCTTGAAAAAAAAAAAAAACATTAGTGACAAAAAAGAACACAACATTCAGTGCATATTCTTCACAAAGTAATCACTTCAATAGGTTTGTTGCTGTCAACCAAAACAGACTGCCAGAGGGAAGTGGTGCGTGTGATACCAAATTAGAAGACTAGTAAGTAATTAGCATCCAATATGCATGACGAGCACAGGATGCTGATGAGCATTTACACAGAATGCCTGATAAGGGAGTTTCCTGAGAAATTCAAAAGCCACTTGGAGAATAGGAAATGAAAGATTAAAGGTTGAACTTGCCTCCCAAACCACACTTTTTAATTACCTAGCTTGAGCTTATCATTTAATTTTTTCAAGCAATGAGTCTACGTATATACATACACACAAATACACAGAGCAGAGAACAAGAACAGGGAGACATAACCACCACCTGCCCAAAGAAGTCTCAAGCAAGGCCCAGGGACTGAGGATTTGAAGGATACACCAGAAAACGTGTTGAGTGTGGAAAAAATTATTTTTTTTTATTAAATAATAAAGACAACTACAGAGAGGAATAAAATAGTCTTTATATATGCATAATTTAACTACTGAAAAAATAATTAAATTTTCCTATCTACTCAGTGACAGAGGAAAGTAACTGGTTTCAGTTGCAAGAAGCTATTTAGATCAGTAGGTATCAGCAGGAAACAGGTGATGGAGGAGAGGAGATCACAGCAACAAACAGACAGCGGGTTCTGGTACCAGACTCCCTGCAGCACAGGACAGAAAAAGGCATTATGTGGGACTCAGTGTGATGCCTGGGTTTGTGGGAGAAGGTCTTAAAATGACAGACAGCTTTGGTCCTATATACAGCCAGTCCTGACTTGGGATATGATACTGCCCAGCGTAACCTCTTCTAGTTCCTTTCAATTTCTATTGTCCTATGATATTTTAACTGGGAATGTGTTATTTGTGGAAAGAACAGGAGGCAGCGACTATGAAAAGACCTCAAAATTTTGCACAGCAACAGATCTTAACAAAAAAGATGACAAAAATCCCTTAAAAATTTTAGGATCAGTGACTGACATATCAAGACACAGGAGGATCAGTGCAAATAGATAAACAATAGACCATTTTTCTTTTAAAACCAATGCCACAACACCTTGAGGATATTGTAAAAAGATCTGAAAACTCTAAATTTAACTGAGCACACGGAAGGTTTTTTACATTCAGTATGACTGGTTATGTTCAGAGGCAATGTGCTTCTTCAAACAGAAGAGATGCTTTTTAAAAATGTGACAACAGTAAGTAAAAAGCATTATATTTCAAGGAATTCCACATACAGCTGTTGATAAAAATGTACGTTTCACGCACTCAAAAGCACTTCCAAAAACGGTAACACACAAGTTGTGTTACACAGAGAACCTCTGTCAGGGGCAGCTGAACATTAGAAAATGTTTAAAGTATGAAATTATACTATATTTTAAAGACAGAATTTCTAGCACTGTATTGTTATAATGGAAGAGCCTTCAGAAAAGAGTTCATAAATGAATGTACGGAATTAAATAGGATTTATCAGATAGAAAAAAAAAAATGTATTAGGTCAAAATGTACTTTACAATCTAAAACTTGTCTGTGTATCCGAATATAGGAGGATAACTTTGACAAGTACATACAATTAAGACTTCTTACCTGACAGTGACAAAGAGCACGCAGTCCTACACTTAATTACTTCACAGTAAAAGATGAGAAAAGGAATGAATTTGAATACTCCCATAAACACTTATGTATTTAATAAATTACGTGGCTAACTTTAACTAGACAAACTTGGATAAGCATTAAAATGGTAAACATCATCAAGAAGAAATTTTATGTTAATATGAGCAATTTCAAGTTTCAAATCGTTTTTTCACTGACGAAAGACTGAAAAAGTTGCTACTCTCAAGTAAAGCTCACCAACCATTTACATACAACAGTAACAATAAGCGTAAATGCACACTGGTTTTAATGGCTTTAAATGGTTTTAACCCACTACGAGCATTCAATTGAACATCAAAATAAATTCTCAAATTAAAAGAAAAATGAAGGCACAGAAAATAACTGTTTTACAGTGACATTATACATACAAGCTTATGGCTGCAGCAGTTTGCTGCAAACCCAAGCTCTACAGCAGTAGGCAATATGTTTATACAAAACAATAAAGCACATAATCTTTATGTCCTACATCATTACAGCAAATAGGGAAGAAATATGTCTTACAAACTTACTGCCTTATTAAAAGCAGAAAACGTGAGTAACATCCATTACTTGCACATTTTTAAGCACAAATTGCCATATTCTAAATTAAAAGAAGCATAGTTGAGCAAGATAAACTCTGATTGCAAAGGCAACACTACATCTTATCTTGCTTAACTGTTGAGTGCATTCCTCAACTATCTTAATTTACTGCAATTTATAATTACCCAATGAAATTGATGGCAAAAAACAAGGATAGAAAGTAAGAATAAACCACGCATGCTTTTATCATGATATTCAAACGATTTATATAGGTATTTATCATTAAAATAAAGAAATAATGAAATAACAGTATATGCTCTCCACACGAAAAACAGAAACTACACAGAAACTACACAAAGAACGGAGTTTATTTACTTTCTACATAAATGTAAGAAAGGCAAAGTACTTCAGTATGACTGTAATTTAAGGAATTTTTTTCTCATAATTAACCAGATAGAAAATCTATTTTCACTCTAATCATTTCACAAATGTCTTTAATGATAATACTATTTATAAGTCAATAAGTGAAAAGTTTAACTTAAAGTCAAAAATGAACAAAACGTGCTACTAAAACATTAAACATTTTCTGTAAGTATGAAATTGATGAACTGATTTTTTTTTCCTTCTTTGGTCATTGGTCTTCCTAAGTACTTTTCACTTCTGTTTAACACCTCCATAGCTTACAGCAGAAATTCAGAATTTCATATTTTCTGAATTAAAACAAGTCAAAAATTCCCACGCTGATGAAGAAAACACAGTTTCTTTAAGAAGCTTTGTATACTTCTCTACAATTAAAGAAGTTCTTGTATTTAAACTCCAAACAAAGCCTATTTAAGTTAAACATCTTCAGCATAGAGTTCTGAAAACAATGCCTGAATTGAACATAGCATTAACTTACCATATATGCCGTTGAAAATGAGAGGAAAAAGGCTGCTTACAGCTATGTTTAAAGTATTGAATCATTTTAATTTGAAAACTTTCTCGTAGGTCGTAAGATGTTACTGATCTGTATCAACAGTATTTGAATGTTATGCTTCTTACGAGCTGTACAGCATGTTATCATTGCTTAAGCAATTCATTCTCTTTTAGCTTTTCTTCCTGTGAGTTTCTCCATAATAAACACACAAAGTTGTGGAAGTGGATGCCAGAAGTCATTAAAGTCATTCCCCAGTCTGTTTGAAAGCACAATTGAGAAGATTTAGATCTGCAAGTATAAACAACTCAGTTCTTCTGCACTATAGAAAGATGATCATTAATTATAACTATATGGAGACCAGAGGGAGAGTAAAATGAATGTACAAGCCAGAGCAAAAATACACAGATCTCTTTAGAATACATGCCTCTCCCATAGTTACATTAATTGTAATTAACTTTCTCCTTCTTCACATTGTTTTCACTTTTACACCTGCAGAAATCTTTTGGCTTCTCTTCAATCTCATTTTACTGCTTCTATAATTATTAAAGTTTTTGTTTTTCATTCATTCCCATGATGCAACATTTCCAGTTTGTAATTTCAAACAGAACACCATAAAATAATTTTCAGAACTCTCATGACTTCCTCACAGTACAAGTCAATTAGTACCATAATTACTTGCTAAAAAGAGACAGTAGAATCCACAAAAGATATTTCTGTCTTACCAGAAATTTACTACTTCAAGGTAATATTATCACAGAAGGTTGGAAGGGATCTTTAAGATCAGGTAGTTCCAACCCCCTGCTCTAGACCAGATTGCTCACAGCCCCTTCCAGCCTGGCCTTGAACACTTGCAGGGAAGGGGCATCCACAACCTCACAGGGCAACCTGCTCCAGTGTCTCACCACCCTCACAGTAAATTATTTTTTTCCTCACTTTTTTTCCTCTTCCACTTTAAATCCACTTCCCATTGTCCTGTCACTACATGCCCTTATAAAAAGTCCCTCCCCAGCTTTCCTGTAGGTCCCCTTCAGTTACTGGATGGCCACTATAAGGTCTCCTTGGAGCCTCCTCTTCTCTAGGCCGAAGAGCCCCAACTCCCTCAGCCTGTCCTCATAACACTGCCCATTTCATTAAACTGTTACAGTTCTAGGGGTGTGCACTGAGCATCACAAAAGAAAGCTTCTTTTTTTTGAACAGTAACATTAAAGAACTTCAAAATACACAGAAAGATGCCAAATTTTCAGTATAATCAGAATTCGTATCGGTAATTGTGTTTATACACAGAAGTGTATAAATGAAAGGGCTGCTCTGAAAGTAATGTCTTTGATTTTGTTATGTTGGCCCACAGTGTCAGAGGAAGATGTTGGCAGTACGGTAACAGAGGTTGAATCTTGCCACCAATATTCCGTTACAATTTGCTGCTGTGCAACAGATAGCAGCAGAGAGGCGATCTGACAGAATGGCATCTGACACAGAAGCACATCTACAACAAAGCTGCACTCAGTGACACTCATTGAAGCTTGGTGAATGTTTATGGAGAACAAAAAGAGGATGAGAGGACAGCGAGGCAGTGGGTGCTGCATTTCAGCAGTGGTGACAGCATTCCATATGGCCATATAGATTTTTATGAGCACAGCACGCAGACTCTCATTCACCACTGGCGAAAATGCATAGCTAATTGTGATGACTATGATGAAAAAGATGGTCTTGTAGCCAAAAATTTGCTCTATCAAATAGTGTTATTGTGCTCTTTATTGCTGTTTCCATGGAAATAAATAGGAAACAGTACATTTGGAGAGACCTACATGTATGTGTGTGCATACATATAGACATACAAATACATACACACCAATATAATATACACATGGGGAAAAATATTCCTTTTTCCATAACGCCTCTTTAGAGTACCTTAAAACCACAACAAAGCTAGACATAGACAAGTCAATAATACAAAACCAGACTGTTTTAACAGACAAATCTCAGAACTAGCTGAAAATCTCAAAAATTTGAAATCAATACAGCCGGCCAGTTACAACTCATTCTGATTGCTAATGACAAAATTTTGTGGTTGTTTTGATTTTCATGTGAAAATGTATAACAATAGTTAAGATAAAGTACGGAGATAGGCCAGAAGAAAATACAGACAAGTGACTCAGGTATGAAGGCTTAAAGTAGAACACAAGCAAAAGTTGATCTGCATGTGAAGAAAATTAAACATCTCTTTAAATACTAAGTAAGGAAATAATATAAACAACAGAGAAATTGTTATGATCTCATAAGCTATACTGAAGAGAATGGAAATCCCTGATAGTAGTGAAATGATGTGAAAAACGCACAGACAGCAGATAAAACTTTTGATCAAAAAGTGATTCTGTTTATGAGTCAACAAAACAGTATTATGGTACCTCAGAATATTTATGATGCATTTGAACACGGTACAAAATTAAATTAATGAAATACTTCCTCTGGTGAAATACAGAAAGTATCACACCAAGTTGTGGACAAAACCCACAGTGAACTGAAAACACAGCCAGCAAAAGAAAAAGAATCAGCACAGGGTGAGGTTTTGCAGGATGAACGCGTATGGCCCCAGATCAACTTATTGATTACGGATAAGTTTACAGTCACAAAAATCCTATTGTAGAACCATTGATTTCAGTTGGTTAGAAATCTTGGATGAAACCCATCTGATGTTAGAAAGCCATAGAATAATAGAATTACACAGGTTGGAAAAGGCCCTAAAGATCATCAAGTCCTGCTGCAAAATTTCTTACTAATTTCAGGATTTGTTCAACACATCTCATAGCAAAAAACAGTAGTACAGTAAAAAGTTCCTCTCATTCTTTCCGTAGGACTGGGTAAATAAAGTTTTTCCAAAAGAAACGTTTAAGCGAAGAGTCTACACAGCTAGATACTAGGACGTGAAAGTATAAGAAAATCTAATCCAGTCATTTTTGACCTAGCAGCTATATGAGATTTCTGCATCAGAACATGAGAATACGTTTGGAAGTCTAAGAAGGTAAAAGTCATCTTATGCCTACAGACATAAATGATCACAGAATCACAAAATGGCCCAGGTTGGAAGAGACTTCAATGATCATCAAGCTCCAACCTCCCAACCACAGGCAGGGCCATGAACCTCCCCATTTAATACTAGACCAGGCTGCCTGGGCACCCATCCAACCTGGCCTTGAACAACTCCAGGGATGGGGCATCCACAACCTCTCTGGGTTGATCCAACAAAATTTATATAAAATGACAGCAGTTTCACAACTACTATATCATGCCAACAAAGAAAAAGATTACAAGTTTTCATTTAATTTTCTATTTAACAAGAAAAGCAGTTGTATGGCAGCATCTTCAAGGTGAGTAGAAGGAATTCAAATAGTGGCACCTGGAAGTAGTTATTACCAGTGAACAGAAATCATAAGTCTGATAAATCCTTTGTTTTAACTCTTAATTCAATCCTTGAGATGCTGTTTGCTTTTCTAGTAGTTGCTCTAACACTTATCTCCATATCTAGACTTCCTTAACCCCTTTGGACTTTTTTTTTTAAAAGCTTGTCATCAGAGCAAAGATTAAACGACTGTTGCTTACTACACTTTCAATGAAAACACTGCAGCATAGTATAGGTAAAAATATCACAGATTGGAAATAATTACTCAGGTAGGCTAAAGGGACAGCTCTGGGGTTCAGAGCACTCCTACACGGTACTTTGCCACTCTGACAAAGGAAGAACATTTTCTAAAATTACAAACCTAAATGACACAGATACTTTCTTCTTGATTACAGGGAAGGCCTCACTTATTCAACACCCTATGAAAATAATGCTGACGTTAGCAAAAACAAAGAAAAAGAAAGGTGGCGTTTTAAATCCTTTTTTATTTAGAAGCACTTTCTCCTCTCCTCCCAAAGGCAAATTTTTCTCTTTAATATAACACAGTTTTCTTGTGAAGCAATACTCAAAACAAGTTATTCATGTTTCCTCATTTAAATACCTGACCAGCTTCTAATACATTGTTAATACAGATCTACCACTTCCCATTTTGTCAAACTTCTCTATCGCTTCCCTTATATTATCGCTATTAGCTACATGCAATTTATTTTCTTTGAAGACAATTTAAAAGCTTAAGAAACGTCTAAAAGATTAAGGTACCTTAAAAGTGCAGATTTTTTCTTCTTTAACCAAAATTCACATGATGCTATGAGCAATGAATACCATTATCAAAACATTAATTTTCTCACAGGCAAGGAACTAAAAATAACGGGCAATTCAGTGGTTAGATATACTTATTAGGATAATTTTAATGCCTTCTTTTTTTCACTTTTGACAGCGGCTGTTAACCACAGCCAGAGAAATCTAACTTAAATTAGCTTATTCAACTTCAGATGGTTAGGCGTCTTTTAAAAGGCAGCTGAATAAAATTTTTATTTAAAATGAGTTGATTTTACCCCAGCAAAGAGTGAAGTTAAGAGAACACATCACTTCTCAGCTATAACACTCTTACAAGCTGAATGCTCAGCAGTATTACTAGCATATTTCATTAACTAAAGATACTAAAGAGGATATTTTATTACACTTCATTCACAATATTCAGCATGTGCAGTTCATAAGAACTGACTGGTTAAGCGAATAGATTTTCAAGAACTTGATTTTTGTTTTAATGAAGATTATGAAGTTGACTGGAGTTTTCTTCATTAATTCACTGCAATGAGACTTCAAACACTTTGCTCACAAAGATAAATAGAAATAATACAAAACTACTGTAAAAAAATTTAGTTCACATGAATAACATCAAAAGTAATGGTAAAAAATAATTTTACATGCGGCAAGTGAAGCAAAGAAGGAAGGCAAAGCTCAGGCTGCTTTCAAAAACATAGACCTGCCCATTGCCCAGAAATACAGACCTAACAGAGTTGAAGCCTCAAGCAGGAAGATCTTAGGGTACAAATGTGACTTTGGGATCTCAAACAGCAAGGTCATATGTAAATCTTACTCAATTCAAGTAGCTCCAAAAGAGAAACCTGTGTATGTTCAGAACAGTCAAAGATACAGACTTACAGAAGACCTTCAAGGGAATCCGGATAAAGAATATGTGCGCGTTTCTTTATTTTTTACAATTACCTTGAAGTTGAAACTGATAACTCAAACAAATTATATTCATAGCACTCTGTTCTCCTAATTAATAGCAAAAACTTGTTCACTCAAATTTTTCTCCAAAAAGTCTGTTATGTAGACAGACTTTTTTGTAGGTGGATGTAGGCATCCACCATTTCTCATGAGCTGTTAATTAGTTTGGAAATCTGATGGTATACTTAAGAGAGTGAAAACAAAATTGAAACAGTCTATGAGAAGGATTCATTTTGTAAAAAGAGAATAGTCTATTGTAATAACAACAGAGACCATTAAAGACAGTGATAGAAAGGAAGTATATTAGAAATGCAGGTTACCCTACCATAGCCTGCATGTTGAAATGTTTTTAAGAATTCTTTCCAACTTGTTAAGCGAAAAATAAGCAGAATTCACAAATATTTATTACAGGGGCACAGCTTATGAAAAAGTTAAAGCAACCTAAAGTTAGCTGGCATTAAGCAAGAGATCTTGCTATTCTCTTCCTCCTTAACATTCATAAACCAGCACTGATATTCATCTTCGATCTCTCAGTTTAAGTTATTCATTTTATTATGGGGCTAGCTTCCTGCCAGCTTAGCTGAACTGTGTTAAAGAAAAACCAATAGTGACCGAAGAAGGGCAACAGGAATGCATGTTTGGGACTGGAAAAGAGCAAGTAAAACTACCTATTTTGACAACAGCTAGCCCAGATGAGCTCAGTGATCAAAGCGTATGAAAAGAAACACATTTCAGTCCAACTAAACTTGATTTGGAATTATCCAAATATGCAGCTCCTCTGTTAACTTTAAAGAGCAATGAAATGAAAGCAGGGTACATTAACCTCTTGAAATAGCAAGTGAGATCTGAAAGATGAATTTTACAGCACATATCGTTGAGTAGAGTTCACACAGTTCCCTCTGAAGGTTACTACGCTCCTAAGAAATAGCAGCAGTTCTAATTGATTTGGTACAACTAGCTAATATTCTATTAATTAAGTAAATAAGTCATCTCATTTTGATTGAAATAGATTCAGAGAGGTTATGCAGACAGATTCACTCATATTTGGTACCAAATGCCATCATTAACTTGCAATAGGTTAAAAAAACAAACAAACAAAAAAAACACCTAGGGAAAGATGCTAGAGGATAAACTTTATTTCTTTCAAGCCACACATGAAGTGCATAGCTGGGTAAGAATCCCAACTGTACTTCTAAGTACACCTGTATGAAAAAAAGTCCTTACCTGAAACTCTATGCCAGAATGAAATGCTCACTGTGCAGGGCCACTCAATTTGCACACATTGCAAGCTGACAAATAATTCAAATAATTCTATTAGTTTTCACACAGATTCTCCTACTTGGTAACATTAAACAGAAGAACATAAATTAGTAAGATTTCTTTGCCAAATTAGGCCTGAAAAATTGTATTATATTTAATAAGAAAATTTCTCAATGCCACATATGGTTTATTTTTCTTGAGTGAGACATGCATAAAAACAGATGAACAATTTAAAGATACAACCTAGCCAATTGCCAAAAGAGAGCTAAAGTCTTTACAGATTGAAAAAATTTAACACACTCTCTCTATATATACATACAATATATATATTTTTTAAAATCTCCTTTGATGCGATGTAGTTTTCCTGAAGAAAACTTCATGGTTGCTTTATTTTTTTTCATTACAACACCTCAGAGAAATTTAAACAGATGAGTGAGAAAAATAAATTCTGAATCACAGTAGGATATGCATGTATTTAAAAGTAACTTCTCAGAATAGACTGCTTCTTCACAAGGATGAATTCTAACAGGACCATAAACATCTAGTCTAAGAACTGCAGTGACTAATGGGGCCATTAGTATGCTCCAAACAAAAGGAATGGCTGAATTCCAACTGAGAACTCTGATAGATAGCATGAAATAAATTATGTAAGGAAGAGAAGGGTCTCAAGGAAGCTCCTAAATTAAGCAGAACAAGCCAAACTACAAGAAACAGGAACAAATATTACTTAGCTCCAGAAAGGCTTCTTAGCAAGGTATGGAACACCATTAGGATTACAGCACCCAAACATTTCCAGCTGCTTTCCCACTGTAATCAACTCAATGCTGTCACACAGCGCAGGCAGTAGAGTGGTATGTAAGCATCAAGTCCTCAGCCCCACAAACACATCTCTGTTTATTTGTCAAACTTCGCCATGGTACAAAGCAAGGAGGTGATGACATCATACAAAAACATTCAAATCTAGTTTATTTTATTCACAGGCCTTTCTCTCATCACCTACTTGCACCACACTGAAAAATCATTCTCTGAACAGTATATCAGCACGTAAACAGGGTGAGAGTCAGGAAAAACATTCCTAATAATTGATAAAGTGAACAACATTTTCCTGCAAGTAAGTTTAGATTAATTTTATAAAATATGTCACATGACAATTTTATAAATATATATATTATATTACATAGCAAATACGCATATAGTAAGTTTTGTATTATGCGAAGGCACCAGAAGTTAAGAGGTAACTCCAAAGCTTCACCTCACTGAGCTGACCATGCTGCTGATTTGTACAGAGGCAAGCATTTGATGCTTTCTGAGCTTACACAGAAGATAGAATTACAGAATCACAGAATGGCCGAGAGGAAGAAACCTCTGGATGCCATCTGGATCAACCCCTGCTCAAGCAGGGACACCCATTGCAGGATGCTGAGGACCACAGCAGCCAGGTGGCTACTAGAAATCTCCAAGGAGGAGACTCCATAGAAATTGGGCTGTTAGTATTTCTAGGACTTGAATTTAAAATAGTTTTGTGTCAGCTTTCTTCACTCTTTGCTGCCGCCATCCTCCCATCCCCTTAATCATATATAACATTTCATTCAGATATTGAGTATTTCAAAGATGACTGTTCGTGTTTATGACAGTTTCAGTCAATTTCATTTAGTGTCATGAATATAACTATAAAATGTCATAGAAATTATTAGGAAGCAGCACTAAAATGTACTTTTGTACGTGGAAACTACATTACTGGTGATTTGCATTAAGGATAGAAAATTTAATATGATTAAATGGAACTTGTGCATTGAGTTTTTACATGATTAAAGAGCTATTTAAATATTTGCAATGGTTTTATAGTTTTTCACCAAAGTTTTACAATGAGAAAAAGTAGGGAAATACTTACTTAATACTTTCAACTAGCAATAAAATGTCAAGATGTCATTTATGCTTCACACCAGTGCCTTTATGCAAATTTAGTTTGTAAAAGTTTCATGAATCATAGCTTTATAAATTTCATAAAAGTTTTGATTAAATACATAAATAAAGCACTTTAGTGCGGTGTTGTTCAAAAACACATTTATTCAAACAACGAAAAAAGCACTGTAACACTGTGAGCTTGTTAAACAGCATACTTTCAGAAAAGTTCCGGTGAATTCGGATATCGCAAATGCATTAATTTTAATTTCTCACACAGAAGAAACTCATCGCGTTCCTGGGAGCTCTGTTCTGGGAAGTATTTCTTTCCTAGTAAAGGCTACGAGAGTAAGAATGATTCCGCCCGTCTCCAACCTCACGAAGGGCCTGTAAGGAGGAAGCATTCCATTAATCCAGTTATAGGTCTGTAGTTCACAGAGCAACGACAAATACATTTCATCTTTTCCATTTTATCATCTCAAATCCCAACGCACAACTCTCCAATAACCAGTAAATTGGTAGAATCAAATAAGAAAGGCCCAGTTTTCTATAAAGGAAGTTCAATGGTTTGACATTACATATAGCAGCAGGCAATGTTTCAGCTTGGTCTTGTAAGGAAAACAATGAATGCATATTAAAAAGAATTGGCAAAATCTTCTAACAGCTATCTGGAGTCATGCAGTAATACCATTTGATTTATGGCTTACCGTCTCATCAGTCAGAAATTCAATTTTACATACCTTCTAAACAGATTTATTTACTACATAAAAATTATAACTCTTCTTTCTGGAAAGAATGTATGTAGGAAATTTACTTTTTTTTTCTTATTCTATAAATAAATACTGAGGAATTACCTCAGATTCAGCCATGATGCAATGCTCTGAAACATTACTTCAATCATATTATGAAAATTGTAATTTTAGATACAGCACTCAATGAACTGTGGAAAAAAAACAGGATGTTTTAAAATTTATTTTCTGCAGATATGCTAAAAAAGAGTGAAAGAAGGTGATAATCAGTATGAACGCTTGTGGTAAGAACAGGAAGATTTCCCATACTATATGAGAGGGAATGGAAATAAAAGTGAAGGGCATACAGGCAGATGGATGATGGCTTTTACAGGATCAACCAACCTGTATGTTCACACAGTAATGATACTCTAAATCCCTTTCCGATCCCATTACAATCTGGGCCAGAAAAAATTACTCCATGAAGGCAGTAGCGATTTATAAAAACACAGGTACCAAACCACGTGTAAGATTTAAGATTACAAGAAAAATACTTACAGGGGTAAGACTGCTGTTTCCAAAGTTTTCAGTTCACGAGTTCTCGTGAGCATCTTCAAATCGTCCTAAGCTCCTTTATTGCGAGAAGATTGTAGGCAAGATCTTGAGCATCATTCCAGTCTTCAGCAGCCTCATTTTTCTTGATGCTCTTTATCTGATATAAAATGATGAAGTGCCACAATAGTGTTCATTTTCTGCCCTTGACTTGCTGTTAACTCCTGATTTCCTTGATCCAACACCGTTAGCTGTTGGAAAGTAATTTTATACAGCTACCCCATTTAGCAATGGCCTGAGATGTGTCCTTATGATGGTGATCCTCCTGATCTCTTTTCTCTGTGGATGGGAGTAAATTCAGGTCCTCCGTGTGGTTCTAGGTGTACACGAGGCCCAGTGAACTACTGAAATGCACAGGTAGTACTGAAATATGAAATGCAACAGAACATAGCTGACTCCATGAGTAAGAAATCAAAAGCTACCATGCAGAACTGCAAAATTTAGAAACAACATAGATCAACAGGAACTCCAAATAACACAGAATTGTATAAAGAGAACAGTGTTTGGCAGCTTGAAACAGAAAATCCAATCCAGTGTAAAATTTCTTTGTTCACATTGTGTCAGTGAACAGGGAGCAGTCAGATAATGAATCTTAACACAATAACAAAAAATGCCTCTAGATTTGTATCCAAATCACAGAATCACAGAATTGTAAGGGTTGGAAGGGACCTCCAGAGATCATCGAGTCCAACCCCCAAAAATGGACAGGATTCAGTTTGACGTAAAAAATTTACCATGAAATTAAGTAGCATTAATCCTAAAATCAGAGAATGTATGAGTGCTACGTCATATAAGAGGTTAGGATTGACATGAAGTAGTTTTCCCATACCACCAATGCTGGAAATCCCAAAGAAACTGCTATATCATAGCAGAATAAGCACACAAACTATTAGCACTTCTCAATGGAAAAATCAAACAAACAAACATTAGATCAACACAAAATCTTGTTGTTAAAAAAAGCCTAATATTTAAATTCATTCTTCTCCTAATTTACGCCAGAAATCTTAAGCCTATCATATTCCAGCAGGAGCCAGCAAGACTACCATTCTTCTTTAAAATATTCTGTATCTGCAGTTGTGCCTATCTTGGCTTGGTTTGACACCAGTTTTATCTTGCTGAAAATGATACAATATTCTGCTTTTATTGCAGAGTGGAGAACTAATGAGACATTACCAAGTTACTCTTTCATCATACTTGCAACCTTTCCAGCAGTGTAAGAATACTCTCAGCATTTAAAATATTCAATTCCTACATTCAGTCACTGAACCTACTCTAAAAGTGAGAAACCACACGCTGAAGTTTATCCATAAAAATATCTGACTTCGATCCTTATAAAAAGATCAATGAATCTATTTTTTGGCATTCAGATTCAAATGAGAAATATGCTACTATGCAAATAAGTTATCGCTTCTAAACATGCTATTTCAATCTTCAAAAGTTCTTCAGTGGCACTTCCAATAGAGGCTTGCACATCTGTAGCAGAGCACAGCTGTGATGTGAGATGAAGGATTAATGTCTCTCTCATATATTTGTCGCAAAGATAAAACAAGCAGGGTTTTTACCTCAACAAAATAGTTGACTAAACAGGATATACTGTGAAATAACCTAATCAGCATAGACTTGTTTTAATGGCATTATTAATAATAATAACTTGCAGTTAATCTTTAATAAACCTTTGGAATCTCTTTTGTCTTTTTTTTTTTCTTCCTGTTATAGAAGAAACCCAAAATAAAAGGCTTTATTATTAATTTCAACAGGGTGAATCATGACTCAGAAGTGCAACACAGATGTTTCAGTAAAACTGCGACAAAAACAACAAAGTAAAGCAATAAATAAAGCAATTTAAGGTACATACCAACACTCACTTAAAAATCAGAGCCCAAAATTACAACAAAAGAAAAATCAAAAGTAAATATTAAATACATTAACAGCTAATCATTTTGCTAGACATAAATACAATGCTGCATGTTTCATATCTAAATTAAACACAATTCATGCTCAGAGTTTTGAATACTTCTAAAATTTTACTACAAACCACAAGGTTTTGAGGTACTTCATAAATTTTATGTCTGTATTTCAAGCTTAAATAAAATCCACACTCTTACTCATTCTAACTTGAATGGATTACTCAGTACAACTTGGTTATGTTTGAAAGACTAAAAAGAAAAGGTTTTTCAAAGACAAATCTTAGAATCTCTTTGTATGTCACTGAGGGAAATAAGTGCTCTTAGCATTTAGGCAGGACCACTTACACATTCAAGAAAACAGTTCAATTCAGTATTGTTCTCTCTACACAGATACAACCTTTTCATTGAGCCTTCAGAATACAGCTTCCTGAGATTCACACCTTTTCAGAAGCATTCATCTTTAACAGTTGTTAGCTTTTAAATTCTGTCTTCCTTCAATGCAAACTTCCTGATACAGCAATACTGTGTTATATGAATATACTGACAAGCTGGCAAATACATTTACAATCACCAGGGTCTCCAAATGTAAGTTGGTGGTAAAGACAAATTTATTTACTATATTAATTAAATGGTCTATTTAACATGGAATATCAATTCTCTAATCACATCTCATTTGAGCTTCTTATTTCAATTAGCAACCCCAAAGTCTACTAGAGATCCTACTGTTCTAGGATCATTAAGAACGTTTCCATTTTCTGTCAAATGAGGGAGGAAAAGGCAGAAACTGCAACTACTCTCAGGAGTGGGCCCCTACCCTGCTTAAGAGATGATTAGGGAATAAGCAGCAGTAGTTCTCATTAGTTGCTTAGCAATGAAATGTCCCCCTATGAAAGAAGAAACGAACAATGCGAGAGGTGTTGCCATGCAAATGAGTAAATGAGTAGTCTTTCATCCACTCAAGGATAAACTGTCCTTCATTAAATCTAATCAATCTGGATTAAGACACCAATGAGTACCTTGCGGCCAGAGGGCAGAAGATGGAGAATCCACTGCACAGATTCTCACTGAAGTAGCAAGACAACACGTTGCTCATTTATATATAAGCACTGATATGGTATGTGTGTATGACAAATAGAAACAGAAGGAAAGCAGTTTTAATTCAAGCTGGCTTAACAATTCTTTTTTTTTTTTTAATATACTATTGAACCTTACCTTTTATATGTGTTGTAATATTCAAATTGCTAACAAACTATTCTGAAATGCCAACTGAATTACTGCTAATGATCAACAGCAAGTTTAATGTTCATAAAGACTTAAATACTAATCCATAGAGTAAGACATGAATAACGTGCTAGAGATGAGCATTTAATTGGTTTCCTACGTAACAAATCTGAAAAAAGCATAATTACATATACAGCCATACAGTCAACAAAAATACAACTGTTTACACTACCACTGGTATCAGTGCTCTTAATCTTACAAAAGTGGAGTTCTTAAATAATGAAATTTCATTACTGCTGCCTTAATTTTCAATCTCCAGGTCCAGTTTGCCACTCCTTCAGCCACAGATCCACTTCATTAGGTTCTCTAGTTTCATTTCCCTGCCACTCAATAAAAAGTTTTCCTGGTTTGACAAGTTTTTTTTTTTGTTGGTTGGGTTTTTTTTTTTTTTTTTTTTTTTTTATTTGTTTGTTTGTTTTGTTTTTGTTTTTTGCAAAGGACCAGATGGAGGAAGCAAGGGAAATGTTCTGGGGGGGTTTTCTTTCCTCCACATCAGATTATTCAATATGTCAAATTTAAAACTGTTACAAAAACATATGAATCAGAAGAGGGGCATCCAACTTTTTGGCTTGCCCAGGCTACATTGAGTGAAGAGAAATTGTCTTGAGCAGCATATAAAAAAAAAATTTAGCTAATGTATAAGTAAAGCAAATGTATTTTTAATATCTTTCATTAAAACAAAAATAGAGAGCAACAAAAACATAAAGCCAGTGGGTTGGATACGTATGAATTAGAGAGAAACAGAGAATTAAACCATCACAGAAAAAGAAAAGATCAAGAGAAAGGGAAACGGGGCAGCTCTGTAGTTAAGAAATAAAGATGACAGCAATGCTGGACTGTCCTTTTGCCAACTTCCAGATCTGACAAAAGACAACTCTTCTGCCTACAGTGCTTTTTATTAGTTGGTTAGCTTTTTAGGAGGTGTGGTTTGTTGTTGGTTTTGGTTTGTTGTTGGTTTTGGGGTGTTGGCTTTTTTTTTTTTTTTTGACAAATACCTGAAAGAATCCTGAACTCCACTGAGTATTCACACAAAAACTGATCACTTTTCAGTATACATTTAAAAGACCCATACAGATTTGTAACAAAAATGCTTACAATAAAATGCACGTCTCTAACTATGCCTTGATTAACTATTCCAAAATGTTATTCATACTAAGACAAATGCGCTGTTCCAAAAACCAGTTCCAACTCATAATTCAGTATGATGATAAATCTTACCTATATATTCACAAACGAAGACTACGAAAAAAGGAGTAACGAGATCATTTATGCCCTGAACATATCCACTGGCTGGGTGACGGATAGCCCAGATAAACAAAATTCTTTCAAAGATCTGAAAAAGAGTTAAAGAAACTCTCAGATAATTTACCACGTGGTGAGCACGTTTTAAACAAGACACTTGAAAAGTTCACAACAGACCTGATGTCACATAGTTACAAGTATAATAACATATATAAAAGCACACATCAACAATTACGTTCATAATTAACTGCCAACGTTAATTATGTTTCTAAGTTACTTTTTAAAAAAGCATTTTCAGGGTATTAGTACATGTTAAAACCAGACTTGCATGTAATTCAGTTACAGCAGAGCAGCAATTACTCACTGGAGCTTTTCCAGTGATACAAAATTCCTCTTCATTACACAGAAATATTAAATCATGCTTTCATGATCATATATCCCTTTGAAACAAGTATTTTCTCAATGTAATAACCTACTTGTTAAGTAACAGAAAGAAGTATTTAATATAATTAGAATTTTTTAATAACATGCCAAAAAATAAAGTCCTTAATAGCTATGCTTGCTTAATACTGCAGCACTGAGTTTTAGACTTCAGAAGCACATATACCAGTTAATAAAACATCAGACAAAAAAATAATCAGGAAATGTAGAAATAAGACAACCCTTTATCACATAAATATCAGCTCCTGAATTCCTTGAACCACATTTCTTAGGAAAAGCTCCAATGGCCACAGCATACACAATCTGACTATAGGATGGACAGCATGAGAAGAACACGAAGCAGGACAATCATAGAATTTACGGCCAAAGTAACTTAGGTCTGTGACAGACAGAATCTCCTCCTGACTGCTCACTTCTGAAAACAGTACACTGCTTCAGAAGGCCGCACATGAGCAGCACTGTGGAAGCCACAACATGCTCTGCCCTAATTATCAGTACTCAATCAAGGACAACCTTGTGAAACAAAGAAGACCTGATTAAAAAAAAAAATAAAAAAAAAAGGGTGCAGACAGGCAGGGAAGCAGAGCAGAGCCATGAGAGGTCAGCAAACAAAAGGACTACATCAGTTTTAATAGCAGGCTGCAGTACTAATAAAAAGGAAGAGAATTTGTAAGGGGAGGAGTCCCTCAGAGGAGACTGAGTAGAGTTTGCTACAAAGCCAGAAATCAATGATTTGAGAGATCTGCCCAGAATGGACACAATAAAGAGAGGAAGTTTACAAGTTTTCTCACTTGAAGCATTTGTTAGCTTCAGAATTGAATTACTCTAGTTTGGATTTAAATAAAACTTATCCTTTATCTTCAATCCCTTTTACAGTCATTTTCATGTAGGGAAATGATTAGGCATATCTGACTCGCATCCAGGTGTTTGAAAGATCCATTACAGGCTTCCATATGTGCTACCTGAAGCTGGAACACGTTTGTGCTTTTCCCTTTGAAAGTCAGTTCCAAGCATCAACATCCACCCTCCTGCCACATGCATTCAGAATCAACTTTCCTTAACGTGCCAGCTCCTAGTTTCCCTGGCACGCACAAAAGCAAAGTGCTGTAAATCCACAGAACAATGAAGATGGGCAACAGTAACAGAAGTGAAAAGCTTTTGTGGGTACTGAAAACAAAGCCCTAACGCATCATGCAACAACTAATGCAACAAAAGCCCAAGCTGATCCATTACAGCTACATCGAAAAATAAAACCACTGAGACTATAAGGGAACAGTTAAGAATCGTGCTGGGAACCATCCAACTTAAAACACAAGTGGGAAGTGACATCAGGTTGTTTTTTGGGGTTTTTTTTTTTTTTTGCTCGGTCTAGTTTCAGTTTTGAGGAAAAGATCAGGCAGAAACACAGGTATTCAATTGTGCATTCTCAAAAATATTCCCTTGCTCTCATTAGCCAAGAATCTTATTACTCAGCTATAAACTCTTACTTTTACGTAGTGGGATTAAAAAATATACAAATAATGAGGAAAAAAGAATCAGTAGATAACTATCAAAATACTCATGGCAGAAATGATACAAACAGTGCTTTCAAGAAGGCAAGTTAAGGCAAACAATTTCTAATTTACAATACCAACATTCCCTTCCCTTTCCTCAGAATCAGATAACACACAGATTGCACTTCAAACTGAGATACCCCTGGACTTCACAGCATTTTAAAAATCCAGATATGAAAACTAAGGTAAAGGGAGGGTTATTAATTTTTTTGGAACAGTAAGTTATTGAGCAGCAAGGATCACTTAGTAATTGGCATACCAGACTTAATATCCCCAAATGCATCTAATCAGAAATTCAACAAATATGCACTAAAATAGTGTTTTCAATTTCCTGCTCATTTTCATGAAGTTTCATTTACTGCTTTGAATCACAAAAAACGAGCACTGAATACCTTTAAGGCAGCCTGATTTAAGTTTCTATACAGTGTTCATCACTGTGTTCAAATAGCACTCATTAAAAAAAGTCACTTTCCCAAAAGGTTTCCTTCTTGATTTCCAAGCCAGCAACAGAAACTGGAATTACTTTTCTAGTATGAACCACCACATCTCAGGAGATGTCATTACCAATCAATTATTCTCTTTTCATTTTAACTCTCATTCACGATAACATTAAGAACTGTATTCATATACATAAGAAGAATCCATTAGCTTAAATGCAGATTTCTGAATTTCTTGTGGGTTTTGCCACCCCAAAGGAACTCCAAAACCCCTAAAGCTTTAATCATGAAAGGTCTATGAATTTGCTTTTTATTTCTCTTTAAATAACCAATAAAAGAAGTGAAGAAAATTTTATGAAGTAATTTTCAATCTTGTTTCCTCAAAATTACTTCTCCCAAATAACGCAAGCATAGCAGGGAAATAGGCATATACCATTCATTTCAACCTAATTCAATTAGAGACAATACCAGAATTGAAAATATATAAAATTATAGGCTACTGAATTTTACTATTCACATTAATTAAACCTACACCTACAGTCACTGATCTTTAAAATAAAGTATTCACAACAGAGAAGTCCAGCAGACTTGGTCAAACTATATGTGAGAAGATCAACAACCCTCTCCTCCTCTTTCAAGGGACTCCACTCAGAATCACAGAAAGGCCTGGGTTGAAAAGGACCACAATGATCATCAAGTTTCAATCCCCTGCTAAGTACAGCATCACCAACCACCAGACCAGGCTGCCCAGAGCCACATCCAGCCTGGCCTTGAATGCCTCCAGGGATGGGGCATCCACAGCCTCCTCAGGCAACATGTTTCTGTGTGTCACCACCCTCTGAGTTTTTGTAAAAAAGTTTTGCTCCTGGCTCAAGCATTACCATTCTGCTTGGCACCCTCCAATAACCCCCTCCTACAATCTACACAACTGCCATAAAAATAATCAGATTGATTTTAAAAGGAAGATCTATCTCATAATGAATTATTTCCATAAAATGTCAAATTCACAATAGTTTTCCTAAACTCAAAGATAAGAGAATTTCTTCAGTAGAATAATCTACGATAAGAGCTCCCAAACCTTAAAGGATTTTGACAGATACAGAAAAAGGAACCACACTATGAATTAGTTCCAAACACATACATGTGATTCAAATTCATTAAAAGAGTCACCTGAAACTCACGTTATTCAGATATAATTCTTACCTCCGTTACTTTGGGCTGAAGTCTTAGAACTTCAGGGCTCATGCGCGGGATATCTATATGAATCTAATTAGACAGAAGCAAGAATACTGTAAAAAGAGCCAACAGCACACTTTTTAAGTAACAAAAAAAATAGACAAACTTACAGTTTTACACTATTAGTTATAATCCCACTGTATTATTATTTTAGAAATAACATGGATTTAGTTCAAAGCTATAGGACCAAATACTTAAGTCATTATTAATTTAAACTATTAACTGGGAGAAAAAAAAAAAGAAAAGGAAACCATTATTTTCTTTCACATTTTAAGATCCTTACACTAAAGCTGATTGTTTGCAAACTGTAGTTATATCATCAATACTCCTTGGCTCAGTGCAACTATGCCTAACAACATAACTGCTACATATGTGTAAAGCCATGTGCAACCGACTACTGCACACACATTTAATCTGTCCTAAGGAAGTCTAAGGTAAGGCTGACTGCTCAAGTCAGTACTTTGTGATGCAAATCATTTATTTTAATACAAAACTTCAAGAGAAGTTATCTTGCTTATCTGGAGAGGCAAGAAATTTGGACACTCTTCAGCTAATTACTTATCATACAGTTTCAACTTCTTAAGCAGGAATATGGAGCCAGTAAGGAACAGTCAGTGTGGTACTATCTTCTCAGCCATTTGAAGGAGGGCCAGAGGAAATCTCTATTCCTCTTAAATGGAACAGAATAAATGGTATAGCCACAAGCATGGCATGACAAAAGCTAACATGTTAAGAAATCTACTGTACAAACCAAAGTATTTCATATTTTGAGAAAGACTTAATTTGGCTTCCAAAATTTAGGAAAGCAACTGATTAGACCAGTTGATTATCAAGTAAGCTTAAGGAAATAAATAAAAGCAATAGCAAATTTCAAAAACAATCTCTTCAAGCTCCTTAACAGATCTAACGTTGGTAAGAAGTAATTCAGTATTTGTTTTACCTGTCTATAGGTATCTTGATGACTCTCATCATTTCTGGAGTCATAGTATTGTTCAACAAATGCAAAATACTCTTTTCGTTTCCTTTGTAAAGTGCTTTCTCTTCGGTCCACATTTGCAGGAAGATAACCCTGAAAAATAAAAAAAGAAGAAATGAAAAAGATCTTACTCTGCTTCACAAAAAGGACAGTTAGCATTTGATTATATGCAACGGGAAAGCTAATGAACAAATGTAGTACAATGCAATCCTATTTTGGTCTGAATAATACCTCAGGAAATCAGTTTTCTAATCATTGTAACTGAATACAAAAGTTCAGAAACCAAGACCTTACAAAAAAAAAAAAAAAAAAACATTTTTTTAATAATACATTTCAAGTCTTTCATCTTTCCAAGCAGTTTCTCATCAAGAATTCTAAGACGTTTGCCTTCCCAATAAAAAAAGTTCAAAACAATTTCAGAGAAATGTGAAGCTACTTGAGTTCATTAAGTTCTGCATCCCCACGTGGCCCTTATTTCAGGAATTTTATTCAATTTTTCAATAAATGCATACTTGAGTTGCTCTGAAGTATGAATGACACTTACAAACATACTTGTTTAAATTATAGTTAAAACCATAATATGATGGTGTATTTACTGAAAAGCCTCAAATATTCTAGCTACTTTAACTCTCTGTTTCAGTTACAGAAATAATAATTTCAAGTTTTCATTTCATCTAAAGAGGTTATGAAAAGTTTCAGCGCAAACTGGACTCTTGGATATAAAGCTCATTAGTACATACTGCCTTAGTTGTTTCCTAAAAGTAGTTTATAAACATTACTTTCCACAAGGTACAGTCATGCTAAGGAATTTGTATGTCAGATATGCAGTTAATACGTATCTGAATTGTCCTTCAATGAGCTCATGTCCAATCTACCAAAGATCCCATCCTCCCACAAAAATCCATTCTCATTTTCTTCTGTCCAGTTTGATCTCTATTTCTAGGCTCTCAACCTACTGCCACTTCAAAACAGTGTCAAATGACCATGTCATCATTTTAAGAAAGGAACTACAACTGCTATTAAATGTTCTTATTACATAAATTGAATGTACTAGAAGGATCATTATTCATGTTACTACCTGCTGAAAGGTTTCTTCAGCATTCAAGAATGGCTAATGTTTTCCCGTGTGTAGCTTGATTTCAAACATAATATGGCAAAAAAAAAAGAAAGTCAATTCATATTTAACATACGTGGCAGACTTGAAAAATAAACTTTGGAAAAGAATCTCTGTAAACCTAAATGGCTTTAATAGAGATCTAGCCACCCAAGGAAAAAAGATTAATATCTGCTATTCATATCAACTTAAATTATTTCTTGCCAGTATTACAGAAATTCTCCTTTCACGTTTTCAGGCATCATCATACTAATAGTAATCAGTAAAACAAAGGAAGCAAGTTTGTTTTTTTTTTTCAACCAAGAGTAGTCTTACTAAAAATAATAATAAATTAAATCCTCATAACATCACAGAACATTCAGAGGAATCACAAAGAAGCTGTGGCTGCTCCACCCCTGAAGGCACCCAAGGCCATGTTTGGTGGGCCTGGCATCCTGAGCTGCTGGGTGGCAGCCAGCTCACGCAGCAGGGCTTAACGGCGATGATCTTTCAGGTCCCTTCCATTCCAAGCCATTCTATGATGTTAGAACTGCAGCACGTGCTTGCACTTGAACAACGTGCCCTAGCCCAAGTAACTAATTTGATGCTATGCATTTAGCTATCAAAACGACTTTCTTACTCAGTCCTTAACATGACAAGTAAAAACGGATTTAGGGTAAATGTAATGTGCTACAATTTCTGATTCTACAATAGAATCAAACACACTGAGGATAAATGCCTGGATTTCATTACTCTCTTCCAACAATCCAACATCAAATCCCATTTCTACACCGTTCTGCCAAAAACAGTAAAATTAAAACCCACACACTAGAGTATCAATTGCTTATGTAAATATCTTTGTACTAAAATAACTAAAAATATGCTGTATTATAATTCCTTCTTATAACATGACAAGAAATTAAGCACAAATATTACATTCTAGATGGCTTAACACATACTTGCTTTAGCAAAACCATTTCTTTTAAGACGTACTGACTTGCATCTGATTCTGGCTATTTTTAAATTGCATCCTCTTAACTTTTGCCTCAAGATTCAGACTGACACTTAATATCCTGTCCCAGTGCTCTGAACTTAGTTAAATATTGAATTCTGCTTCACATTTATTCTCAACAGTTTGATTTTTTTTTTTCCTGTAGGATATCTTAGCTCCATTAGAAAAGAATTTATTTGTGAGATCAAATGTGATTGTTCCAAGGATACCAATATTTTCTCAGCAGACTTTCTGCCATTACTCTGTTTTGAAGACTGAAGTCATCTTTCAGTAGGACACATCCTGTTTCCCATTCGCTTTACAAAATTAAGTTTTATTTTTAAAAGTAGATAAGGATGGCAAAATACCATCAGGGCATAAATTGGTGGAGGGTTTATCTATCAAATTCCCTCCAAAGGCAGCCATAGCTGCTATTCAAAACAACATTGGGCCTGAACAATTCTGCTTGTTCTCTAGGGATGCGATGCCTGGTGGTTTTTTTTGTTTGTTTGTTTGTTTTCCTTATACTTCAGATATAAATCATGTAAATTTTCAAACTGTTAACAGTAAATGTGATAGCAGTGGCTTTTCAGCACTACATTGAATTTCATATCTTTCTCCTTGAAAAAATATTTTAATCAAATATTTTAACACTATTATTTGGAACTTAACCTACCCTTCAGCCTCAGCTTAATCAGGCTTCAAAGTCAGTTTTGAGTAAGTTGTAAATTTCTGACTGAATATTTTACAATAGACATCCTAAATTTCAAAAAATAAAATAAAACTGTCTAATGTTGGACAACTTTAGAAGCAGAACTAAAATATATTGTACAATGCCCACTTAATCTCAGTTAGCACTGAATATTTGCCATTAAGAAGCTGCATCTACATTTTGAATCGGTGGAACTAAGCTGCAAATTTAGTGGAACTCATTAGCAAGACAGACTCTTTCAGTCACTGGAAATCAAACTCAACGTGAAGTAAATACTTCACATTCCCTGCTGAATTTATTCTATAAAAAGCACAGCTATTTAAGTCTACTCTCTGAAAAATTCAATAGTGTTAAACTGTTGTGTATATAACTCAGAATTTTAAAGAGTTCTTAAATGCATGAAGATTTGCTGATAAAGTGTCTTTCACAGTCTCCAGAGAGCAGACAGCACGAGATTTTTGCTTCTCTTTAATACAAACATTTTTGCAAGTTCTCTCAGCCTTGTACAAAGAAACAGCTAACATGAACAACCACTTACCATGACAAGTTTTACAGCTGAAAAGACTGATACCAGAAATATTCCTGCCAGGAATACACAGTATTTTTGCAACAGAGCCCTTCATAAATAACAGCACAAACAGTGAAATAAAAAGGTTCACTTCTGCAACATCAAACCCAACAAACCCCATGTTCGCGTAAGCTCCCTATGCTGCCTTGTCTAAAGCACTCAAGTGTGGGGTTTTTTTTTGCTGCTCCATGGTATTTCAATCTGCACCCAAGCTACTGCACTTCCAAACTCCTCCCACCTCCAATGCGGAACCCCAGATGAGGTTCTGAGCCAGCACTCAGCAAGGCAAAAGCAAACAAGTGATCAGCTTTTCAAGCAGCTTGGTTCCCTCAATTGACTCAAGCCCAAGAGGAGGAGATCCAATGCCACAAAGTAACTGATCGCAGCTGTTTGGATTTGTTCACCTGAAACTAATGTAAAAAAAAAAAAAAAAAAAAAAAAAGAAAACTAGCCAAACCCAAGCTCCTTTCACACCTTTTCCTCAATACAAAGCTAATCCTTCCTGCGGAGAGTCTAGTACTTACTGTAACGTCAAGCCAGATGAAAGCCTTCTGTGGGACACAGATAGCCTTTGCTTCCTCACTGCACGCCTATTTTCAAGAAAACTGTAGGAATTCACTTGTCTTTCAAGTCTCCAGTGTTGGCTCAAATCTGGTTGAAAGAGGCTACTTATCACATAAGTCCTGCTTTCACAGAAAGCCAGGCTGAAAATAAAAGTACACAGCTGGCATGATTTATTACTACTTCTCATTCTCCTCCTTTCACTTTGACAAATTCATCTTATAATTGAGCAAAGAACAGAATTTTTATTACAGTTCAGCAACAAGACAATGCTTTCAAGTATTACTGACAGATTACAACACAGGCAAAAATATCTGCAGTTCCTGAAGAAAGCCATTACTGCTAAACAAGAAGACAAAAGTAAAACTTACCGAAAGCAGCTTCCATGCAATGGGACGAACTCGTTTGGGAACTCCAGACCAACTCAATTTCCGTAATTCTTCTATTAAAAGAGAAATATTTTATGATAACTAAAAAAAAAAAAATTATTCTCAATATACACAGATATATTCAAATTAGCAAAAAGCTGTTTATATCTTATTATGAAGTCCAATGAAATCAAATTATATGGCAATTCTAAAGAATTAATAAGACAGTGGATAATTACTTCCCGTAGGGATAACTGTGATAACAGGCACTGTGTGATGAGGTAGCTTTTTGAATTACTGCCCAGTTGTTGTTTTTTTTTCTTTTAAATATACTTGCCATATATTAATATGCAAGACAGATTCAGCTTTATTGCATAATAACTCATGCAGATCCGAATTAAGAATGAGATTTGCAGTTACATAAGCAGAATATACTTCATGTTTGCACGTTGGAATTTAGTTCAGCGTTATGTTTTCATTCTGCATGCTGCATTCCTCTCTCAAAAGCTCTTCATCAGACAGCACAGCCAGCTAAAGCAATCTGCGAGATTTCACACATTTTTTGTGAAATCTGTTTATTGTGGAGGAAAAAAAAGTTACAGAAAAATCATTGATAATGTAAAGACAAAAGATGCCTTAAAGTGTCCCTATGAAACAATATTCTTTAGGTATCTACTTCAGGTAGTAGCTCTTCTTACTTGGAATAGAAAATCAGGGTAAAAACAAGTTCAAATTATTAACACGCCAAAGAACACAGAATAACAAAATTATGTATTTCTTTTAATATATTTTTTCCAATTAGTTCCGTATTTTTAAACTCACTATCTATATTCCAGTGAATATGTTTTCCAGATTCTGTACTTCAAATAAGGTTTTAAATAAAAAAAAGCACAGAACAAAGTAATTACAATAAGAACTTGTCCAGTGAGTGTATTCTGTAGTTCTGTTTTTAAAGTAACAAATTTGTATCTTTATAATAGAAGAAAAAATTCAAGGAGAACAAGGTGATACTGTGTTAAAGCAAGAACACACAAATCAAGGTGTTTTGGTTTCTTGTTGTTGTTTGTTTTGTTGTTTTTTGTTGGTTTTTTTGTTTGTTTGTTTGTTTTTTTACTATCAATACAAACTTCATTTAGAGGTATATTGTATACAACAGCAAAATAAGTAACAATTTAGGAATAGCATATCAAGCATCACTAAAAGATAAATTAAACCTTGTGCAAACCAAAGACTTGAACATCAAATATCAGAAGTGTAACAACAATACAACAAATGTGAAGTGACTTATTTGACTTCCAACAAGCTGAAGATTCTACAGCCACAGAAAAGTATCTTCAGCACCCATTAAATGCTGAGGCCCAAAATCCTGAGCTCCCCTAATGATTTTTGTACCCCTTTATACTTAAGCATCAACATGAACAAGAATACGCACTGGAAGGAAAAAACAAACACAAAAAGTCCAAACGTTCCCTGCCTTTCTATAATCTAAAGGCTGTAACAAAAACTATGTCCGGAAAAATAAAATCCTACTCAGTTTCACAATGACAAAATAAAGTCAGTATATTGACAACATTTAAATACACCAGAGCTATTGAAGACACAAAAGATTCAACTCAATGCAGTTATTCCTGATGTCACACCACCTTTCGCCAGCTTGGCTGTTTTCTATCAGTAACACTGAAATATCACAGAATGGCCAGGGTTGCAAGGGACCTCAAGGATCATCAATCTCCAATCCCCTGCCACATGCAGGGCCACCAACCTCCCCATTCAAGGCTAAACCAGGCTGCCCAGGGCCTCATCCAACCTGGCCTCGAACACCTCCAGGGACGGGGCATCCACAACATCTCTGGGCAGCCTGTTCCAGCACCTCACCACTCTCTCTGTAAAGAACTGAAATACTGCATTACTGGCAAGGCTTCTAAAACTGAAGTCTAGACAACAGATTTTGCAGGCTGTTTTGTTTGTTTGGCGATGTTCTCCCCCCACTAAGCTTCATTATCTTCATTTAACTGAACATTTTGCAATAACGTCTCAACAAAAAGTTTTATCTTGAGGGTTTTGCGTTGTTTTTTGTTTTTTATTTGTTTTTTTTGTTTGTTTGTTTGTTTTGTTAGGGTTCTTTTCAGTCTCCTAATAACAAATTTAATTCTAAGGTAACTAAGAATTTTAAGGTAACTAATTCTAAGGTTGCACCACAGGCAGTTTTGCTGCCACATCTCTCTTCTTTTACCTTCTTTTACCCACATTTCACCTTCTTTTACTTTTACCTTTCTTTTTTGAAAGAAAATAATCAAATGTGAATGTGATTGTAAACACAATTATTCTTTGAATGTGTTTTGTTTTAAAAAGATTTGTCTCAACCTAAAAAAGAATTTCATCTTAGTGCTTTCCTTATACTACAATATAAAATCCATTCATTTTTAACTATCAGCTTGAGAGTTACTGAGTAAAACTATTGTTTCTATTACTTCTCCCTCTGAACTATACAAAAAAAAGAACAAAGACAAGAATCTAGGAGTTTTTGTCCACTTGGCAACTTACAGTAGAAATGTATTATTCTTCCATGGCTTAATGAAATAAATACATACAAAGTGTATACGTTGTATCAAAAATCAGGAAAAGCAGTGAGAGTTGAAGCTAAACATAAGCAGAATCATCATATGCCTTCAAAAGCATGCAGTACTTCTGAGGTAGAAGAAACCCTAAAGCACGCTTTTTACAAAACCCCAAGGAATCCCAGCAAACTCTTCCCTTGTTCTTCATATATAGGATTTTATTGGCACTGGAAAACCATGGGATGTGCAAAAGAGCAGAAACACCAAAAAAAAAAAAAAAGTGATACTACAGAGTTACAGTGTGAGACTGCTAAAGTAACAATGAAAGCAGAACTTGAACAGACTATCAACACTGATTAAGAGGGTGAAGTGTAAGTTGAAAGTATTACATCACAGGCTAGCACAGCAACTACACAGGAAGCACGCTGTCACTGAATACAAAGGATTCAAAGGGAAACACACACACACACACACGTAAAATAAGCAAATTAATTCCTCCAATCAGAAGTGATTCATGAACGCCGATACTAAATTTCCTGTAGCAGTACTCAGGATCATACATTTAAAGATAATATTTAAAAGAAGGGCTGATGTTAAATAGTTTTAAAGGAAAAGACTACTGGATGTCATGAACAATGGGAAAAGAGCCACAGATGGATTCTGAAGAAAACCCAAGAATGCACAAGATAGGGAAGAAGAACAAACAAAAAAAAGCACACCAACAGCTCTGCCATGACACACAGCAAGACTGTGATACAGAGCACAGCTGGAAAGGAACAAGCTTCATTAAGTATAGTTGCAACGAAAAGCAGATGGACTACTGAAAGAATTAAAAAAAAAAGAAATCAGGAGAAGATGAAAAGCAAGCAGCCATTTTAAAACAGCAGTCTGAGTACCTTACCATTTGGAGCAGGCTTTTTGTTTCTCCTGGATTAGTACTGAAGAACTAATTTTTTTGAAAGGGGAGACACAGGGAAGAGTTGGTAGGAAGCAGAAAAGCACAGTAATAATTCAACAAATAAAGTATTACATTACGGTGGTATTAAGAAATCATCTTCAGAAGATTTTGATCTTTGGCCCTATACAGAAATCTATGCAGTAAGCCCAAGTTAAAACAAAGTCTTTGCATTCCAAAAAGCAGAAACACTCAGCTTTGTAACAGGTGTTAAAGGCAAACTGTAAATTCCTATTCTACAGTTTAAGACCTTACAGTTTTGTTAATTTTGCTTAAGCAAGCAGAAGACAGAATTATTAATCTGATTTACATGCAATTCAATATCCATCTCATTTCAGCGTGAATCACAGAATCATAGAACAAGTTGGAAGAGACCCACGAGTACCACCACTCCCGGCTCCGCAAAAGACCATCCACGAAAGCAGACGCTGCATCTAAGAGCAGCATCCAAACATTCCTCAAACTCCAGCAGCTCCGCACCATGCCCACAGCCCTGGGCAGCCCGTTCCGTGCCCACCGCCCCCTGGTGCAGACCCTTTCGCTCACCCCCAGCTGCCCCTCCCCTGACGCAGCTCCATGCCGTTCCCTCGGGCCCTGTCGCTGTCACACAGAGCAGAGCTCAGCGCTGCCCCTCCGCTCCCTGTGAGGAGCTGCAGCCATCAGGCCTCCCCTCGGCTCCTCAGCTCTGGGCTGAGCAAACACAGGGAGCTCAGCCGCTCCTCACACACCCTGCCCTCCAGACCCTTCCCCATCTTCATATCCCTCCTCTGGACGCTGTCTAATAGCTTTATGTCCCTCTGAAGCTGTGGCACCCACACTGCACCCAGTGCAGGAGATGAGGCCGCGCAGTGCAGAGCAGAGCAGGACAAGCGCTCCTCTTGCCTGCTGGCAGTGCTGGGCCTGCTGCAGCCCAGGGTACGGTTGGCCCTTTGGGCTGCCAGGGCACACTGCTGGCTCTTAATTTGTCATCAACCAGAACCCCAAACCCCTTTCTGCAGGGCTGCTCTCCAGTCTATCATTCCCCAGCTTGTACATACATCTCGGGTTGTCCTGTTTCAGGTACAGAACTTGGCACTTGCTCTCATTAAACTTCATATAATTGGCAATTGCCCAGCCCTTTAATTTGTCAAGACCTCCCAGCAAGGCCTCTCTACCCTCACAGAAGTCAAGATTGCCACAACAGGCCTGGAACAGGCATTAACACAGTGATTCCAGGATTCTCAACACATCTATCCCAGTGTTCCCTTATCAGCCAAGAAACACCACACTCAAGTCCTCCTGACAGCCAAAACAAGTTTGATTCACACAGTATGGTCTTAACAGGTTTGGTTTTATCGTCAGTACCAGATGGCCAATAGGTACTCCCCCAAGAATACCTGGTCAAATGATTGCTTCCTTTACCCCCTTTTGCTATTACTTGATGTAATCATCCTTCTACTTCACCTTTCTCTAACTCAGACTTGTCTTAAATTAACATACCACACCAATTACTTCATCACCCAGCAGTCCCAGTCTCACTACACTGTACCTAACTTTGTTACTTCTGCCATGGTCACCCAGGCATAGGAAAGGACAATGTTACAAAACCAGCAAAGCAACTCACTGTTCCCTCCAAGTAATGGCATTGTTTGGATATTTCTCACATAATTCTCCCTAAATGATTCATGAACGACCATCCCCATGTGGTGCTAGTGACAATTTCTGTCATACTCTCACACAGTGGTTGTTTTGTTCAGCAGTTTCTCACACCACATCCAGCAGCTCTTCATGTCCTAGTGAATTAGCTCAGTCTCAGACCCAGGCACAGTCAGCAGCTTGGGGCTGCAGACAAGCATTCAACACATCTGCAACAAGTTTCTGTTCTCACCAGGCTTTGGTATCAAGCAAATCCCTGAGCTACTAAGCAGAAAACCCTAAGTAACAGTGTTGCCGGCCATTTTCTTCTGAAAGCCAATAGGGCAGAAAATCTGTCAGAGCAAGCAGAGGCAAGGTAGGCAAACATAAACAATATGAGAAGTATGGTATTTTGTGTACTTCATGAATAAAAAGAGAAAATCTGCCTTAACTGAATACAACATCTAAAAATCACACATGCATTTCCTCTCTACCTTGGAAAATGATAATAAGCTCCAGCGTTAGCTTAATAATAAGGGCCTTAAGTCTTCAAAAGCAAGTGGTCTCCAACTGTGCATCATCACAACACTCCACCAGTCCTTGTGCAGTATTCATGAATACATTTGTTTCACCTCTTATGACTTATTTGTGTTACTGGTGAGCTGACTGAAAGGAAACAGATCCTGTGCATTAATTTACAGCTTTTTCACAAAATCGCTTCACTAAAGCTTCAAGTTTATCTACTGATACAACACACTATTTACTAATAAGTAATAAGCATAGCACATACAGTAAATAGAAAGTAGGCTGCAACTGTGAAACTGTATTGTTTTTATGCAATTTCTCATTGTCACTCTATTGCATTAAGCTCTCTAATACTTCACACTACTATTTTTTTCTCCTCCCTCAACTCTATTTCAGTTCCAGTAGAAATCTAAGAACCCAGCACAGAAATGGGTACCAATCTCTAAAAACAATCCCACAACTGCAAAGAATGTAAACAATTTTTGCAAACAATGCAAAGAAGTAAAAATATATATATAAAAATTAAAAAATACAAGCAAAAAAAAAGGTAAGTCTACTGTCAGAATGAGATAATGCAGAGCATATGAAATCAGTGACAAATAACAAAGCACAAATATACCACATTCTGTTAGGTAACTCATTTAAGACCAAAGGTTGGAACCATGCAAACCATGAACTGAAATACTGCTTATTTGAGTCAGACTATAAATAGAAATTCGGATACAGCTGAGCTTTCCTTGTATGTTCAGAACCACGCAAGAATAGTTTTAAGAGTTAGAAATATTACACATCTTCAAATGAAGCATCTGCTTCAAAAATAACAATAAATAAATGCTTGTAGTCCTCACTGAAATAACATTCTTTAAAGAGAAAGGAGAAACAGTGTTATGTCTCACCAAGTTTTAAGAGAAGCCAGTTTTGTTCCTGACACTATTCTGCAATGAACACAGATCTCCTTCAAGTAAGGAGACCTTCGTCTTACAGTTCCAAACAATAACACACATACCCTATGATATCGATTTTCACAGGTCTTGCTCTTTCTCAAAGCGGGAAAAAACATACAGGAAGGGCTACACACTTCCAGTTTACAGCACAGCACTTAATTTGAAACAGATCCTTGGAATAGTCCTCCACAGCATAGAAGCAAAAAGCTCCCCACATCCTTCCATGCTGAACATAACTGTTTATGATCCTCTGCCACAGCATTCTCCTCTCTGGGTGCTCCTTTACACCCGGATTGTCTGCTGGGCCTACAAAACGTTTGGCTGTGTTCCTTCTCCAAACATATTTGGGAAAACAATCACCTGCTACCTTTAAACATTCTGCAAGGTGTTTCTCTCAAATTTTTCTAGCAGGGTTTCCCTGCACTGACAGGACTGATACTCTGTTCTACTCCCCTTATTTGACACAGAAATTAGCTTTTTTGGAGGCTGTCTTCTTGCATTTGATAATCTTTACTATCTTAAAATTGATAATCTCTACTTTGTTGTCATGTCATAGAAAATCCTTCTGAATTTCTCTCAAGGCTTTTACTTCTGTTTTTGCTTCCATAAGTGGTATGGTAATTGCTTTCAGTACAGGACGTTAGAAAGATGATTGCACAATGGATATTTTAGTTTCATCATACAACATTAACCCATGGTATGTAATAACCCCATTTTTGTGCAAACAATGGCTGCTGTTCTATTTTATAGTCTTCCAAAATTCCAGAATCTCAGGTTATTCCAACAATGTACAAAATTCTGGTCATAATTTTTCATTACAGCAAGCTCAACAAGCATTCTCCAACTGACAAATAGCACACATTACAACTGAAAGAGGTTATGCATGAATTCTTACCAGGTGTAGCAGCAAGCTTTCATGCTTATTACCCAAAAAGCATACAGTCTGACTCCTGTGCATCGCAATTGTTAAAGCATCATTTCACATTATGCTTTCCCTTGAAGGTTCAACACCATCCAAACAGGAGAGGAAAAAAAAAAAAAAGGAAAGAAAGAATAAAAGAGAAGTCCTGTCCTTCCCAACAAAAGCAAGGGGAACAAAAAAGATACTCTAAAGCCACTCAGCCTTAATACGGTTATTGCAGCATACAATAAACATGCCTCTAGTAACAAGAAAAGAACAAACCAGAGCATATATACAAAATACCATTTTAGATGAAAAACTGCAGTGAAGTTAGGTTCTAACAACACTATTACATGAATTACACACATGCTTTATTTGAAACACATGCATAAGATGTGCTTTATCCTTAAAAATTTCCCATCAGATCACTTTGTAATTTCAAATGATAACATGTAATTGAAGTACCTGCATTCATACTCCACTTAAGATCTATGAGTCTCCATTAAAAAACAAGCTAGGAAGTACTAAATCATTATGATCATTATGTTTTTATCTCAGAACTAAAATACTATGTACCAGTCTGCAAGATGGCACTTCACCACAATATTTTGATCCAGGTTGCGTTAGCTTTTCTTTTAAACACTTGGTTCTTCCCTTTTCCTTTTGTCTCCTATTGAAGACTTTCTCATCAAGCAGTGCTAAGTACTTTCATATTCTCCAGTACCTTGAAACCAAAAACCCATCTGAAGTTATATAAAAGTAGTGAAGCTAATAAGACAACTGAAGTTGCATTCTAAGTATAATAAATGATAAAATCACTTCTTTTTAAAACACACAAGTTTCATACTGGCTAATACATAACACAGAGAGCATTCAAGGGAGCACACTCATAGAAATTAATTGGTCAAGAACGCAAAAGAAACACCAAAATAAAGTCAGAAGCAGAAAATAACTCCAAGAAGGTATTATGCAAAGAAAAAAGCCATTCATTGAGACATCTGAAAAGAACGTGTTTCCATCATCTGAACAAGAAACCAGAAAAGCACTGTTAGAAAACAGTTAAGATATTGTTCTATAAACAGCCTTGACACAACTGAAGTCAAGATATTAGCTCCCATGACATCCCATGCTGAACCCCTTCTGACATACAACAAATACTCTGTGCATGCTCGAGCATCCAGCCTTCAGCAGTGCCACCAGAGCTACGTGGCTCCTGATGGCCTCCGAAGCTCAGTACCCTGGGACACATCTCAGCTTCAAAAATACTTGAGAATAGTATAGCTATTCATAGCTGCTTTACTACAGATAGCACGTATCTGGAAGCAAACATACAAAAAGGCTGGAAAAGTGAAGCGCTGCTTTTCTAACCTGCGTCAGCTGTCCCCACGGTGAAGCTGTTTCCCCTCCAAACCATCCACCAAAATTCTTATTTCCTTCCTTTCCTGAAAAATATCGCCCTGTCCCCCAAATATGACATTATTCCAACTGATTCACAAAACAGAAGGATGGATGTCAATGAATGGTGCAAAAATAACAAGAATGAATTCCAACTGATGTAAAGACACCAAAAATAACGTGTTAAGAAGAAGCAGGCAAACTGAAAGACAAAGTCAGATGGCACAGTTGAAACAACAGGCCTACCAAAATACTCCAGCTATTTCATTCTTACCGTTAGTCCTCAACATTTTAGCTTTTTTTTTCCCCCCTCTCCTTATTTTGGTAATACTAGAACACCAACCCATATTAACATCAAAGGACTTAACTTTAGCAAGTACATCTATCTCAACTTAGCTTTCAATATTCATTCATGGCTTCACATCTCAACATTTTCACCCCTTTACATGGCCAGCCTGACTTCATCAAGAAATTAATCTCTCCATAACTTAGAGAAACAATTCTGCTCAGAAACAAGTGTCGTGAGGTCTTGGTTTTCTCAGTAATAGCACATTAGTAAAATGCCTTTAAAAATTAAGATTTTACAGTACAGCAAGCTCCAAAACTATAATTGGAATCTAATCACATTTAGACCATTAACAAAGAGTATTTCAACAGCATTTTAAAAGAATAAAAGGTAACTATATGGACAAAGGGTTAAACAATAACCAAAGGAAGGGAAATTAGATACAGTACATAGAATAAAATTCACAAATACTGGCTTGATGTTAACACGTAAGCTTTCTTTTATCAAACAAATTCCAAAAAGCAACAGCCTAACTTCAGATTTTAATCATTACTTTTTGCTGTCTTGAGCACAGCAGTATAGCAGCACAGATGCGATGGTGTAGCTCTCAAACTTGGAAATTCATGTCTTGTAAGAAGCCTACACGACTGAGCACGTACACCTCACAGTCAGCAACCCTTCAAATCAAGGTATTAGGAGAAATCCATCCTCAACCAACATTTGGAGAGCACCAAGGAAATGTACTTATATTAGAAACTTGTTCTCTATTTAATATCTAATTAAGCATTAAATTATTTGTCATTGGTTGAAAGGTTAGATTATCCCTATTCAAAACATAATTTCAATTTATTGTCATTATACTAACTCCTTTCCCATATAGACTTGCCAGGGAATTAGTTGTCACAGTTATGAGCTGAAAACACGCTCCCCAGCACACGATTTCTTCAGAGCTTTAATGCCACCTACAAATTAGGCATATATTTTCAATTAAAATAGCACTGCAAAATATCCTTGCTTCAATAAAATTAACGTTTTCTCAAAATTCCAGAATATTGAAGTAACTTATTTTATTATCTCCAAAATGAGCAGCTCCAAAAAGCTCTCACCACAGACAAGACAACGTGCTAAAGGTGCAAGTACAGAAATACGTTTAACCTACTGGTTCAGAGTTGAAATTAGAGCAATATTTGTAAAACTCTTCATGAAAACTGTCTCACTCTCTTCACTTTCCGAAGCAACACTGTGAAGCCCCATTAGTGCATTCTCTTTGAGCTGACCCATCATTTTAAATAATTCTGTGACCAATCAGTGCATTTATAAAGCCCCACAAACTCTACACCAAAAATCATCTCTCCATTTGCTACCACTATCCAACTGGCACTTCTGCCTGTGAGACAGCATTTAATTTGCAGAAACGCTGTTGAGATTGGAGGTCTTATTATGAAGGGATAATAACACTTTTATATAAATGTCTCAAATTGGCATAATTAATTTCATTTTAGAAAAAAATGTTTTTATCTGGTAGTACAATACATTCAAGCACATACTTGTTCTCTCTGAAGTTGAAAATGTTTCGAGCAATTATTCTAAAGGAAATCTTATGACACTGTGCTTTTAGACTAGCTTATGTAAAGATTCTTCATATTCCATAAATATTTCACAGGGCATTATACAAAGAAAACACATCCTTTACAGACTTTCTAACCCCAGGAGCTATTACTGCATCTACTATCCATCACAACAAACAAACACATAGGGAAACAACAAAGTCTGCAAGTATTTCTCTTGGAACTCCACGTTCATCATTCTACCAGTTACAAATAGATAAATAAAATAAATCATGAGATATTAAAGGAGTTCTAAACTTCCCTATGTGCATTATTCATTTTTGATACAGCTGTTATTTCACTGAGGTTACTGTAATCGGCTACACGAAGCAACGGCCTGCATCAACAATTTCACAATAGATATGATAAACTAGATTTACATGTTTTATGTCCCTATAACACAAATTCCTTGGATAATTTAACTACACAAAGCTGGAAAATTCTTTCAAGATCACAGATTCATGGAACTGTAGCTCCCCCAACCGCACGTTATAATGCAGGCAGAACATATAGAAAAAAAGCTTTAATAAAGGGCTTGTTATTACTATGGCAACCACAGCAACTGGTTTCTAAAATGAATAATAGCTCTGTTAGGAGCTTCATTAAATTTTTTTTCAGACAAACACTGCCCTTCATCTTCTCAATGGAACAAAGAGTTATTCTGAATGCATGTGAAAACCAAAAAATAAAGTCCAAGCGAATGTTCTAAATACATGCTAATACCCTTCTTAGGACCTTTGCTAGAAGGAAGCAAGAAAGCACAATTTGTTAGGTATTTTTTGTAGAGTTGGAGGAGCAGAAGATGAGGTTCGTGCTAGAATGTAAGAGAAAGCAAGTGAACAGAAGATTAGGAAAACAAAGACAAATTTAAGAGTACTAAACCCACTAAGGAATAAACTCAAGAGTTGAAGACATAATGTAAATACTGAGTCTCAGAAATAGTACACTTACCCACAAGAGTTTCTCCCACTTAAAAAAAATCAGAACAAAAACCTAAGAGTTACATACCTCCTTTCTATTTCCCTCGGTACCTTTGGCTAAAGAAGAAAGCTGCTGATAAGCGCTACAGAATAAAGAGGATCCTGCCCATGCAAAGAATCTCACCTGCAATGTCTAATGGGCTAGAGCTACACTCTTGAATGAGATGAAAGAATTGATTTAGTCACTCAGTTCACATTTCAAGTAATGAACTCCACACAACTTTCAGGAATCTGGCATGTTAGCATTTCCAACCTGTGAGAAGAACTAATGTGTGGTTATCAGCTCAAAGGGAGAAGACCACTGGGATTGCAATGCATTCCTCCTAAACATTTCATGGATTAGTGGAGACAGGAAATAAGGTTGAATTTCAGCTTGTGACCAAACTCTGAAGAAGCTGAAGAAATTAAACTTAGCTCATAGTTCCCATAAAGTGAAAAATCACATACATACAGAGAGAAATCCTTTTACTGTCATCTGAAATGCCAGCACTAACCAAGCACAAGCATTCAGCTGTCAAAGAACCTTGTCTGTGCCTGCCCTGAACATAAGACTTGCAATAGAATCACTGAAGAATCAAAATTACATCAGTAAGAGATAAAGAGATACAAACTGTTTAAACATTCAGGAAAGGGCTTAAAAGCTTTTCTCTTATTTCCCAACTCTATTACAACAAATTCCTTTAAGGTGTTGTTGTTTTTAATCACCAAACAACACAAGCTTTCCTCAACAGACTGTGAACATTCTTTGCATCACAAGAGTAGTTTTCCATTAGTGTAAGAAGAAGCGTGAGGCCATTTCTAACCAATAACCATTACCACTAAGGTTGCCTTACTGGTGACAAAATCTTATCTGACATCTGACACACTCTTAATTAAATCACTTTTGCAATTTGTACTAGAATATCCTGTTACCATCACATTATAAAAATCAAATAAAGGTACACAACAGGAAGTTGGGTGATGATTTTGGATGATATTTTAATGACAGCAATCTCATAGCATCAGTTGAAAATTAAATCCTCACTGTAATGCTCAATATTCAAATCTATTTGGAAGGAGAGTTAGTAAAATCTTGCTGAAAAGATGAGTGTAAGACGGCAGTACAAAAGATTATGTTAAAGACGTATTTACTTTTGAGTGGTGTTCAGATCAATGGTTTTAATCTAGAATGTTCTCCACAGGCTTCAGAACAATAGAGAACCAGTTTTACTCCTTACACTGTGCTGCTGCAATTAATAAAACTCTGATAACAGGTCTTCAATTTGTATTTATTTCCTGAAAGAAGTCCAGCAACCAGGTACTACTGTCCTTCTGTCAAGTCAACAATGTATCACATTCATACTAAGTCATACCAAACATGAATGCTGATGAAGAAGGGCACGGAGCAGCAAAGATTTAGGGTAGTGATTCATTTTCCAAAACTATAAAAAAGGAGAAGATCCTTGTTTGTTAATGGGACCAGTGGTTGTTCAGCCTTAGTGTCTTTTGTGTGGTTTTATTTCATTGTTTTGCTATTGTTTTTTTCCTCCACTAAAAAACTTAATTTACAGTAGATAGCGCATCAAACAGGAAACTTTGATCAAATCAAAATAAACAGTCTGTTTAAAAACAGAAAACACAACTAAGCAAGTCTAAATTTTTCTGCCCCAATAAGGCGTTGATTGCATCTACGATTTTGGTCCATCCACTTCCAGGAATTATTTCTTGGTTGAACAATTTCCATCAGGTTAAATACAATCAAAACATAAATGCTTACCACAACCTGAAAAGAATGACAGACTACATACCATCATACAATTCAGTAGCAACCTCCCTTGAGACTGAACAAAGCTTACAATTCAAACTGCTTCAACCAACATGATGCCAGACAACTGATATACGATGCTATATGTTCAAGCAATGCTAAATATGGAAACTAATACTGTAGAGTTTCCACTAGACTGCAGTCAGACTGGATACTGAAAAATGTATTTTTGCTTTTATATTACCATGCATTCTGATCCCCGATCAAACAAAAATAAATTTACACAAACCTTGGAGTTACTGTGAGAGAAAAGGAAATGATACCTGTAAAGCCTTCCATAAAACAGCTATTTAAATGTCAGTGCACCAAAAATTTTACAACCACATGTAACGAAAATGAGGCCAATGCAGGTAATTATTGATGTTTTCAGATCAAATAAATAAACTTTTGACTAACTCAGTTTTGGAGGTTACAAGGCAAATGCACATCGCTCCTCTAACTGCCCCCATGTATTCTAAAGCAAAAATGATTATGTTCTTCACTCTTTCCTAGCCAGACTGGACCACTACAAAAGAAACGCTTCTGCGACTCCATTTAGCACTGGTGCAGCCTCACTTTGAGTCCTGTGACCAGCAGGGCAAGGTAGGCAGCTGCCCCCCTCTACCTGCCCTTGGGAGGCCCCACATGGAGGACTCTGCCCAGGACTCCGGCCCTCAGCACAAGGACGTGCAGATGTTGGAGTGCGTTCAGAGCAAGGCCACAAAGCTCAAGGCCTGGAGCACCTCCTCTCTTACAAAGAAGCTTCAGAGAGCTGCGGTTGATAAGTGTGAAGAACAGAAAGTGCTGGAGACACCTCACTGTGGCCTTCCAATACTGAAAGAGAGCTAATCAACAGGAGGGATATCAACAACTTCTTGCAATCATAAAATCATTTGAGTTGAAGGAACCTTTAAAGGTCATCTAGTCCAATCCCAGTTTACAGAGACTTTTCACTTTTATATTTATAGAAGTTATATTTTTATATATGTTATAATTATACTCAATTATTCATATAATTTTATATAAATTATGTGTAGAATTCATAATTAAATATTTAAAAATATGTATTTTACATATTTAAATATAAATATAAACCTTAGATCTGAAATCAGAGATATTACAGAAAGAGGAAACACAGGGAAGTAAAAAAAATAATAAAATATTAGAAAAACCACCACATTCACTGTTCAAACACTGTACTTTCATCTCTCCGAAGAAATATTAAAAACCACTTAAACACAGCAATATACTGAGTTGTCTCTACCTGCAATAAAATGTAAGAAAGGGGAGATTTTAATAAGACCAAGAAGGAAAATAATCAAATCCTGGATGCTGAAATAGTGTTTCATTTTTAATGGCTTTTATATATAGTTTAGCTCTTAAGCAGAGATTACAAATCAAGACATCCTGAATTTCTTTACACACTATGTTCAGTCATAAATTCTTGATTTATTTAAATGTAGCCTAAATACCAGCCAAGTAAACTTTGAGAATGTATGATAGATGCAAAATATGAAATGAAACTATTAACAAAAAATATCATGAATTATAAATAGCCAAAAGGGTCTTTTTCAGTTAAATCACTGTGGCTAAAAAATAGCTGTTCATTTCCATCAACCTCTTCAAAACAAAAATTCAAAAACCTTAAAAATAATGCAGAAAGAAATTGAGAGTAGTTAAGGATAGCAAAACAGTATTTAAGTGTAGAAAGGGGCGCATGAACTGAGGTTTTCAACATATGAAGAGAGATAGCAAAAGAAAAAGATGCCAACTTATTTTTTAGGTGTAAAGTAGCAAAAAGAGTGAAGGGAAGAAAAGAGAAAACTGCAGGAAGTTTTCCAGTGTAACTACAACAGCAGAGCTCAATAGGAGAGATAGAAGTGAAGGGTAATATTAATAATGCCATCCGAGGGATCATTAATAGCAAAAAAAATTAAGTTCACATTTTTTTGTTACTGATAACTTTCCAGGTCAGGAATATGATGTTTTGTATGTCAATAGCTATGATGTAATGCAACATCAATCACATAGCCTGAAAAAAGGAGAAACAACTTTTCCAGAGAAACTATGCAAAATTCTTTTAGAAACTTTTTAAAAAACTTGTCACCTAATTACAAACAAAATGATTAATTATTACGTTGAAATTGAAATATCCTACCAAAGTGGGGAAGTTAAACTTTACATTGTCAAGAAACTACATGCTATTACATCAAAGCATGGAAAATAGAAACAAATCAAATGCAGAAAACAATACAAAAAATACGTAAGGATATTTAGCACCAATTTGTTTAATTAAAAAAAAATAAATCCTTCTAAGAGCTACTGAAAGAATACTGACCTGAGTTTGTTTTGTGTGGATTTGGTTTTGTTTTGGTTTTTTTTGGGGGGTAGGGGTTGGTTTGTTGTTTCTTTGGGTTTGGTGGGGTTTTTATTATTATTAATATTATTATTATTATTTCTTAGCTGAAACGCACGCTCTGCATGTTCTGCAGAAAAGCTGACTGGCACAGAGAGAATACTTTTCATGATAGCAGTTTGAAAAATAGATAAGACTAACAGCACATCACAACAAGAAGGGGCAGGACATAATTTGTTACTTTTGTCCAACACAGCAACAAACTGGAAGAAGAATATACACTGAAATGATCAACTGTACGTGACTGAAAACTACAGGAGGCAATAAACCTCTAAGTGACATAGATGGGCCAAGAATATAAAGACAAATGGCTAAGCAGTTCAATGCAGAAAAATTAATGAGGCTAGGAAAAAAATTAATCAGGTTCACTTCAATGAATATTTTGCACAGTTATTTTTTTCAATAACATCAGTTTGACAAACAGTTTTAAAGGACATCAGAATGCTGTTGCAGACTACCTTTATCAACCATAAACAAATAAAAATTATAATCGGTGTGTTCTATATACATTCTGTACACATTCTAGATTGTATGAACAATTCTAAGCACACAAAAAAAAAAATACCCCCTACTTTTCAAGTTCCTTCTCAACCTCTCTAAGCTGCTTTGGAGTCCCCTCCACTCCCAATCATTTGCAAGAGATTCTGAAAACAAGAAGGCCACCTTAATTCAGTAAGGCAAAATCCTGTGCAAGGAAAGGCAGGGCTTTACATGAAGTAAATCTAAATCAGGTTGACTGCGAAACGAGAATGAGCATAGATAGATGGTACAGAACAACTAGGGTAAATTGTTGTCTCTCTGCAACCTGCCCTCCAGTACTATGAGTGGAAGACTACGCAGAAGCATTAGCCCTACAATCTATTTTGCAGTTGTGCACTGAGCACAGTTGTATTGCTATCTCCAGGCTCATCCTGCTTCCTGAATTTGCACTCAGTATACATCAACATGATTCTAATAGATAGCAATCAGTCCTCAAGTCATTCTCCAAATTGCTTCTCACAGCAGGTTCCTTCTACCAGCCCACACTTCTTGCAGTGATGTGATTCAGCTTGTTAGGCAGCTTTCACTTCATAACTCTGTCATTAGGTCCCTATTCTTTGCATTACATTAATACTTAGAGGTGCAAAGGCTCTTGAATGTTTCTCTCCTTTAGCACAAACGATTTACCTAGAAGCATGTGACAGCATCAGAGGATCAAAGGAATGGTAACTGATGTCATCTACCTGGACCAGCACTCTTCAACACCTTTAGTAGTGACACAGATGGTGGAATTGAGTGTACCTTCAGTGTGTTTGCTGATGACACCAAGCTGAACGGTGCAGCTGACACAGTAGAACAGAAGGACGCCATGCACAGGGACCCAAAGACAAAACTGTACACAGAAACTTCGAGAATGGCTCTGTCATCACATATTTGTGTAGTAACCACCAGAGGATTCCATCTCTGACAACTGCACATTCCCAGCACACTATTTTTCTCTGCGTGTAATTTGATAGAGCAGGTGGAACATACCTATTTCTACAACTTCACAACATCCAACCTACAGACCAAATCCTGACTCCAAAATCTATTAGCACATTTCAATGGCTAAAATAATCTTCACTTCCAAATGTATACATATAACACATCTTTTTTAAAACTCCTGAGTTTTTATGGTGAAAAAGAGCACATCACAGCCACAAGCTAACATATGTGACCAACACTGCTTTTTACTGTGTCTCTATAGGATAATTATTACTCAAGTATGAATGAAAGGCTTTCAGCATCATTTGTGTTACTTCACGTTCTTTGTCTGTGTTGATTTCTCACATTACGATTGGAGAAAAGGCTCGAGTTGAAAATGCACAACAGTGTTTCAGTCCACAGATTACCTTATTTTTTAGATACTCTGAAAAGACCTGTCACAATCTCTCTCAACAATGTGAAAACCTGTATCAAGCAAACAAAGTCAGAGATGTTCTGCTAATACAGCTACTGCTTCCAAGTAAAGGCAACACTACTACATAAGGTGCAGAAACAAGCAGAAATTTTTCTGGAATATCTCCATCATGACAGCCCACTAATTCAGTTCATCACGATCAACAGTCGCTTCATTCCCCCTCCAACACACACACACACATGAAAACTAGCTATGTGCAATAGAACAGCAACCTATCCCTACATTACTTGCTTCAAATTTCAGACTGGAGCCTGTTACATAGTTCTACCCTAGTTCCTTCTCACTATTATAGTAAATAATAACAATCTGGTTTTCTAGACTAATACCATCACTAAAGACCCTTCTTAAATACAGTCTCTGTTGGAAATGGAGCTAAAACAAGCATTTTCCAATAACGCACACACACCAGATTCCAGTGAACTGTGTATATGTTCACATGCATATACTTGTTTGTATATATTTGTGTATAAGCATACAAACCCACATTTTCCCTAATAAATATATGTAATGTAGTCCCAGCACTACATATGATTTACTACTTACACTTTCACAACATTAAGAATTTTCTTTACGTTCCTTTCATGAAGAACATACTAAAAAAAAAATAGGAATTTATGCTTATGCAGCAAGAGAAACAAGGGGCTCCACGTACACTTAGAACAGGCATAATTTAATGAAATCTACAAAAAAGAATACTGACACCTTATGCGGTGTGTGTGACATTATAACAGTGACATGCAGAGCAATGTACTTAAATTTTGTATTCCTGTATGTATTTGCATGAAATTTAGAAAGTGTGGGGGAGGATGGTGGGGACACAACAAATCTGTTTTTACTTCAATCCGTAAATTTCAGTTTCTGAGGAAGTATTTACGTATAATTAAGAAGCAGAAGTGAAATCACAGAATTTTAGTAGTTGGAAGGGACCTCTAGAGATCACCAAGTCCAACCCCCCCTGCAAAGCAGGCTCCCAGGCTCCCAACAGCAGGTTGCACAGGTAGGCATCCAAGCAGGCTGGATCCTCCAGAGATGAAGAATCCACAACTTCCTGGGCAGCCTGTTCCAGTGCTCTGTCAGCCTCACTGTGAAGTTCTTCCACATGTTGGTGTGGAAGAACTTCCTGTGCTCCAGTTTATGGCCATTTTCCCTTGAGCAGGTTTAAGTTAAATCTTGTCTTCATTCTGATTTCATAGAGTCATAGAATCACAAGGTTGGAAAGGACCAAGATCATCTAGTCTAACCATCCCATCACCATTGCTACCACAAGCAACTAAATAATTTTTTGTAAAGAAGGTTTCTACTATTATACTGTGTTCCAAACAGTTGAGCTTTCACATCAGTCACAATCACATAAAAACATAACATGTTGTATCAAAGGATGAAAAAGCACTATTCGATGATCCTTTGCAAGCTTAAACATTCCATATTCTGCATAGCACCTCAATTTATTCACAGCTGTATGTTATAAGAATGTCATAACTCACTAAAGTGTTATGTCTAGTCTAGTATTGTTTCCATAGCTCTATTTCATCAGCATCAATCTCACCATAGGATGCATCACAGAATGGAAAAAAAAAAAAAAGCCACAACTTGTGCTACATCGTATTGTTACATTGAAGTAGTCTCATATTTATAGGAAAAGGAAGTGTTAATTGCAGCTTCTATCTCTTTCCATAAGTTTCCTGAGCATATCTTCCAGAACTGTCTTAAGTCAAAATCACTTCATGTGTTGTTTTGACAAAGTCCTATAACAAAGTGACCAGCCAGGCCTTCCAAATTTCCTACTTGCTCCACATTTTCATGTGGGATTTGATTCTGCAACACCCTCTTAGCACTTACTCATCAGCGGCTAAAATCTAGTGGACAAAGGCAACAGTCAAGTTATCTGACAATACATTTGTTCTCACATGAACACACTGTCAGCACTCACAGATGAGACACAGAACTACTGTATTTGTCTGAACTTGAAGAACGCTCACTAAGTAGACAAGCAATAATAATTCCACGCCTCACCGTTTTTTCCTATTTCTAAGCAGAAGAATCATTCAATCATAGCAGCGCATGCTGCTACGTTAGCAGCTTTAGCACTAACACAGCTAACACAGCTTTGTGATTTGTATTTGTGTGGTGGTGTTTTTTTTTTTTTCCAGAAGTTTGTCCACTAAGACAAAATGATGCAAGACAATAGAACAAGAAGGCATCTAACATTCTACTTACTAGTATAATGCATTCAAATTACATATTAGAACAGGCATTCAACTATATTTTATTCTTCTTTTACAAGATCTATTCTAAACGCTGAAAGAATTAGATCAAAACCAAACCATCCAGAAAAACAATACATCAATCAGGAAAGTTTTATAGTATAGATGGAATTCATAGCTTTTTCAAGATATACTCACCAAGATCTGTGTTGGGGCCAGCAAGTAGCTGCTTAAATTTGTCTAATCGGGATGCTTCTCTTTCAGTTAATGCAGGAGTAACTGAGGTACCGAAGTCTGCCATTCCACTCACCAAAGGAGGTGTGGAAGTTTGTGGAAGGGACTGTGATCTCTGCATGCAAGAATTTTCACTAGCATTATCTGAAGGGAAAAAGAAGCATAGTACTCAGCCTCAGCTAGTAAGAAGACTACTAGTAATTTGAATTTAACTTTCAAATTCAAAACACAATTCTCTTTTGGAGAAATAGAGAAATATAACCTAAAGGCATAACACCAATTTGAACTGCAAGCTACCTGAATTTCATAGCAGAGCTATTCCTCTTCCTAGCAGTATTCCACAATTAAATCACATCAATTAGAGATGATACTAACAGCAAGGTTAATTCATTTCCATAATCACTGTGAAACTGAAAGTTGTTTTTACTCCCTCTCACCATTCTTAAAATAATAATAATAGGGAAATCATTGCAATTGGTCACTTTAAAAGTTGACACAGGAATACAGCCCAGATCACTCGATAGGACAAATTCCCCAGTCCATACAAATCATTTTTCTCCATTTTTAAATATTTTATACAGTAGCATTTTAGTACAAACTTTTCCTACAGCAGTAGTATTATTATTAATTGCACACATCTTGATGCAGTTAGGCATTAAAATACAGTAAACAGTGCAACTGCCTCCAAAAATTGAATACATATCTAGTCTGAAAACAAAGAAGCTTATTCTTTCCTGACCTATGTATTTCTCATAGACAAGCTTTACAGTTTAGTATGGAGTGCAGTACCTCCCTCAAATCATCTAATACTGATTAATAATATTTACCTGTGGTAAAGGTTGGGAAGGAGTTAATGCCCTAAAAGGCAAATATGATAGGTCTCCTCACTTGATTTTCCACACCTTTTCCCATTTCTTAACATACCTGATGAACTTGATGTATGACCTTCACTGACTGACTTAACGAGCCTATTATCACCACATGTGACTGCAGACAGCTCTGCCGATTCTACTTGTTTTTCTTCCTGTGGATGCTCTTCCAGAAATTTATGCTGTTCTTGTAACTTGCTGTGATTCTGAATTACTTTGTGAGCCGTTTCCATGACCACTTCTGTATTTAAGTTTTCAGCAGCTATTGCTAAGAGTTCATCATCGTCATCCCCAAGATCCCAAGCATCGCTTGTATTACTTTCAAACTCTTGGAAGGTGCTGACTTTCTTTAGTTTCACCGGAGTTGTAGGTGGCTTTGAACCCGGTTTTATCAAGCTGTTAAATAACAAGTAAACAATGATGTTTAGAGAATCAGTAATGATTCTCAATATGTTATTGGTAGGGAAGCAAAAAAAAAAAAAACAGTGTTTGACATTGTACAGGCAGCAGATATTTCTCTCCCTCTACTCAAGTTACTGCTGCTTCCAACCATGATATAACACTGTGGAACATTTCTGAGGAGAAAGGCAGGTAACAACCTCATGCTTCCTCGCTTTGAATGCAGTCTGAACAAATCTCCCTTTCCTTGTCTCCAAAATAGACAGACAGATAAAAGCTCAAGGTCAAATAAAATAAATACTGCTGGAATACTTTATAAAACAGAGAGGACATGTTACAATTCACTTGCTTTATGAGCTTTTATAGAGGTTTCAGGCCCTTCCATGCAGTTGCCGTATAATCAAGCAGCAGCAGCAATCAAGTCATCAGGTCTAATCCTAAATCACCATATGCAATCAAGCAATGCAATCACTGTCATAAACAAATCAAATCTCACCTTAAAACTCATTAGATCTATCATTCCCCCCCAATCATGCACTCTAGCACGAATTTGCTTCAGAACTTTGCTCTTCTGATGGCCAGGATATTTCAAGTTCCTACTCTGAGCATGCCCTGATCATCTGCTAACTCTATCCTTCTGTCAAAATACAGCACAAGAGAGAGAATACAGACATTCCTCCCTACTTTGGCCCTTGCTCTCATTTACTGTAATGCAGAGCAATCACATCAGCTTTCAGATTTCAGCTAAATTACACACTGAGTCAGCTTCCCTACTCTCAAAAAATAAAATTAAAAACTTTTGAAAATTAAAAAAGCAGCAGCAGTCAGAATCCAATAATGCATTTTCCTAAACACCTCAGCCATAAGGAAATGAAGAATAATGCACTTACATTAGTTATGGGTTATTAGCAAGAAATGTATTTGGTTACTAATGATGATAATTTTACCCTTTTCATACACATTGTGTTCTGATATCCAATAATCTTGATCTAAGGCAATTTTTAAATTACTGCCATATCTCTTCCACCTACTGCCACCAGCAAAATTCCCACTTTCATCTGAAAGCAATCCACACCATAATTTGATTCTTTTATTTCACACATGAACAAAATAGGCAGATCATCAACAGAAAGATGCATACAGATTGGTTACATCTCAACTATAAGCTTCATCTGCTAAATTAAGATAAGTATTTACCATAAGTTTTTAAGGCACTACAGAGATGAAAGATTGCAGTCTATGTTAGACAAGACACTAAAAAGCTCTTTTGCAATTCACAGTATGGTAAGCATCAGGAAGTCACAAAAGAGGTCAGAAAAGTCAAGTTTATGACAAAAATTATGAAAAGAAAGTTAACAGTATTCTAATAGCAAAGAAGAAAAGGAGGAAAGAAGACAGATAAGATTCAAACCATCTGGGTTATCTGAATATTAGGTTATTTAACTTACGTTCCATGCAGCAGTGGATCAAAAGGCGGATGCTGAGCTCCATACACATGTTGGATACTATAGGAAAAGAGAGAGCGCATGTTAATTAGACACTAATAAACAGAACTGAGATGTTCTAGTCGTCCTCCATTTCATAGAATCCCCTACAGAATTAAAAGCAACAAATCTGAAATTAAAGTGTACACTCAAAAGTAACTCAACAAAGAGCCTGAGGCCAACTTAAGGTGATTCTTTTTTTCTGTACAGAAATTAGAACAAGAGGTAACTCCACAGTAAGAAAGTTCAAACGAAGTAGATTTTCTTGCTTCTGATTTATCACTTATTTGAATAAAATAGAACAAAACCTCTCAGAGTTATCTGCAAAGATTTAAACATTTCTGTATGCTTGTGGCCCAAAATCTCACCAGCCAATTCTTAACAGCTACCAACACACAAAGCTGACCAATTTAAAGAAAAAAAAACAAAGACAGTACACAGAAGATGGCATGTTAGAGAACGTAAGCCATGGGAGTACAAAAAATATATGCTTTAACATTAATTAACTTCCATTTACCTCCATTTCCTTCCAGATTTCAGCCACAATATTATTTCAAGTAAAAGTGGCTTCACATTGAAAGCTATTACTCCACAATTCTGATTGTAAGAAAAGCAAATTACAATGCAATGCTGACATTACCTAAATCTTCACTGAAAACTACATGAAAAGTGGCAAATGTCCTCCTGACAAATCAAAAATTAATCTCAAGATCACATATGCAAGCCCAACCTTAGTAAACTTCATTCAGAACCAAAAAGACTGCAGTCTTAACAAATCAGCAGCATTAATTTGTGAAATTAATCCTACAGATGGCTGTGGAGTTTATGAAATCCACCCTCAGACAACTGTCCGCACCCTCTCCCCTACTCTAGGTCAGTTGAGGGCCAGGTGTCACCAGCCACCGTCCTCATGGCACAGACAATCTGTCCTTTCTTTCAGATGCTGTATCAGTGGACATGAAGAGAAGTCACCTCTATATACAGCAACAATCCTTTCTCTGCCACAAAAAACAGGAATTCTCCATATTCTCATTTTGCCACATCTGCAGTAGGCTGCTAATTAATTAACTGCAACTATTTACAGAGCTTGTGTAATCAAAGAAAGTCAAATGTGTTTTATCCCTACAGGGAGTACAGGGACTTAATAAAATTACAAAGAAAGAAGTTCTGAGAGAGAAGAACAGTCAGACCAGAAGAGGCAGTTTATAACTAGATGAACAAAACTACTACCAGTTTGTGCTTATGGATAAGGGACAGTAGAAGTTAAAGGATGAGCAAGATTATTTCTCTATACCATCCAAAAAACAGTATAAATAATAAATTATCTGAGAATGAGAATACACTTCATCCTTTAAAAAGGATGAAAGAAAAATGAATTACTCCACTGTTAAAACAGTTCCAGGATGGGAGCCCCATTGTTAAATAAACATCTGAATGGGCAATCTCAGCCTCTTATAAAGGTTAAAGGAGTTAATGGAGTTTGGGAAATATATTCCCTAGAAATTGCTGAATGGAAGAAAGTGTTGGTAGCTTTCACCTAGGATATGAAAGCTGGTTCTGCTCATCACACTTCAAGAGAAAAGAGAAGAGCCTCATAACATTTTGAAATACTACACAGGAAACCACACTTCACGGCTTTTTTGTTGTATTTTAGTTTCAAGGCACAACTACTCAAATCCATAAAGAAAACAGGAACTTGTTAACCATCCTGTGCTTCGATCACCAAAGTACAGAAGTTACTAATTTTAACAAGATCTAAGAACTACAAACTGAGCCTGCATTAGAGAACAAGCTTCCTTTTTGCAAAAACACCTCCTACCATCATTAACCAATAATGCTTTTTCAAGTTTGCATACTCTTTGCTACAAAGAAAAGAGTTTTGCTCAGGACTATTTTTTTTTAATGTTCTTTTGTTAATTTGCAACAATAAAAAGTTGTATTCAGAGATGTAAGAAAACATTAAGGTTTCTATTCTGATACTTTGGAATCTCTCAATCTTTGGCTAATAACAAAGAAGTAAAAGTTTCTCATCCTCTACTCAAACAGAGTGTATTTACAAATGTGAGCATACTGAAGATATGGGACAGGACTACAGAAAGGCTGCTGTTACAGACCCACCATTAACAAAAGTGACTTTCTAGTTCTCCTTTTTAACCACACTCTTCAAGTCAGCACTTTTTTAGGCTGTGCTGTGGGGAGATTTTTTTGGAGTTTTTTTGTTTGTTTTTTAGCTACAGCTCCTTAGTTTCTCACATAGAACCTTTTTCGGGGTGTTTAGACAGGCAAATTCAGCTAACACAGCTCACTCGTTTACTCACAGCTTGTTTTTCAACACAAGCTGTAACCAAAACATACGAGACCACTAGCGATCTCCGATCACAAAAACAAAACCGCTCACCCTGACACACATCGGGCACTGAGCTGACAACAGAAGAACGACGGAGGGACCGAAACGCCTTACAACTTCCCGGACAGGACAGGGCAGTGACGGCACGGTCGCCTCCCTGCACCAAACGGACGTGCGGCGCGGGACGCCCTGAGGCGGCGCAGGGGGGCCGACGACCCGGGACGAGCTCAGGGCACCGGCTGCGAACAGCCGAGGGGCCCGGGCACTGCCGCCCCGCTACGGGCCCTGCGCTCCGGGGCTGCGACGGCGGGACCGGCCCGAGAGAGCCCCGGCCTTCCCGCCGCTCCTCTCACCTGCCCGGCACTTTCGTGCCGCTCCGCTTCCAGAACTGCTTCCTGCCCCCATCGTTCGCCATGGCGGCTGTCACCTCATCCCCGGCCCCGCGTCCCGTCCCGGCTGGCAGCCCCGACCCACGCCCTCAAGGTTCACTCCCCCCAGTTCCCTTCTCCAGAAACTGGACTGAGCGCTGCCATCTTGGGACCGGAAAACAACGGCGCTCCTCATTCGCCCCCCGAGGAGACCCGGAGAATCCAGCCAACCAGAAGTGAGAATACTGCCGGGTGGGTCGGACCGGCCCAATGGCAGCGAGGGAGCGGCGGGTGGTGCGGAGGGCCTTCGGGGCAGCGTCCGGCCGGTGGCGGCGCCCTTCGTCCTGCCCACGATGGCGGCTGCCGCCACGGCTGGTGTGGGGGTTTAAATGTGTTCTGGGGCCGCTGAGGAAAGCTAGGCTGAGGCTGCCGGTGTCACGGTGCCTTTTTCTTCCTTTCCTGTGAACCCCTCGCACCGTGTTTTAGAGTGTAGGGCACTGACTCGTAACGGTACCTGGCTCTGAACTGAAGTGTTGGCAAAAGACCGCTTTTGCTGCACAGCGCTTAGGGTGTGATGCTTCCAGGCTGCAGGTCCTTTGGGTTGGGATGTGTATGAGGAGTAACTCACAGTTCTCTTGGTGAAGAATTGCAGAAGTTGATGACAGAAAGCCACATCAAGTGAAGATGCGAGGGCATTTCAATCAAATTAGAACTACTGTTATTTTATACTAAAATACATCATGATTTCCTTTTGTTTCAGGTGCACAGTTGGTAAATACAATTATTTACCCATTTATCTTCTGGGTCGGGGGAGGTTGGAGGGAAAGCTTTAATGGCTTTTACATTTAATACTGTAACACCATTTGTTCGCTTGCTTTTTGATTTTCTCTTGATCCTAAGATGCCTCACCTCTGCAAATAAAATTGGCATATTTCCATGTTACTCTGGACCATGACTCCTGAGAAAACAATGCTGATTACAGATGTTTTTTTGCTGCTTTCTACACAAGACTAATGTAATATGTCAGTGACTGCAGGGGATGTTCTGGCATAACAAAGTTAGCAGGTAGTGTGATGTGTGACTTGTAACCCAGCATTTGTTCTTCAGCGTGTGTGTAAAATGCAAATTATTAAAGAAAATGCAAGTTATTAAAAGTAAAAAATAATTAAGTTTTCTGCCTGCTTTGGGATCTACCTCCTGAGAGCTAACACCAGTTTTTCTTAAGGAAATCATGTAAGATCTTGGTCATAAGTGGAAGCTGCATGTTGCAGTAATTTCAGTGCTACTTATAGATGAGTTTGCTATGGATTGTATCCTCTTCTCTACTAGTGTCCTTTAAATAAGATCCATCTTAGAGATTATGGATCTGTAAGCATTTTGTAATGCATTGTGACCTTGAGTATCAGCAGTTTTAATGCAGTGCACAAGAAGCATAGTGTAATATGAACCATGCATTTTAGCTGTGAAAATGAAACCTATAAGGTCAGGAGTGGAACTTTGCTTAGTCTAATATTAAGTTTGTATTAGATCCACTGCTGTTAGGATATAAAAAGGCGATACATTTGCTTGTGGCAGTCAAAAACATGATAAATCCATAGAATATGTATTCTATCATAAGCAGTAATATGGATTTTAAAACTATGTTTCTCACTGAAACTGTGTTTACTCATTATTGATATTTCTCTAACGGGAACTTAATTATTTTGAGGATAGGTAGCCTAGGCCATCTATAATCTTTGTGAAACTTGGCCTGAATGCTGATGCAAAGCCATTTGACTTTTATGTCAGTTGGGTGCAGCCATGTGGAACTTCTGGTTCATTTTAGAAGTGGAGATTTTATTGAATCAAGTCAGCACGGAGTACACTGCATTATTTCATTTGAATTATATGTCTGTGTTACGTTATTCTTAAGTTTTCAGTGCAGTGAAAAGTTCTGTACCAGAAGCAAATAACTCTTGCATTGATTTATTCCGCTGAATACTTCAGATAATTCTGATGTGCAGATGGTGCTACATTTGTAGTGTGGAGAACAGGGAGTCCACGTCGACAAAAGTGTTATTAATGGTAGAGCAGAATGAGAATGCAGGACTGTACTTTAGGTTAAGCATAAGTTAAGCTTAAATTAGTGTATTCAGTTTGATTTCTTTCTTGTACCTTTATATTGTAATACAGAAGTTCTATTTATGTATAAATATATGTATTCTGAACTACTTTATGGAACACTGTATTAGAAGTATCTATCCTTAAAATACTGATTCAGGATACTGGTTCTCCAAGGATCTGCTTCTTCTGAAGTCCTGTGGGCCATCTCAAAACTGAGCTCTTAATGATTCCACACGTAATTTATTTTCAGCTGGAATGAAATGCCTTGAATTATCAAAATAATTTACTTTTACTTTTGGGGACCATTTTTCAGAGTTAAGTCACTAAATACAGTTGGTAAATAAAGATGCTCAGGAAGTTTATGTTCTAAAATATAGAAATGTACCTGTGTTCTTGGCTGGTCAAAAATTATGAGAGTTATAGCTTGCAGTAGCAATATTTAGAAAAAAGAAAGGACTAACATGTTTATTCTTTGCTGTGATAGCTGGTGAGATATATAAACAGATGTTTCAGAGGGCATTCAGTTGCACCAATTTGTTTTCCAGCTCTTCTGTTGTGGAGAGCTTCAGGAAATCTAGCTGTGCTGGTGTGCTTACACTGGTAGACTTTTCTGCGAAGGTACGGCATGTATACTGTACAGCTTTCCTCATGACACGCAGAAAAGTGTGGATTGATGGTAAAGAAAATTATCTAAGCTGACAAGAGCACTCCCCTGATAGCTTAGCTATGTAGGCACTAGGAGGATTTGCTGATTACGTTGTTTAAGCTAGAGTGTGCTTTTTCATGCTTATCTTTACATCGCTGTGTCAGCAACATGCTATAATGTAAATGCAACACTGAGGTGGGGTTTGAAGTGACTTACTCTAAGAGCTAACAATACTATGTCTCTCACTATCCGTGTCTTGTTTACTTGAATCAGTAAGGAAAAAGTAAAAACAGTAAAAATTAGTCACTTCCATATCGAAGTATTGGTTTCTGCATGTCTTTACTGCTATAACCAACTTTAACCAGCTAATATAACCCACAGTGCCTTCTGTGGTGCCTGATCACACTTCCTGTTTGGCTGATGAGAGCACCCTTCTGTCTAACCATTTCATCCATCTACTTCATTGTAAAAGTCATGGAGGAAGCAGAGGAAGTGAAGCTGCTGAGCAAACTAACCCAAGAACAGCATTCTACCAAAAAAAAAAAAAAAAGAAGAAGAAGAAAGAAACAAAGCCAGTTATATAAACAAGACAACAATCTTAGAGGGTTCGGTATGTTGTGTCAAAACAATATAGGGCAAGACAAGATAAATGGGAGAAGCAGTCGAGAGAACCATGAAAGAAAGAATAAAGGGATGCTAAAGAGGAAGGACAGCCAATAACGGGGTTGAAAGAGGTTAGATCCACATCTAAATGTGGATCTGAATGTCCAGTAAATCAAGTGTTCACAACAGTTCTTTCAGCGCAGTGCAGAGAAAAAGAGTGCATGACATGAGGGTCAGGAGGAGCATATTGGTCCCATGGATGGGGAGAAAAAGGCAGTTGTGCAGAGGGAGAAACAGCAAGATCTGAGCAAAGGTGGTATATTTGTGAATAAGAAAGTCCAAAAATGACAAGTAAACATTGTCATTTTGAACAGTGAATGCGGGTCAATGAAGATGATCTGGAAGCGGGAGTGATTTCATCTTTGTCTCCAATTGACTTAATGTGGATAGACAGTGAGAAATTCAGAGGAAACCTTGAAATGTAGATATGTGGCAAAAAATATATACATTTTTGAAGTAACAGAATACTATGGTAATATATTGCTGAAAGGTGGCAGTGCATTGGAGAAAACTCCTTTAGTGTGATTTTTATGTTCCACATCAGCTCCACAGCAACACATGAAGTGACAGGAGGGTACATCAGAAATAGAGTCCAGCTACTGGAGGCCAAAAGGGCTGGCATGAAAACAGGAAGGAAGGAACATGGTGGAGGAGTTGAGAAGCATAATGGAATCATTTCCTAAGGTAGAGCTGTTCTCAGGAGCACTGATATGAGAGAAGGAGCCAAAGTTTGTGGCCTAATCATGGTGAGCACCTGCTTACTGCAGCAAACCACGTCCAAGAAAAGTAAAAAAAAATAAAATAGGAAAACATGGCAAAAGGAGTACTGAATGTGTAGCCAAAGGTGAAGGGAAGCCAGAGCTGGAGACTCAGTAGTCTGAATGGTGCTGCTTTTTGAGCCTGTAAAGAAACTAAATTTCTAGTAGAGTCCTCTGATGTAGCAAGGAATGGCCATTAAAGACTTCTGTAACATATTTTTCAGTAGCAGAATTGGATGTTCAGTCAACCTCATGGTGAAAAAGTAAACGTGAAGAAAAAACATTAATTAAAGAAATATCTTTTTGCCTTCTATAAAAGAAGGTGCTGAAATATTCATGTGTGTGATTGGGAGTATTCTGAGTAAGAGGGACAAACAAAGAGAACAAATGTGAAAGCTAAGATGCAAGGATTTATGTGAAGGCTGTCAGCATGAATCCTTCAAAACTTGGAAGCACAAGCATTTCAGGTGGACAAAAACACAGCTAATGTGATCTGGGAGATGCAGCAGAAAAGGTCAACCAGGGGAGCAGTACTGAAAGTTGAAGTAAATCAGAGAGGAAGAAAAGAGAAAGGAATCACCATGAGAGAACTGATGGCCAGGGGGAGTCGTTGTCACAGGCAGACAGTCATCATAGGGTTTTGTAATCTTCTTCTCTGTAAATGGCCTTCTCTGTCACATGAATTGAGCAAGATTTCAGGGGAAGGAGAGTGAGGAACAGACTTTCCAAACTACACTGGCACTGACGCTCACACTCTCTCGCAAGTAACTGGGAAATAGGTAATGAAACTGCAGAGAGCATGAATAAATATTGTCTGTCTCTGGGTAAACGTCTGTCTTCCTGTGTCGTCTTCTGGATAAGCGGAAGATGTGGGTAGCTTTAAAAATATTTTCCTCATTAAAAAATTAGTGACAGCACTCCTGTTTACATTTGATGCAGTTTTAGGTGAAGGTGTTTAATTTTGCTTTGGCTTATCTGCCACACAGATCACTACTGCTGGCTGCCGGGTGCACCCCAGCTGAGCTGTGAGCTCACCCATGGCCTGGAGCACAGAACTCCCCCCGCAGCGCTGGTGCAATGCGGTGCTGAGGCCTGTGTGACTCAGGAGGGATGGCTCTTCCTAAATCTTGGGTAGGAGACAGAGAAGTTGGCAAAAGTGACAAGTTCTCTTTCCAAGATACTTCTTGTTCCTTGAAATTCCACCTTATTATGCCTTCAGAACATATGGTGAAGGTTTAAACACAGCATTGCACCATGACAGAACTTCAGAGAATTAAATGATTGCATATTTGGTTCTGAGCCACAGTGGTTCTGTTCATTATTGATGAACAGGTTTCTTTTATTTAAACTATACATTTTCCAGGCTGGATGTGGCTCTGGGCAGCCTGGTCTGGTGGTTGGCAACCCTGCACATAGCAATGGGGTTGAAACTAGACGATCACTGTGGTCCTTTTCAATCCAGGCCATTCTATGATTCTATGATTTCAAATCAGTTTCTGCAAATTTAGCTTGCTATCGAAACAAGATGCAGAGGAAAATCATTATGGCATTAGATGATTTTTCCCGAGGCTAAAATATCTTCCTGAATTGTTGGGAGAACTTAAGAGGTGCTGGTTGACCTGTGTAGAACTGCAGATTGATGTGGAGATAGGCAGTAACATCTCCCAAAAGTCAGAGTGTGCCATACATTCGAACACACACATCCACTTTTTTTTTCTCAGAGTCCCAGTGAATAGCAACACTGTTTACTATTGCTTTAATATAAGAAGTGAAAAATAAGCAGATGAAAACGCAAAAGGTGGAATCCTGAAGATTTTCTTCTGAACCTACAAGTTGGCTCAATGCAGAGATGTTGCATTTGGCATGGCACTGGCAGCAATCACGTGCTTGTCCCCCTCCATTTTTTGGTCAAAAAGCTGTTCAGCAGTGAATCTGTAACTCTCCCCAGGTGCTTAAGAATAATGGAGACATGGTACTACACATGTTTGATGGATTATCTCCAGCAGATATCTTCAGGTGTTAGTATGCATCAAACTGTGTGTTAATCTGTATCTACAATTTATCCTGAGAGCCACAGCAAACATTTATTCTCTGGTAATCTTCACGACTGATCGACTGATTGCTGCAGTTTTGTTCTTTCCCCTCTAGTTTTGACTCTGGCCATCCAGCTCTGTCACCAGCACCGTTTGAAACTCCTCATGGATCTTCTCCTCAGACCTCTGTATCTAATTCAAACAGACCTCACCTTTTATCCCTCAAAGCCACTCTTAGTGCCTTTTCTGTGTTTTCTGGGTCTATGTCAGGGATTAGGTTTTGGTGATATCCCTCGAGGGTAACAGAGCCTTGCCCATGCTTTTCAACCACTTTTTGCTCTCAATTAATTTATCTTTAATCCAAATGTGTACTAGAAGTTAATTAAGTTTCATAGTTTGCTTTTCAATCCATTTCTGAGTTTCTGTGTAGGAGTTGAAATGTACCCTTAAACTGAAAACAGCCTTCTTCCTTTCTTTTTAGTGTTCCATATGTTTTTGGTATTCCAGTGACTCCAGACAGTATAAGGTAGCTGAAAAATACAGAACAGAATATAAATTTGCTGTTGTATGTGATATAATTTCCAAAAATATCTTCAGTATAATACATTATAGTTATTATTCAAGTCAAGTGAGTTACATCAAAATCATGTTTTCTTTCCTTAAAGAGGAATGAATTTGCTACTCAGAGGTATGTTTATATTAGGTCTCATTAGCTGTTCTTTATTGCTTGAACTTTTTGATGCTGTTTCTGTGATTTGTGTGTACGTTCATTTGAGGAAGAGCAAATATTTAGAAGAGTGATGAGTATAACAAATATATTGGAGCTGGAGCTTTTGTAGCAGGATCCTTCTAACATGATTTGCAGTAGAAAATAATTACTGAGAGCTGCTGCAGAAATGCTGTTCACTGGTGAAAGAGGCATAAGCAAAATTATACTGCAAAGAAAATAACAGTAATTCCAGAGTTTTGGGATGAAATAAAATATGATAAAGGTAGTAAAATAATTTATTAACCATTTGTTTTGAAGTTTTGCCACTTATCCAAGAGGTTACTCTGTTAGCATTAGGATTTACAAAGCACCCACTGACTGAAGATGATAAATATTAACCAAGATCTAAATTTTTTGCTAAAAAAAAAAAAAAAAAGCCTACATGGTCTTGTTCTTTTTACCTGAATGTAAGTTAGAGGCTGTTACTCTTCTGAAACAAGTAGGAATAGTTGAAACTTTTCAGCTAAAGGGAAAAAGGAAAACTCAAAGAGGGAGAGTGAAATATTTTGCTATTCATATCACTTCCTAGTATAACACAGCATGTATCATCATGTTGTAAAGTAATAAAAGAAAGAACAGCTTAGCTTCTAAACCTTGAAATGAAAAATTGCAATTTCACTTGAATGATCTTGACAGTTGTTTCAGGACTGGCAATCTTAGCGCCAGAAATGAACTAAGAATACTGACGTAAAACCACCAAAGAAGCTCTGAGTTTTGAAGGGAAAATGATAAGGCAATCACAGGCAGCTCCTCAGAAGTTAAAGCCATTTTAAATAGAAAGAGCTCAAAGGATTAATCTCTTATACTGAAATCCTGAAGTACAGTGGTAATAATTCTGGTATGCACGGTCATTAGAATAAGATTTCACAAGTAGCCCGAGGAAATAAATATGTTATGCATCATTTTTCAAAAGTCTCTCCAACTCTGCAAGTCAGCCATAGAGTTGAGCCATGAAAAAGAACAATATTGAAATGATAATGAATCCTCAAAACTTCTGTGTTTTGTCCTTTTCGATTTTGTTTTGTGAAAGATTCGTACAGAGGTAGGATCTAACTGATTTAGCCAAGGGTAAAATAAGCAGGTTTCTACCAAGCAAATCTTTGTCTGTTTTTTAGCACAGACGTAAATGTACATATATATATTTATCAGTGAATCAAATTTTATAAATATTGTCTGATAAAAGCTTTAAACTCATAGCTGATGTCATACCATACTTGTGTTCCCACTTTAATAATAATAATAGAATTGTTAATCTTACTAATATCAAACTGATCCCATGCCATCTTTATTGTTTATGACAAATGGACTTTGTAAATAATTTGTCTGTGGTACCCATCTGTTTGGACCAGTTTTCAGATAATGCTAGCCAGCATTCTTATTAATGCCCTAAAAATTAAAATCACTGGTGCTGCATATTTGTAGGTGGCAAAAATTAAGAGCTGCAAATAATGATAATAGCAATCAGTGCTCTAGAAGATAGCAGTCGTAGCATGATTTAACATCTGGAAATTGAAGTTAAGGGGGAAATGCCATCAGAACACTGAAAATCACAGATTGGTCTGAGTTGGAAGGGGCCTTAATGGCCACATGATTCCAGCCCCACTGTTATGGGCAGAAAGATGAGGCATTACATCATTCAGCAGAGGATGTAGGAGCTTCTCCACAAGTTAAGTTCCTTAAGTCATGACAGGATGTCTTGCTGAAAGATGTGCTGTAGTGCAGCTACAATTCTTTGGGCTTGATTGAGGTTTTACTGTTTGAAAATCTATGTTCTCCCAGCAGAAAATCAGAGAAGATGATCAAAACAGTCTCTAGCCTTAAAACCTATGAATTGTTCTCAGAGCTATTCCCTTCTGACTTTCTTCTTACTACATCTCTCTTGTGGGTTGTATTACTTAAACACTCCACAATGAACAGCTACATTACATTGTTTTAGATATGGCATGTGTATATAAATGTACTTTGATACAGATATTTAGTGCTACATAGAAGTAAAATGTAGTTTTATTGGAGTATTTCCAAGAACATTGGTGGTTTTTTTCTGTGGCAAGAGGAAACTTGGTGGAACAAACTTACTTCAATTGCTCTGTCTAAAGATCAGCTTTCATATACCTGTGTAGATGAAGAAATAGAGCCATATTTTCTAGCTAAGACCTATGCTGCTGTTTTCAAAGGTATTGTGTCTTGGAAAGAAACAGGAAACTCAGGAGAGAAGGCTCCTTCTACAACATGTTTCATGAAAGGTGGTGTGAATCTGGGCCTTTTACCTCAAGCAATTTCTTCCTGTCTTTTAAATAATTAGCCAGTTGAAGTGTGAACATCTGTGCGCAGTGAAGGAATAAATCACCACAGCAGCAGTTTTATGAGTCCTTTATAGTATTCCAATTTTCCATCTGCTACACATTGCACAATGGTAGAAAGTATCTGCTTTATTTCAATGCCAGCAGTTGGCAACATGCTCAAAACCAGTAAAATTTATTAGAAAACCATCATGGTGGAGAAATAGCAGTCATTTTTCATCTAGCGCTAAGAAGTGATGGAGTTAGGATACAACTGACTTCAGCAGACTTTGGTTTTGTCCATGGCGTTTTCCATAGCACCGTTGCCTTTAGTGCTGTCTCAGTGGTTCAGCAGCCTGTCAGTACCTAACTTTACATAGGCAAATATGTGCTGCTTTATAAGCCAGTGCTGTTCCTCAGCACCATGTCTAGTTGTACTTTTCAGCACGTTCAGGCACAACTGGAAGGTGCCATGCTGCCCTTGGCTCCACTGAAAACAGTGTCATTGTCTCAAACAGGATGCGATGATGCCAGCAAAAGATCAGTACCTTGATGAGGAGCTGCTGGCTCAAAACCATGGTGATATTTGATAGTTGGAACACTTTCCAAAGCAGTTCCCATGGTGTGAAATTCTAGCGACCCGATTTGTCTCTCTGCTGAGCAATTGAGTTGATTCATCTGTAACAGTGTCTGCCAGCCTGAGATAACAAGAAAAATTGCACCGTCTATCCATGTTAGTTTTCAATCTTTCAGGTATTTCAATAGTATATTTGCAAAAGAAGTGTTTCAAATCCAAACAATTAATTCAGTGGGGAAGAGAGGAAAGGGCTTTAGCTGTTTCTTGCTGTTGATTCCAGACAAGTCTTCCATTTAGTCACCCATCGTATGGCTGCATGTACTTGGAAGCTCTGTGCTGCAGTGTGAAGGCTTGCAGCCTCCCAGGAGCTGCATTTAAAGCCCCCTGTGCTCCAGCCCTCCATTCAGCCGCCTGCTGCCTGCCATGCCCACCTCTCCCTGTCTGGGACGGGCCATGACAGCCATGTGCCTCCATGTCTCAGTGTGGTGAGAGGCCAGGAGCTGAGCTGAAGGGATCTTCGCTGCAGCAAGCTCAGCTCTCAGCTGGGAAATGAGTCTGAGAGGAGATTAGAGTTGTTCAGAGTGCTAAAGCAGCATCATTTTGGATGTCAGTATATAGTAGTCAAGGATTATGCAACTTGAGTAAAACTGCTTAAAAGGGGTTGGTCAAACTGTTTGGACTGTTTGTGTCCTCTCCTGCAGTCAGTGTTGGCTTCAGCAGAAGTTGGCCCACATCCTGTATCATCCAATTTGAGGATTTAGGTACCCAAAGGCAGTTATTTCTGTAAAGTTGTTTCCTTTTGTAATTGAGGAAGAAAATAATGACTCTAATAAGCTTCAATATAAAAAAAAAGAGGGAAAAGAGAGGGTTCTGCGTCCCTTCATGTTCTGCTGACATGTATGCCACTTTTGACATTATTTGTCTGCTTGTACTCTGGTTGATAAAACCACAGTACTTAGTGCAGTTTTGAACTTATTTCAATTGTTACAGTAGAAGTTGCTTATTGATGTTATCATAGGAAGCATATATCCCTTGGGAAGAGGCAAGCTCAACAATGTCAAGCTTCTATCATATTTCTTCAGCTCAAATCTATCAAAAACGTTCCCTGTTTCATCCTTGTGTTCTGGGGTGCTGCATAGCTTGAAGAGTTCACATACATTCTAGATTAACTTTTATATACTGATACTGTGTATTATAGCATTTGAATTCTAAAAGCTTCAGAATCATCCGTGAAAAATCCTCTCTAACTTTTTTCTTTAAACCCAAACAAAGCAGAACCCACTTTTCACATGGGAAGATTGGGTTCTCCACTTCTGTGGTGCAAGAGCAACCTGAGCATTCATTTCACCTGAAGAGAATTGCTCGATGTTGGTTTGCTATTTTGTTTATTTCAACAGTGAAGCTGTATGATCTTTTCCTCTGGCAGAAGAAACAAGAAAGCAACTTTGTCAGAGCTGTTCTGAAAAGCCTTTTGTAGCATCCATCAACTCCTGTGAACTTCAGGGGAATCGCTCATCCCTTTCATCCCAAGGAATAAGGATCAATACCTGAGAGATCTCTTATAGGCCTAGGAGTCCTGGGGACATGAGCCAGCATTAGGCACTTTGGTGCTCTGAATATTTCCCCTTCCACACAGCCTTCCTTTCTGATGCTCATCTACACTGTGCTGCTATAGATTTTTCCCTGACAGGTGCAGCTCAGTGTGTGCATACACAAGGCCTGGAAGGAACTGAACCTACGGGTTGGGATTTCACATTGCTCTAAGAAACACTGGTCCACGTACAGATACTATGGATTCTAAGGATTGTAAACTTCATCAAAGACATTTTTATTTCTCTGAAATAGTCCAAGAACTTTTATAGCAGCAACAATAATAGCCTTGTTGCTTTTGTGGGAGGTTTGGGCTTCATGACTTGGTTCTTTCCTAGTACAATTAGCCTACTTTGTTTATCCTCTGTCCTGTAATCAAATGAACTCACTGTAGCATCGCTGTTTATGTAAGTGGCTCTCACTCCTGTACCCTGGGGCATCAATGCGTTTTCCCACCAAAACAGACCAAAACAATAATTCCATCTAGTATCCCTCATACAAAGTACCATCAGAACTGACTGCCTTGATTTTAGTTCTCTGTTGATCAAGTATTGTACATTCAGTGTGTGATTTCTCCTGCAGGAAGGAAGCACATAGCTCAGGAGTATCTTCCTACCTGCAGAGGAGAACTCAGGGATTGCCCCCTTTGTCAACAGTGTTTCCATCCATTACACCATAAGAAATGACATTTGTATTACTAGTAATGCCTCTTCAAGATAGAGCAAGTGTCTCCTGAGGTTGCTTTTAATACCACTTTATGAGGTTGCAATAAGAGGTGTCCTGGAGTCTGTCAGCAAAACAGTGTTGAGTAGAGGGGTTGGTTCTGCTCAGTGCTGTAATGGTTTGGTAATCTCATTCTCCAGGATCAAGCCAATTACCATTTGCAGCATGCCCAGGTGTCAGCCAGCTGAAGATCAAAGCATTCTGGCCTGCTGTTTGAACATGACTCGTTTTCATGTCAGCGTGATCATTGGGCAGTTAATGTGAATCTGGCATTTTTGGAACCTGTCTACTTTGAGAGTAGCATTAGTGCTTTAGGAGACAAAGTGTTTTCTTGCAGTCACTACAACACTGACTGCTTTAAGATTATCACAGAAAAAAGATAATCCACAAAAAGAAAAAAATGATCCTTCCTGAAGTTTGAAAAGCCCATTCTACTGTACCAGTAGTGCTGCACTTGGCTGTAGGCGGGTAATGCAAGGAAGTGGAGATTTTGGCTTGAGAGGACTAAAAATCCTGCATGTTTCTTGATCTATTTCGTAAGATTTTTGCCAGTTTGTATCTTCCCTATACATACATGCTGGAAATTCAGCAAAAGAATGTTGACTAAGAAAAAGACTTCTCCAAACTCCAGCGCTATGATAATTGTGCTCATACAAACCCATATAAAAGCTGCCTGAACAGCAGTAGTCAACCATGCCAAATACATTCAGCTGTTTACTTTCAAGATAAGCAGTGCTGCGGGGATCTTGGCAAACAGCCCCCACTATTTGAAAGCTGAGGAAATTCCCACTGGGCCTGCTACCAAACAGTTTCTTGCAGCCATTTCATGGGCTTTTACTGCTGTGGTGTTCTGAAGCACTGGTGGTTTGCAGCCTCTCACTGCTCAGGAATCCAGCTGAGCTGCTTCACAGAGCGCTGCTCAGCTTTCCTCCGCTGCAAACGCAATTCAGCCACTCCCAGCTGTGTTCTGCCCACTTAAGGCAATGATTAATTTCCTTCCCAGGGCTTCAATATAAAAGTAATCTTCCCTGAGTGGTGTGCTGCGTTTCTGTTCCTTTTTGCAACATTTTTTAATATTAGAGCTGTGAATGCTTGTTTTTTCACATTAGAGTTTTCAGAAATATCATGTCTTAACTTCCCATTTCTAATCTCATGGTCCTACAGAAACAGACTGAAGACAAATCTGTAGCTGAGAATTGTATTTTTATGTATTTTTATTTAATCTCTTTATATGGGAAATGCTACATATTGATTCATGCCTAATTGCTTACTACCTAGTAATAAAAAACTGTTTGTAAAGCCTGAGTAAAACCTGCTTTCCATCACAATAATTCATTTTTCAACTGCTGTGTGTTGCTATTATTTGTTATTTCTAGGCTGTATTGTAGGGACTAGCACCTGATAATGACAGTAATGGGTATAAAAGTTGGTGGTAGATTGCTAAGTTGGGAGGCCCAGCATTTTCTGCATTTGCCTGAAATTAATGTGTATGCCCAAAGGAACATCCCCTGTTTCTCATGGCAGCTACACTGCTGCAGTTCAAACTGGTGCCCCATAAAGGTTGACTGCAGTGCAGCTTGAAGAATGAAGAAGTAGAATGATATAAAAAACATTCGTATAGAATTTCCTAGAATCTAGACTGTTGTAATAAAGTGATGAAACCTGTAATTAAAATGTTCTGACGAGCCATGGAACCATTCTTAAAGTTTCACCGTTTTGCATCTGAGAGGAAAAAAAATCTGTGGAACATCCATCAGTTTGATGAAAGCCTTTGACCACTCAGAAGTGAGCTGGGCTTTGAGGCAGAATGGAACGATGGCTGTCTGAGAGAACGGTCCTCAGCTACAGGAAAGGTCAACAGAATTCCAAGCCAATCTTTTTGCCGCACTGAATAGTAACAAATGAGATGATTGCATCTGAGAGACCGCATGGTCTGTACTATTTTGTGCATTTGTGCTAGGTGGTGCACTGAAACAATCAATAGCACTCATTTCTGAACTATTCCAGGCTACAAAATGCCTCATGTAGGATTCAATTATTCTCTGGTAGTATGCTGTAAACAAGGTATTGGGTCTGTAGGCATTTTTTCTGCTTTTTGCATCAGCTTTCCATCAGCTTATGACTCCATGACAATGAATGATCATATCTTAAAGAAGAAAATATACATTCAAATTCACTGATAGACATAAACTTGAACTTTGATGTGCTTATGCAATTTCATTATTATATCTAACTAACAGTAGTTTCTTGACCAAATGAAAGTGGTGCACTACCACTCATGCCATGCTCGTGCAAGAGTCAGAGATTTGCATAGGAAATACATTGAACCGTGGGTTTCCACTCATGGAAAATTGCCAGAGGAGGATTCTGTGTACCTGCTCTTAATGACAACGGTATTCCACACAAATGTGGGCACTTTTTGCTTTTAGCCAGATTAACTTTATGCTTGTTGTGCCAGAAGCATTGAGTGGTAGGTATAAACAACAGTAAGTGCTGAAGCAATTCTCATACAGTGAGTTGGAATTTGTGAAAAGTAGGATGAGTAATAACACTTCAAAGATACTCTAGAAGCACAACAAACTGAATGCACCCTGCCAGCTCATGCTTCTAATCTTCAAACCAAGAAGTGGAGTCTTCTGCACAGGGTTAAACATGGGCACAGGTGTTAACATGTTAGTGCCTACCCCCTCTGTCAGCAACATCTTTGGTTCTGAGACCACAATAATGATGAAAAACACTGTGATTTCACAGAACTGCCACTTCACCAGCTGTCAGTTAAATTAAGTAGCTGCCCAGAAAAAAAATAAATAAATAAATAAAATGAAAAGAATCTGAGATTCTGTGTGATTTATGTAAGGTGCTGTAAAAGATTATTTGTAAATATTTATGGTAGGGGTGCATAAATAAGCAGCAGTGTGTTGCATTATAGGTGGATCTGGGAAAGAACAAATTGCTACAGTAAGTAGCTGAAATAAGTTACACAGCCAAATACTAATGCTATGTGTCTCTGCAGATACAGTATCAGATGGGCAAATGCAAGATTTATTTAGGCATGATAACATCTTCACTGTTGCAAAACTGTTAAATACCAGCATGTTTCAATTTGATGGTAAGCACAGTGTTTCTACAATTGCTGCGTCTCCTGAAGGGGCTGTGATGTATCTACATCAACTTAAGGCTGTTAAAATTCATTCATCATTTTGCTTGAAACCTGTTTGTTTTTTCTGGATACTTGTACTGTAGCAGAAACTTGAAACATAGTTATGAAACTATGAAAAATCAGGTAGTGGCAATCAACTCTCGAGCTGCTCTAGCCCTTTTGATGTCTTCTTCCAGATGTCCCAGGAAATTTGAGGCCTGGAAATTCATTTGGAATTATAAGTCCAGTGGAATCATAGAATCCTAGAATGGCCTGGGTTGAAAAGGACCACAATGATCATCCAGTTTCAACCCCCTGCTGTGTGCAGGTCACCAACCACCAGACCAGGCTGCCCAGAGCCACATCCAGCCTGGCCTTGAATGCCTCCAGGGATGGGGCATCCACAGCCTCTTTGGGCAACCTGTTCCAGTGCGTCACCACTCTTTGTGTGAAAAACTTCCTACTAATATCTAACCTAAACCTCCCTTGTCTCAGTTTAAAACCATTCCCCCTTGTCCTATCACTATCCACCCTTGTAAGCAGCCATTCCCCCTCTTGTTTATATGCTCCTTTTAAATACTGGAAGGCCACAATAATGTCCATCCAGAGCCTTCTCTTCTCCAAGCTAAACAAGCCCAGTTACCTCAACCTTTCTTCATAGGAGAGCTGCTCCAGCCCTCTGATCATCTTAGTGGCCCTCCTCTGGACCTGCTCCAAGAGCTCCACGTCCTTCCTGTACCGGGGGCCCCAGGCCTAGACTCAGTACTGCAGATGGGGCCTCACAAGAGCCGAGCAGAGCAGGACAATCACCTCCCTCTCCAGTAAAGGCAGGAGAGTTCAGGGTTTTTTTTTTTAAGAAATAATGCTTTCTGAGCAATGGAAGTTATTTCACCCTGGGCCAATCTAATGTTCCTAGGCGCAATGTAACCAGCTCTACACTGGCAATTAGATTTGGAACGGTAATTCAGTTTTGAAGCAAATCCCTTGATTGTCTCATCTGCTGTGTCTTAGTTCAGTTTTGGGGGCAGTTGTGGCACTCCTGAAGCAAATGCTATTCAGCAGGAAAATAAATAAGGAATATTACACCAAAGGAGCAGTGCTTCTTCAGGGACAGTAGATTCCTAACTTACTTGTGGATTCTGCCACCAAAATATCTTCCAGTCTGTGGCTGCCATTTTTCCCTGGGCATTGAGCCACCGATGTAGTGGAGATGGTTGGCCCAGGAAACTAGCTGACACCTCGACCAGGCTGAGCCTCCTGAGGGTCACTCACCAGAGTAGCAAGGAGCCTTAGCATCGGTCACTTTCATCTACTGATCACACTTTCGGTGGGGAAGAAAATGTATATGAGTGATTAGTAGTTCCTGTGCTTAAGACATTAATCCCAGGATTCTGATGACAAAAACCTGAGGCCTCCCTGCTAAACAGTGCTATCCAACATGGGGAGTGGCATTCAGTTGCCTAAATCTAGACGTTTAGTACCATGTTAAATGCTGTAATGTATCCACCCTTGCTACCAGCTGCTGTTTCAGAAGACGTGAGCCTTCTCTGAGGCATTTTTTCATATCTGACTGTCCCACATCGACATCTTGGCTACCCAAAGGCCTCTTGACTTGTCACATTGGTTTTAGCAGTGATGGTGAGGACTGTTTTAAGTCAGTTTTACCCGCTGGTGTTTGTGTCAGTCTAAAGAGCAAGTTATTTATTCACATGTTTGAAACTAATTATAGGAGGCAATACTTTATGCGGAAGCAAGCATTTTTTATTCTGATATATCATACCCTCCATACAGTTAAACAATTACCAGTAAGCAGAACACCAGGAGAAACTTTTAAGATTTTTAGGATAAGCAAATTAAATTTCAAGGGTAAAGAAGTCTGGCTGCATTATCCTTTCATTACTCTGAAGTGCAAAGCAATGGGCAAGGTGATAACACTGTTATCATCATGTGAATCCCAGAATCACAGAATTGCAGGGGTTGGAAGGGACCTCAAGAGGTCATCGAGCCCTGCAGGTTCCCTACAGAGGAAGGGATGTTCAGGCAAGTGTGGTGGTTCAGGCAAATGTTTTTCTTTTTAGTTGGCCATGCATGCAGATGCGCTTGCACATACATACGCTCTGGAGCCATGGTGTTCTCAGAGAAATTAATGTCTTTATTCAGTTTTACTTCTCCATTACTCATGTTGCTCTTTATCTGATAGTTTTCAGAAGTGTGTTGGCATTGATTCAGTTACATAGGAGCCGTTTGTATTTTCTAACCCAACTCCAAGCTAGCTGCTGTCGGTGCTGCAATGCGTATTTCCCCTGGGAGCTGCGCGCAGCATTGCTTGCATTCTGAAACAGTGCATGAGTTTGGTGTTTTTGTGCTGAGAAAGAAAGGCAAATGTATTTTTCTTACCTCCTACTCCTACCCTGCTTGTAGTCAGGTGCTGTCCGCTTCTGCTCAGCCTATGGTTGAGTTGTTGGGTTGTACTGAGAAAGTCCACACAACCCTTCTTTATTCCTCTCTGTCCACTTTGTGTTCTGTCCCACAGTGCTTCAAAACGCTTCCTTCCAAAGGTGGATTGATTTGTGATGTTGAGATAATCAACCATATGGTGCAGCAGGTAAGTCATACATGTTTTCTCAGTAGCCAGTGGCTGCTGGCTGTGAAAGGCATACATAGCATTACATTCATTTCTGTCCTAAAAATTCCAGTCACGGTCTCAAAATCTGCTAAAAACAGCAAGAGGAATGAAATGTTGTACAAGTCCATTTTAGACTGAATATTTATTTCATCTCAACGCCTCTCTGGTTTCTATTATAGTTCCTGTTTGGGCCCTGCAGAGATTTATTTTACACTCATCCTACTGTGACAGAGGAGGAAGTTTCTCACAGCTAAATCTATTATGAATGTGTTATTAGTTCAAGTCTCATTATTGCATTACCTTTTCTAATCAAAGCGAAGAATCTGTTATTAACAATGTAATCTCTTTTCCTGATGGCTTGTTGTTGTAGATACAACCATAAAAGCAATTGGCTTGAATGGTTCCTTTGCACTCAGGTTCTTTTTCATAACACAGATTACTCCTAATTACCATTTCTTAGTTACAGTGATTTAGAATTATGTTTTTGAGTCATGGCTTTCACAAGGCTACGTGCACTGACAGTCTGGAGATAGCTTGGATATGATTGATTTTTCAAAGCTTTGCAATGAAATTTGATTCATAGTTCTGACAAAATGAGTTTGTTGAGTAAAACCCTGTGCAATCATTGGAAAATGTATCACTTTCATCAGAATATACAACTTTTCTAAATTATATTTAGTATGACATGTAGACTAGTCAGCTCTAAAAATGTTTCCTGTAAGATGGTGGACTACAGATGAACTTGGCAGCCTTTTGTCAGGCAAGACAAACAGATTACAAATATTCACCAGGTTACTCTTCAGTCTCTGAATTTTCTTTTCAAGGTACTTCGATTTACCCCCGGGATGATTGGCTTCCCTTTGAACAAGAATGAAGTCAGGTACAGCAAAGCTCTTAATTGTATTCATTTGTTAGAATTAAATATTTAATTTCAGTGATGAAAAGATACTCTGTTCTCCGCTGCCCACTTTTTTTTTCCCCATAGCTGTGTCTGATTTTATATTCTGCTCTTCCCATCTTATTTTGATACCAGAATATCAGAAGGAGAGAAACCCATTTCAAGTCAACATGCATGCTGAGATGTCAAAAGACACAGTGCACAAATCGCTCCGCTTTGTGTTTTTTTATGCAAAGTATTGGCAAGTATTTGTGCTCCAGCATCACTGATTCAGACAACTTCATACCAGCTGTCATCATCCTTGCTTCAGCATTCATTTGAAAAACAATCAAAGTGAAAATTACACTATTCAAATAAAGTGCTTCAATCTATCTTTGATCTGATCACTCAGAATCTCGGTTTTTGAAAGAGAATTTTACTTCTATTTCTAAGCGTTTTCTTCAAGCTGACATTATATTTTTAAAATATCCTACATACCAAACCAAAGTAACATCATTAATTAAATCACATGATTCACGTCGGTTTCTAGGAGGCTACTCACTGGCATTTGAAGACAAGAACAAGCAAACAAACAAACAAAAACCAACACCTTTCCTCTTCTACCTTAAATCCCCAGACAGCTTTAAAAGAATCAACAACCAGAATCTTTGTCTTTGCAAAGATAGATACTGTTTAAATAAAAGACCATGCACCTGTGAATTTCCAATTAAATAATGAGTGAATAATAAGACTGATGAGATTGTATCCAAAGACTGATAAATCTGAGAACACTTGTATGTACCTATATTTATATATAAATATAGTCTTACCTTTTCTGAATTAAGATTGTTCCGATAAGGGTGTTATGTAAAAGGATTGCTATTGAGGGGCTGTGGGAGCCTTTTATTTCATTTTTTAGTTCTTTTGTTCTTGCTGTTTGATTTGGTGTTTGTTTTCTGCCAAAACTGAAATGGAGGGATCGAAGAAATGAAAACATGAAACAAAATTTTGTAAGTATAAAACATGAATTTATCACCATTTCCAGGAAAGTCAGGTCTGAGTCATCTACTCTACCTTACTCCAAAATGGCAGTATCTACAAGAGTTTCATGCATCATATTTTTTTGGTTCAGCCAAATGTCTTTGCCCTTCTGAACATCCTCATTCCTCATAAAGTACCTATCCTATCTTCCAAATAGAGGCTACATCTTTGAGCACCTCTTGCACTTCTAAGATGAACCTCTACACCCATTTTTAACTGTAATTATTTGTAGTCTTCTAGAGATGCTTAACAAACTTTGAGCTTTTCAACAGCGGGAGAAAGTGCCTTCCAAGGAGATTGGTGTGGGTTTTTGTATTTCAGAGTACAGTTGATGGGTGATAAGTTCTCAAGAACCAAACATAATTGAAGCACTGAAGAAGACTGCAAGAAGTCAAGAAGGGAGCAGGAAGAAGTAAGTAGTGATTAAGCATTTCACAAGCTCCTAGGTGAACCCAGCCCACCTGTGATCACAGATAAGACAATAAGAAACGACACATCAGGGTCATTCCAGTGACTAACAGAAAAAAATAAAAGTATAAACTAGGTTTATGTTTCATCTTAGCCTATATGCATCGAGTACAGTCTCAGTCCCGGATCTCTAAGGAGTCAAATACTTTTTAATAAACCTAGTTTATTTATATATATTTTCTAATTACTGTCTAATTTATATTTTTTCAAGTTATTAACATTTTAACATTGGTCCACTGGTTCTTTTAGTGTGAGAAGTGATTTGAGTTTCTCGAATGACATTGCTGCTCAGATAATTTCTGTTTTGTTTTACTGAAAATCACAAAGATCATATGAGACGCTTCTATGGTTGCTGAAGTACTAGTGTTATATCTCTTTTTATGTGCTGTTTTAATTGTCCATCAGTTTGCAGAGATTGGAGCCCTCTATTGAAATTTGCAAAGTGTGACACTGATTGCACACACGTGTCCTGTAAATGTGCTAAGGAAAACCAAAACCACCCAGGCAGAGTTAAAAACCTTCAAAAAATCTGATTTTTCTTATACTAAGAAAGAGTATATATAGAAGAGTTTACTACTGAAGTTGGTATGTAGTTTGATAGTAATTTATTACTACCTGAACTATAGAAAACTGTTTGCATGCCCAAAGTTCCTGCCTGTTAGAACTGTTCTGTAGAAAGGGTCTGTGTGTAGCTGCAAAAGAAAAAGAACAAATGGACGTGCTCCATGCAAGTCTGCTTGGGCCTAAGAGCAGCTCTGTGGGATCAGAGACACTGGCAAAGCGGAAGGAAGCATGCTCTTGTATTGGAAGAACTGATGGAGTTGAAGGGTGAACAGAAGAGAAAAACATTTGGACATTACCAGCATTCTTTCAGTTTCGCCTCCTCAGTTATCCTTGCCTACAAGCACTGCAGGTAAGGACCTACTTTCTTTTTTCTTTCTTAAAAGGATGCAGTTGGATGAGGGGGGTGTGTGTGCATCTCACAGCTCCACAGGCAATCCACTAGAGGCTAATAATTAAGATAGGATGTCATCATAGAAATACAGGCAGTCAAGTACTTCTGTGTCTATCTGTAAGTGGAAGCCACAGCTGTAACAGCTTGAAACAAACCGTAGTTAGTATTTTTCACAGAGATGGGTAGTTCATACAGAGCATGTAGAGATAGATTGGAGCTTCGGAAGAAAGGAAGGAATCTGTAAATTTCTATAGCTCAGGATTAGAATGTGACATTTCCCTTCACAAGAAAAATTATCTTCTGGATCCATTCCTTCCAGTATATCAACAACTTTCTCTCAATTACCTTTTAGTTTGAGTGAATAAAAGGCTGCAATCATCCTTTCTGACATGCCTTTAAAACAGCTTTTTCCAAATAATTTTCAATAATAACTGTAATTTAAACTTATAAGCACAGAAGTGCTTTAAAATAACTAGGTATTTTTATAGAGAAAGTGATGTCATTCTTCCTATCAGTGGCAAGAATATTCCTCTCCCTCTTTAGTATTTGTTTGCTGAGAAGTAGAAAGAGAATTAGAATATTAGCCATTACTTTAATGTTAAAAATGAATTATTCTTCCATCTTCTATTAACTTTGACTTTTAGTTTTTCAATAACCAAATGTGGCCTTTGAGTGTATTTGTGCTGTTCTGACAGGACTTGTGTGCACACTTGAGAATGGAATTTGATTCATTGTAAGTACTTCAATCTTCCCGAGATGCAATGAAATACAATAATAATAATAATAATAAAAAGATAACTTCCAAGCAGCTATCTTGAAACCTTCTTGGGGAGTTCTTTCTGTGGAAGAAAAGAAATATTTCATAGGTTTCAATGCACAACAAAAATATGCAAAGCAACAGCTTTTCCTTGACTTTGGTTCCAGCCTTAAATTCCCGAGCAGTGAGATAACAGTTTCAGTTCCACACTTCTTTTCCAGCAGTCACTTTGGCTAGACCGGAGCTGGTTCTCAGATGGGTTCAAAGGTTGGTATTAGGAACATCTCCACTGATGTGGAACTTCTCTTCCCTCAGTGAGACCAAGCACCACTGCAGGATCCCGGGGACACGAAGGTTTCTGGGGCCTGGAGTTCTCCATAAAAATCTGATTCCCTCTTACTTCCAGCAAAGAACTGTGTAGAGCAGTGAAAACATGGTGGAATACAATCCTTCTTTGACCTCTGGTGCACCTGTGTGGCTGTTATTCCACTTTCACTCCAGTTATGATATTTTACTTTTTTTTTTTTTTTTTTTTTTTTACTTTAGACCTTCCCCTGTCTAAGATAAGCTTGCATACGCAGTGCCTTCTACTTCTGCCAAGGTATACAAAGGGCATGCTTGATTTTCACTGTGGAAAAAATTAGTTGCGAGGACCTAATGAGTCAGTAAACCTCCTAAAGAGTTGGAAGAAAGCCAGACAATTAGTTTGCAATTTAGCTTAAATTTGAAATGATTAAAATCAATGTTTTGTTAATGTAGGTTGTGCTGAAGAGCACCTGTCTGCTCCTGTCAATTAGAAAGATGTACCTGCTTGGAAGTCTTCCTTAATTGATTGCCTATATTGTCACGTAATGATCCTCTTCAGTGCAACATAAAGTTGCTCAGAGTAAGTACTTTTTATAGAGATGAATGACCTATTATAAAATCAGACACTGGGGAGAGAAAGGCAGCTTTAAATGTTGTTTGCTCTCTATATAAAGTAAATGGGTCGTATAGACAGTATAAACCCTGTAAGTTGTGTTACCTTCCTGCATTTTTTTCCATTTGACATTGAGAATAGTGCTTGTTATGCAATGCATCACAGTTCCTGAATTAACTGCAACTGCAGCCCTTCCTGTGGCCTCTACAAACCTGTGAACAAAGCGAGGTGCTTTAGAAACCATACGATTTCTCGGAGTGGAACCCTGTCATCAGCTGTCTTCAGACCAAGGTTTTAGGCTATAAATCCTGCAGTTTGGCAGCATCGCTGCCTCTGCAGCTCCAGCCCCTCAGTGGTAATTGTAGAGTAATATAATAAGCAGTAAAACAATAATTGACACTTGTGTGCTTTAGCTTACCAAGTCAGTCACCCTTAAGTAGTTCTTTCTCAATTGTTGTTAGGAAAGAAAATCATAAACTACTAAAACTGACAGGAAAAAAAAGGCAGGGAAGGGAAAATGGAGAAGGGAAGAGAGAAAAAGGAAACCATCATTGTGCTGACTCCAAGTTAACTGATACTTTCTAAGGACATAAGCAAACACTGATGTTCACGGGACTGTCAGAGGATGTCAGCACACAGCAAACAGCACTGTTACAAGTTCCAGCACCACAAACCCTGTGGTACTGCAAGGGAGCTTGAATCATTGTTAGGCTAAAATGGTGTGCAAGCAAGAAGTGAAGGATTCCTTATATAAACAGGAATTTTGAATGTAGAATGCTGTAGTATTTTCCTAGTGTTCTGTATTTAAAGCGTACAGGTTTTAGCCTTAGCTAAGACAAAAAGTGTTGTCAGGTTAATAAGAATGAAAAGAAATAATCATAGGGAAGAGATGTAAAAACAGTGAACCTTTTACCTCTTCAGCTAGGATGGATCACAGCTTAAGAATATTGATTAATGTGACTGTGGACTATAAAAGATTAGATCTAATCTGCTCATTGTTAAAATGACACTAAGTACCCCAACATAATATTTTTGATACTGCAGCTGTCAGCACCTAGAGTGTGTCTGAAGAGGTCAGCACTGAAAGAGGTTCAGTTGCATTTCATCTGCGTTAGACTGTGGTTTCCACGTCACTGTTGTGGCTTGCAGAAATAATAATATTGTTATACACAATGGAGGTGAAACATGCTAAGTATGGAACTATTCAGAATAAAAGGATCCTTCTCGGACCTGGAGTATTAGAGTTCTAGAGGAGGAGAGGTAGTAACAGTAGATATAGATGGTTACAGATGATGTAGACAGTAACAGATGATGTAGCTGGCACAATGTGAAGGACCAGCAGGACGTTAATGGTTGCAAAGCAGTGCATTTGGCTGGCTGAGTAATGCTCAGAACAGACTTTCAGGACAAACGAGCTTTACTTTAAGCCTCAGTATGAAGAATTTTACAGGTGTTTGGGTGTCTGTGGGAAGGACGGATTCCAAAGTGTAAAGAGTAATACAGTTGAGTAATACAGGATAGGTTCCTTGGAACTGTGGCAGCATGAGATACCAATGCATATGACAAAAAAAAGATGACAACATCATGGTTTTCAAGGCGAGAGGAAAGTGTGATGCAAGCAACAACAAACAAGATGACAAGAATACTTGTTGAAGACCATCCCAAACACATAGCTCAGGTGAAAATTACAAGGTCATTTGTTTTCAGAACACGCTCTGAGTACATTGAGTGGTTCAGAGCAGAACTCAAGTGCTCTTGTGCAAACTCAAGCATTTAGACCTGTGCTGGCTCTGAGCAAAGCAAGCCAGAGGGCTCTGTGCCATCCTCTGTGAAGCAGGGATTTTTGCCCAGGCCCAGGGCTGGAAACAAATAAGAACAGATTAGCATTTTTTTCTTCTAAACTGTAGAAAATATTCAGAATCATGTCTCCAGAAAGGTCAGAGGAAAAGGAATTGCCTCGCTCTGGCCTATATTTTAAGTAGGCTTCTGGTGCTTACAGAGATGAGTGGATCTAAACCAAAAGAGGGGAGGTTTAAGTTAGATGTTAGAAGGGAATTCTTTACTCAGAGACCAGTGAGGCCCTGGCACAGCTGCCCAGAGAAGCTGTAGGTGCCCCATCCCTAGAGGCACTCAGAGCCGGGTGGGATCTAATGGGGAATCTGATCTAATGGTTGGCAATCCTGCGCATGGCAGGGGTGCTGGAACTTGATGATGTTAGAGGAACCTTCCAACCAGAGCCATCCCACGATTCTGTGATTTACAGCAATGCCATGGAGGACCTGAAGGGCAGCAAAGACTCCAGAGTTTAATCACATAGAATTATTGCCAAGTACGAGACAATTACTTCTGGTCTGGAAGGCATATCCTGATCCTGTGGGAAGTGGGAAGTACACTCCATGTGTCAGGCCTGGAGGGAAGGAGACTGAGGGCTGCCCTGCCCTGAGCTTCCTGCAGAGGGGCACTGGGGAGAGAGGTGTGGTCCCTTCCCACTGATACCCAACAGCAGATAGGAAGGATGGCTCAGAGCTGTGTCGGAGAGGTTTGGGTTGGACATCAGGAAGAACCTCTTTTCTGAGAGGGTGTTTAGACACTGGGATAGCCTTCCTGGAAACGTGGTTGGTGCCCCATGCCTGCAGTGTTCCAGAGGCATCTGGGTGATGATCTTCATGACAGGTTTATCTGAGGTTCAGCCCTGAGGTGGTCAGGCAGTTGGACTGGGTGATCTCTGTAGGTGTATTCCAACTGAACCATTCTATTTGATTCAGTGCTAAAGGAAAACACATGTGCTTACAGAGGAGAAGGCAGGGTTACACTGAGAGGTCTGTGGATTTACTCAGGCAGACACATCACCCTTTCATTGCTTCACTGTCGCTTTGAGAGGTGTTTGATCCTCCCACAGGAAGCACAACAGCAGTAAGAGCTCGGCAGCACCTGAACCCACTTCCCAGCGTCGAGGCCTCGCTGCTTCGCGCGGGCCGAGCAGAGCGGGACCGAACCGGAATCGGGCGGCGCCGAGCCGAGCCGACCCCGCGGCCCACAGGCCCCGCCCCGCGCGGCGGAGGCCGACCCGGCGGCGCTGGCGTAGGCGCTGACGCCGCGTCCCGCCTCGGGGCCAGGCCGGGTAGCGGCGGGCGAGGGGCGCCGTTAGCTGCCGGGTCGCCCCGCGGCGGTAGCCCGCCGCAGGCCATGCGGTAGCGGAACGCGCCGCGCCCGGGCTCTCGGCGGCCATGGAGCGGCTCCCGGGCGGCCGGCGGCTCCGGCTCGCGTCCTCGCTGGGGCTGGGGCAGCGCTGCTGGGAGGTGACCTTAGACGAGGAGCGGGGGCTGCTGGCCTGGCGCGACCCGCGTCCGCCGCGCCGCGGCGCCGGTGAGTGGAGCTGGGGGAGCGGAACGCTCCTGGGCCGCGGAGGGGAGGGGGCGGCGCGGAGCACCTGCCGGGCCGGGCCGCCCGCGTCGGGGCCGGCCCGAACTCGCAGGGGTCGGCAGAGCAGCGGCTTCGGGGCGGCTCGGGACGGCGTGACCCTGAGCGCGGCCGGGTCCCGCGGCTTCCTGCCCGCGCGGGGCGCTTTGTCGAGGCGCTTTGTCGAGCCGAGCGATTCCTGCACGTGTCGGGGGCTTTCCCCTGTCAGGGGCCAGCCGGGGTAACCCGCAGCGTCTGGGGTTCAGAGTCCAGCCGCTGAAGGCAGATGGCGGTTTAAGGAAACGCGGCCCTTCGGAGCGTGGCAGGCAGCGGAGCCTCAGGGCCGCGCCGGGCCGCCCGGGGGCAGAGCAGCTCCGGGGCTGTCGGCTGTCGCGATGCGGAGCCTAGAGCTGTCCCAGGAGCCCGGCACGTGATGCAAGCGCTGCGAGCTGTTAAGCATCTGGGAATGAGGCTCTGATAACAAAGGGAGGAACCCGACCTGCAGCTGGATGAGAAAACCTCCGGCTTGTTTAATTTCGCCCTATTGTTTCTTGTTCATACGTGGCAGCCTGCAGCTTTTGATGTTACATTTACGTTAATCACAGTAGGACGTGACGCACTCAGGGAACTTTAAAAGTGGCTTTATTTCATCGATGTGACTTTGATACTGCTAAAAAAAACACTTCTACGCTGGGGCTGTTTTGTTTTTTCTCAAGTAGTTATACTTGAAGCAGTTTGCTTTCTGAAAGCCTCTATGGAACAAAAGGTTTAACCTGTGTGCATTCCAGTCCTGGGAATATTTAATACAGACTATAATAGTCTATAATGTGCTAATAGAGTTGTTTGTAGATTCCCATTTGTGCGGTTTCAGTAGGACTGACTTTAAAAACTGCAGATGGGAGAGTTTATTGCCAAAACGATGTGACAGAATTGTAGGATGACTTCTGAAAATACCTGTGTACCAACGGCCTCAAGTTTTTTGCTATTTTTTAGGTGGCATTTTATCACATTGTTTGACCTCTTGGTTTTTATAGAATTGTTACTCCCATTATTCTTATGTCCCTATTAGCATGGGAACATCAGGAAATGTTTCATGTATTCCTTCTTTTCACAGCAGCTGCTGTTGTGTGGATAACTGCTGTCATCTTCACTTTAGGGATGGAGGAACTGAGACAGAGAAAGAGAGGAACTAAATGAGCAATAGAAGGGTTGACTAGAAGGTTGTTGTGGAAAGGTGAGGTGTAGATATCTCCAGTCCCAGGCAAGTTCCCAAACTTGACTACTAAAATAGTTCTTCCCTTACCACATACTTTATTTAAATATTTTCCTGTTGTTTTCTTTTTAAATCAGAATTTCTTAATTATTTGTGATGTTCAAAGAAAGAGGCAAAGAAGAGAACTGTGTGAATTAGTTGTTGCAGTTTACATGACTGCAACTTGGCCGTGGTTTGAATACGTTTTTTGAATACGTACTCTTCATAATGATAACATCAAACCCATACTTTGTTGTTGTCCTCTTGCTATTGGGTGTATGCAGTTTGACTTAGTCTAGGTTTTTATCAGCAATATAGCTGGGAAGTGTAGTTTGATACTTTAGGTGTGCAACTAAATGAACTTAAAACTGCAAAGACAAATTAAATCTGCTGAGTTATGATATAAAAGGAGGTAAGAGGAACTTAGCTGAAATACGGAGTTTCAAAGCCTTTTGGGGACAATTGCTCCCACTAGGTGAAGTGGCCCCTCCTTTGTTGAAAATTTTGTTGAATTCTGTGAAGTCCTTCTAAAAATCCTTTTCTGAACTTCTTGGTTGACTGATAAGCTACAGCAAGTTCAATGGCAGCTCCTTTCTACTTTACGAAACTTGCTTTAGACTATACATGCCCAACCTACCATTTGATGGTATTGTTTCTCTTGTTAATGTTTTAATAAAAAATAAAAAGTTTAGTTACGAACATTAATTATATTACATATTTTATATGCAGCAAGAGATAATTGTTCTTTACTCAATGTGGCCCAAGCAAGCCAAAATATTGGACACCCATGCTTTACACCATGAAAGAATGCCGTGGAGCTTTAAAGCTCTATTATTACACCTCTGAAGTTTACAGGTGCTTACAAGCAAGTTGTCTTGTTTATTTGCTGAGCCAAGCTAAATATGAGCCTGTCCTGAAGCCATTTTGAGGGCGCATGTCAGAATCCTGGAAGTGGTAGAGGCAGAGTGGGACATAATAAACAAGGCCCTTTTTGGGGTGGTTTCTGAAGCGGTACTCAGCTGGAGATTATTTAGGTGGCAAGCCTGGTTACTGAGTGTGGCTGCTCTCCTGTTCTTACAGGATTTTGAGATATGTAGAATCAGAGGAGGAAAGAGAAAGTGGGAGAAGAAATAGAAATGCTTAAGTGTTCTGGAAGCACAGCTGTAATGGGTGTAGAGAAAATACAATAAATGATGTAACTTCTCTGCTTAAAGCCCTGATTAATTTGTGTGTTTTCTGAGCTTGTGTTTCAGATGGCAGTTTTATATTACTGCCATCTTTCTGTTTTTCAGCTTTAAGACCTGGGATGGCTCATTGTGTTCCCTGCAATTATATTGGAAACATGAGCATCGTGCATGATGGTATAAATAAGTTTTGTAACATGGAAGGTGGTTAGTTAGAAGCATATAATTTCAGAGGTGTAGCTTGACCAAGATTGGTATCTTTCCTCCATTTAGCGTTTAACTACGTGACTACTGTACAGAATGCCTAAATAGAGACTTAATTATATAGTAGAAGCATTCTGTATTTTTGTTGTTGAGTAGGTAGTCATTGCAGTGAAACAATCTTTAAAAATATCAAATCAGAGCTGCCTGTATTCTGTTTATTGGCTTGCACTTAGTTGTGCAAATTAAAGTGGTTTGGTACATATTTTCTCAAAGTCTTCAGACTTTTACAGGTAAGGAACGAGTGCTATTAGTTAGAGGTACTGTAGAAGTACTGAAATAAGCATCTCTTCCTTACTACATCCAAATTCAGGATCATATGGGAAGCAACAGAGACTGTTGTGTTTAGGGAAAGTGTAGTTCTGTAAAATATGGGAACATCCACTGGTTTTGCATCTTTGCACAACGAAAATATTAAAAAAAAAAAAAAGCACTGTTAAAATGCCACTTGTGAAGGAATAAATATGAATTCAGCAATATTACTTCTAATTCTGTCACTGAGAAGGTGATAATAAAAACATAACTTGCTTATTCAGGCTGTGGTATGTTTTTATATCCTTAACTCTTTGGTACTGTTTACTTTCCCTCGTCCTACTGGACCTTATTTAGCAGTATTGTATTTTCAAGAGCTCTCTTCAGTGCTGAGGTTCCCATTTCCTGTTCTCTGGTTGGATTTGTATGAACTCAGAGTGAAAGCCTTTATCTGAATTTCTTCAAATGCTTCTCATTCACTTCTAGCTATAAACCTTTTTTCCTAGGCATCTCTTCAAGTACCCTGGAGAACGTTCTTTTTCAACCTTGAAACTCTTGTACATGAGATTGAGTTGTAAATCATAAGTAGCTTATGCAAAGCTGCATTGATCAGTTGTTCTCTATTGTTCTGTTATTTCCTTGTATTGATGGCACGTTCTGTTTTTCAAGTAACGTGATAAAACTTTATGTGCAAAATTCTGTAGGTTATGTACTGTGTGTGTGTACTTAATGGACTTTGTAAGTCTTGGCTAAGACAGGACCGTGCCTGGTTCTAAGGCATTATAAACACAGAATGAGATTGTTCTGTCACTTTCCTGTTCTGGTGGTGGTTGTTATTGTAAAGTACAGGCAAGAGGGCTATAATCAAACTAGACACTGGACTGTGTACTTTTGCTTGTTGTGTGCTCTTAACCTTCTTTTTTTGTTCTTCAAAATTCTATTCCCTCAGCTTGTTTTTTTGCCTGCTTTCTCCTTAAAACAACCCCTTGAGGAAGCCTCAGGGCAAGCGTTAACAAGACCAGCGCCATTCTGGCGGTGTGGATTGTAGAGAACGCTCAGTTTAATAAACACAGTACAGAGATGAAGGAGGTGGGCTTGCTTGGCACCAAGGTTTGTTCAGCACCTGCAGTGTGCTGATGCGACCCTCGTCAAGGTGGCCTTTCTGCACTTGCTTGCAAGTGGCATAGGGCTGGTAAGGAAATCTGATCCATACTTATGTCTTGGTGGTTCCACTGGCTGTGTTGAGCTGGTAGGATATGAGGAGTAACAACCCAGGCAGTTGCTTCTTCCCGTGGAACATGCATTATTCAAATATAGATGAATGGTTAATTAACCAGTACATGTTTTTCTACATGTACCTGGTTGCTTTGCTGTTGTTCTGATTGTCTGCTTATTGTATTTTCTTTTAGTTTTTCCTTAGGGGGAAAACATGCAACTTGTTAAGTAGCTTCTTGTTTTAGCAGTGAAATATGCTAGTCACAAATTTCTTGTTTTGTTTTGTTTTTTTTACTTCTGGTAATTATGTTTTGTACCCTTACGTAGAATTTTCACTTATCCTGGTCTTTATTAGATATTACTTTTTGTAGTATGTAATCAATATAATTTAACATGCCTTATGGAGAGCTTTCTTACTATTTTCTAGCCTCCAGCTGAAGGAAAGTTTAAACTTAGGACCAAAAAAAGAAAACCAACCCTTAGTGTTTGTGCTGTCTGTAACAGGAAGCTGGTTTTCAGAGTGACTGAAAAAACGTCTTTTGTTTTTAATCCTTAATATTTTTTAAGTCAGGGAAGTAGTCATACTGGTAAAACTGAATGCCAGTGTACTTATGGGGTTGAGCTGATTATTTAACAGAAAACTAAATGTTGTAATCACAGTTGGTTTTTATCTTTTGGCACGCTGAGCTAGTGCATTTCATAGAGAATTTGGCCCGTGGAACACATGGTTGGCAGTGATAAATGAACAAATCTTGACTTGGGTTCTGAGCAGGTTTGCTTGCGAAGTGTTCTTTGGGGGTTGCAAACAGAGATGATATACTAAAAACCCATTCCTACAGAGAAAATGCGCTTAGTGGCCTTTAGTTCCTTTATTCAGAAGGCAATCTCAGTTAGTGTTCACCTTATGGTGTGCTTTTTCTTCTTTCTTAATGTGGGGAAAAGTAGTAGGCATTTAACACTGGTGTCATTTTGGTGATACCTCAGTTTGCACTGACTCAGAATGAGCAATGAGTGGCACAGCCATCGTGCTGGGAAGATTGTTGATTGGATTATCTTTTTTTCTTTGTTATTTGCCATGTCTCTACATTCAGCTGCTCTGGCTTTATTGTGTTTTGTATTAGAGATTGAACAAGGTGAGACATGAAAACATGAACGTCTGAGGTTGTTTGAGTTTAAGCTTAAGAAATTTGACCTGTACTTCAGCATTTTTGCACTTGAGATTCAATCTCTTGAATCGAGATAGAAAGGTTGAAAGAAGCGTGTTATTTCATGTGGAATTTTGCTTAGGTAGATAGTGAGGAGGACAAGGGGAAATGATTTCAAACTAGAAGAGGGGAGATGTAGATTAGATGTTGGAAAGCGTTTTCTTTGACGGGGCAGTGAGGCCCTGGCACAGCTGCCCAGAGAAGCTGTGGGTGCCCCATCCTTGGAGCAGCTCAAGGCAGGGTTGGATGGGGCCCGGTGCAGCCTGAGCTGGTGGGGAGCAGCCCTGCCTGTGGAAGAGGAGTTGGAACTGCATGGTCTTTAAGGTTCCTTCCAAATGAAGCTATTCTATGATTTTGTAACACTAAGTTATATAGTGATAGAGTTATATGTCTTCTTTTTGGCACAAAAGGACATAGGAGTCCTGGTAGGTGCCAAGTTGAACACAAGGCTGCAGTGTGCCCTTGCTGCTGAGGAGGCTAATGGTGTTCTTGGCTGCGTTAGGCAAAGTACAGTAGCAGATTGAGGAGGTCATCCTTTCTCTGTGCTCAGAATTGGTGAGGCCACGCTTGGTGTGCTGTGCCTAGTACATGGATGTACTGGAAAGTCCAACACAGGGCCGCCAAGGTGACGTGGGACCCGGAGAGCCTGTCCTTTGAGGGGAGAGGCTGAGAAAGCTGGGCTTGGCCAGCGTGGAGAAAAGGAGTCTCACAGGGATTTCATCAATGTCTATAAATACCTGAGGAGAAGGTGCAAAGAAAATAGAGCCAGGCTTTTTTTGGTAGAGGCCTGGTGCCAGGACAAGAGGCCATGGGCACAGACTGGAACATAGGAGGTGCTGTCTAAACATGAGGCAGCACTTCAGCACTGTGTGGGTGGCTGAGCACTGGCACAGCTGCCCAGGGGCTGTGAAGTCTCCTCCTTGGGGATCTCCAGAAGCTGCCTGGCTGTGACCCTTGGCACTCTGCTCTGGGGGTCCCTGCTGGGGTGGGTTTGGGCAGAGGAACGCAGAGGGCACTGCCAGCCTCAGCCATGCTGTGATTTGTACTGATACAAATTCTTGAGCTCTGTTCAAACACAAAAGCTTAGTTTTCGTAAGTAGGGAATTTCTAAATAACGTGTTTGTATGTGAGAGAGCTTTGCGTCTTTCTGGCCCTCTACAACTGCTGTATTAAGGAGTGTGTGCTTTTGACTATACTGTAGATTGGTGAATTCTGTCAGAGCAGTGGAGCTGCTGAAGGGCATTATTGACATAGCTGGTGTTTATAGAAGTTTCTGAAAGATTCTCTCTGATCCCACAGATTCACAGAGGGGAGGTGAGATCAGGCTGGTTTGTTGTTGTTGTTTGTTCTGGGTTTTTTTTGTTTGTTTGTTTTTCTCCCTCATGTTTTTGTTCAGTAATGTGTTTTTCAGGGATACGTAATTCTTCTGCACATATTAAACTAAAGTACTTATTCTAAGTGGGTTTTTCTCTTGCCACACCTGTGAAGAGATTTGCTAGAAAAGCAGGACTTCCACAGTCGTTCTCAGGAGAATATATCTGAAGATCAAGGAGAGCTTAGTAGAGCTGATTTCAGGGTCCAAAGTTGTTAATATAAGTTAGGTATTTTGTGCTAAAATGCATGCTCCAAATAAATGCTTCCTGTCATACTGATTTGGAAGTGGTTTTCATAGGACCATGGAATCTTAGAATTGCTCAGGTTGGAGAAGAGCTCAAAGATCATCAAGTCCAACCTCAACCTACCCATGCTATCCTAACTCCCCATTACTAAATCATGTCCCTGAGTGCCACATCCAAACTGTTTTTAAATGCATCCAGGGATGGTGACTCAAACAGTTCCCCAAGGAGCCTATTTCTGTGCTTAACAACCCTTTCTGTAAACTTTTTCCTGATATCCAACCTAAACCTTCCCTGGTGCAACTTAAGGCCATTTCCCCTCATCTTGTCACCAGTGAGAAGAGACCAACACCACTCTTGCTGTCGTCACCTTTCAGGTATTTGAAGAGTGCAGTAAGGTCTTCCTTCAGCTTCCTTTTCCCCAGACTAAACAACCTCATTCCTTCAGTCACTCCTTGCAGGGTGTATGCTCCTAGCTCTTCAGAAGAGCGTCTCTTGATCTGTTTGCTATTTGTGTGTTTGGCAAGCTTTCACTTTTTCCTTTTTTTTAAAAAAAAACAAACAAACAGAAAACGCCTAATAGAACAATAACTTCTGTTGCTACTCCTATCATAGAAGCTAAACAGTATCCAATATATCATGCTTGCGTAATTTCTGGCTGTCAATAGAGTATGATAGCATACAACAATTGAGAAGAGCTGCTGGCAGAAGGAGGAAAAAAAAGCAACTCAATTAGTAGCAAATGAGCTGTTGTCACCACTGTGAAGAGGTCATGAAAAATCTTTCATTTTACATTCCTTAATATCAACATGGCACTTCTTCAAATTAGCAAGAATTATAGGAAATGTAGAGTACAGTAACAAAACTATTGCTCCTTTTTGTCTAATATCTCTTACTTTCTCATATAGCAATATATAGATATGTAGTCGTAAGAGAATTATTATTTATGAGTTGCAGATGACACCAAGCTGGCAGGAAATGTGAATGTGCTTGAGGGTAGGGAGGGTCTGCAGTGATCTGGAAAGGCTGGATTGAGGCCAGTGAGATGAGGTTCAACAAGATCAAGTGCCAGGTTCTGCGCTTTGGCCACAACAACCCCAAACAACACTACGGGCTTGGGACAGGGTGGCTGGAAGACTGTGTGGAAGAAATGGACCTGAAGGTGTGGTTGATGCTTGTCTGAACATGAGCCAGCAGTGTGCCTAGGTGACTAAGAAGGCCAAAGGCATCCTGTCTTGTATCAGAAATAGTGTTGCCAGCAGGAGCAGGGAAGCGATCATCCCTCTGTACTCAGCTCTAATGAGGTTGCAGCTTGAATACTGTGTTCAGTTTTGGGCCCCTCACTACAGGAAAGACACCAAGGCTCTGGAGTGTGTCCAGAGAAGGGCAGTTGAGCTGTGAGGAGTCTGGAACACAAGCCTTAAGAACAGCTGGGGTAATTGGGATTATTTAGTCTGGAGAAGAAGACACTCAGGGTGACTTTATAGCTCTCTCCAACTACCTGAGGGGAGGCTATAGTGATGTGGGGGTCAGCATCTTCTCCCATGTAACTTGCAGTAGGCCTCAAGTTGCAACAGGGGTGATTCAGGTTGGATGTTTTCTTAACATCTCGAAAAAAGTGGTCAGATGCTGGTACAGGCAGCTGGGGAGGTGATGGTGTCACTGTCCCTGGAACTGCTCAAAAAACATTTAGATGTGGCACTAAGGAACATGGTTTAGTGTGGAATATTGGTGATAAGTGAGCAGTTTGACTGTATGATCTTGGTGGTCTTTTCCAACCTTAGTGATTCTATGCTTCTGTATACATTTGTATGCGTGCTGCTTGCGTGTACATAAATACACAGAATTTTCGGTTCCATTTAAGTTTTTTTTGTTTGTTTGTTTTTTGTTTGTTTGTTTTAAGTCAAGATAAAGGCTGGGAAGTTTGAAAGTGCTAATGAAAATGAGACTAACTTCTCTGTTTGACAGGACTCATGAAGACTGAGAATGTGTTGAGAGCGTCAGAGAGGGGGGGAAAATGTTGTGGGTGGAGAAAATTATTTCATAATGTAAGAAAAAGAGGTCTTCAGAAGCACTGTCTTTCAGAATTAATGTTGATGAAAGGGAAATACATTTAGCAGTACATAAACATAACATTTAGAATTTGCTTCTTAGGAGATGTGAAAGTTTTAAAGTCTATTGGGATTTAAAAATGTAAGAATTCATATGAATGCCCTTCTTTTGTAAGCCGTCTACTTACTGGAGAGTGGCAAATAGCCTTTGTAGTCTTTGCCACTAGATTTAGTTGCATGTCCTTTGAAATAACCTGTGCTGTTCATTGACACATATCTGGGTTAGAGGTCATTGAAGGGGCAATTTCTTCGCTCTGAAAGCAGCATTACTGGATTTTGGCTTCATGTGAAAAACGTTTTTATGCTCAGAATATCTACCTTTCACAGAAATTGTAGTCATTTTAAATATTAATGAAGGTAATGCATAGGTGATTATGGATGGTGTGCTTGGAGTAAATGCAAGAGGAAATTGGAAATATTCAGCAGATTTCTACTTACATTCTTGACTGTGTTTAAGAATGAGTTGCTTTAAATGTATTACTGTATCATGTATAGAAATAATCATTCTGGTGCTGTTTTAAGATGTACATGTGTAAAACCTTGTGTTCATACAGATAACTGTTTTGTACCAACCTCTGAGATCATTGCTGTAGAAGAAACTGAACTGAACAAGAAACAGCATAGTACTGGCAAATGGCAAAAAATGGCAAAGCCCCATGCTTTCACAGGTAAGGCACATAGAGGCTCGGGAGGCACACAGTGATTATTTTGTTGGAGGTATCTTAGGGCAGACAGGAAAGGAATCTTTAGAATGAATATTATTTTTAACAGAAAAGATGTATATAAGATATCTTTCAGCATGCATTTATATTTTCTTTGAAAAATTAAACCCTTCTTTTAGGAACTCATGAGTTACATCGTCAAGTGCTAGCTAATGTTGTATTTCTGCTGCTGGATGGATCTACAGTAGAACAGTTGCTTTATACTGCTTCACTAGGAAGTCAGAAGGCTGAAAAAAATGACCCCTACATGTTTGGGTTTGTTTGTTTTTGTTTTCTTTTTAATTATCCCTAACTGTCAGAGTGTGTGCATATAAATGTTGTTTGTGCTACTGACTGTGATTTTGAAGTGCCAAGAAATGTTCAGACTGTTTTGGGGAAACAGTGCTGCAAAGCAGGGACAAATGGGATTGCTCACATAACAAAGGTTGATCTTATAGAGTGCTTTCTTCACATTCAGTCCTTCAGTATTACTGTTTGGTGATACTGTAGATGGAAAAGTAAGAACACTTACGTTCTCATCAACCTAGTTCAAAATACACAAGAAGATTTAAACTTTTTTTCTATTATTACAATTTTTTTTTTTAAACTACTTTTTCTCAAGTTTCAGCTTTATGAAATTAAATGCACCCTGTTCTGTTGGTTACATGGGACCTGATACAAGTATATCCCAAACCCTTGTAAGCTTATGGCCGTTTATATCAGGTAGATAATGCAGGCTTGAATATAGCTTAAAAAATCAGTGTATGCTTAGTGAACTTGCGTACGTCTTGTGTATCAGTTTATGGAGAATGAATTGCATTTGGTGGTTGAGTACCTGCTATGAGGTAAGGTGAGGACCTAGAGCAGATATTTTCACTTATTTTTGCAGTTTTACCTTTTATGCTTTGAATCCTTTCATTTGCAGAAATGTGTACTGAGGGTTAATTACCGCTTCTTCAGAAAGGCAGATGTTTCCGAGGGGTGCTTGAAATGCATTTCCCATTTTGCAGAACAGTCTCATTGTGTTTCCCCTTATTTATGTATTTCTCTTTATTAGTTTATTACGTGAAAAAAGCCCGAAATCACCGCTGGCGGTGCAGAGATGTGACGTTTTGGTGTGCTGATGAGTACTTGTGTAACCAGTGGATACAGGCACTGAAAGAATTACTTGAAATGCAGAGTAAGTTCAACTGAAGCACCAACATTGACAGCACAATTTTATGGATGTGTGTCAATTAAGATTATTTTGAGATCTCTGATATCTTTTTGAGCTCTTGAGGCTAGCTTCTGCTTATGAAGTAAGTGAGGTGGGAATTGAAATGTCTCACTTCTCTTGTCATTACTTTGCATCACACGTATTTTCTAAGCTGTACTAAATGTGTATTTTACTCTCAGTCAGGACTAAAATGTCTTGCACCTTTTCCCTGGATATAATTTTCTTTTTTTTGCAAAATAGAGACACATTGGAAACTTAGCAGAGATTTTAAAAGATTCTGAGAAGGAGCAAGTTTAAAATTGGAAATTTGAGGTACTCTGGAGATCTAAGGGCAAGTATTATAGTAATTGTTACACTTGTGGGCGACTTTTTCCGCTTTGCGTATCCACTCTTTGTATTTACCAGTGTGTGAGGGCTGCTCCAAAAGTAATGTCTCCTATTTTATTATGTTGGCCCACAGTGTCATAGGCAGATGTTGGTGGCAGTAGAAGTTGAATCTCCCCACCAGCATCCTGTTACATGTTGTTGCTGTGTGAGAGATGGCAGCAGAGGGGCAGTCTGACAAAATGACATCCGACATCGAAGTGCATATGAAGCAAAGGTGTGTCAAGGAATTCCTCTATGCAAAAAAAAAAGACCCACCTGCTGACATTCATCTGCACTTACTGACCATTTGTGGAGACTGACAAGTAGATGTGAGCACAGTGAAGCAGAGGGTGGTGTGTGTCAGCAGTGGTGATTGTGCCTGACCAATGTGCTGGCCTTCCATGATGGAGTGAAGGCTTTGGTGGATGGGGGAAGGGTGGTGGATGTCATCTGCCTGGACTTCTGCAAAGCCTTTGACATGATCCCTCACCACATCCTTCTCTCTAAATTGGAAAGGTGTCGATTTGAAGGATGGACTGTTAGATGGATTAGGAATTGGCTGGCTAGATGCAGCTAGAGGGTTGTGTTCAGTGGTTCGGTGTCAGGGAGGAGGCCTGTCACAAGAGGCGTCCCTCGGGTCGGTCTTGGGACCAGTGCTCTTCAACATCTTCATCAGTGACACAGACAATGGCATTGAGTGCACCCTCAGCAAGTCTGCAGATGACACCAAGCTGAGTGGTGCAGTCGATACACTGGAAGGAAGGGAAGCCATACAGAGAGACCTGGACAGGCTGGAGAAGTGGGCCCATGAAAACCTAATGAGGTTCAATAAGGCCAAGTGCAGGGTGCAGTAACTTGGGTTGGGGCAATCCCAGGTATTTATACAGACTGGGGGATGAGCCCCTTGAGAGCAGCCCTGCGGGGAAGGACTTGGGGGTCCTGGTGGACGAGAAGCTGGACATGAGCCAGCAGTGTGCGCTTGCAGCCCGGAAGGCCAACTGTGTTCTGGGCTGCATTAAAAAAGGGGTGGGCAGCAGGGAGGGAGAGGTGATCGTCCCCCTCTACTCGGCTGTTGTGACGCCCCACCTGCAGTACTGCGTGCAGGCCTGGGGCCCCCAGTACAAGAAAGATGCAGAGAATGAGTCCAGAGGAGGGCAACTAAGATGATCAGAGGGCTGGAGCATCTCTCCTGTGAGGGAAAGGTTGAAGGAACTGGGATTGTTGAGCTTAGAGAAAAGAAGGCTCTGGAGAGACTCTTTGTGGCCTTCCAGTGCTTGAAGGGAGCATATAAACAGGAGAGGGAGTGGCTGCTTGTGAGGGTGGATAGTGATAGGACAAGGGGGAATGGTTTTAAACTGAGACAGGGGAGGTTTACGTTAGGTATTAGAAGGAAGTTTTTCACACAAAGAGTGGTGACGCACTGGAACAGGTTGCCTAAGGAGGTTGTGGATGCCCCATGCCTGGAGGCATTCAAGGCCATGCTGGATGTGGCTCTGGGCAGCCTGGTCTGGTGGTTGGTGACCCTGCACATAGCAGGGGGATTGAAACTAGGTGATCATTGTGGTCCTTTTCAACCCAGGCCATTCTGTGATTCTGCATGGGCATGCAGATTTTTGAGTGTGACATACATGCTCTTGTTTGTCAGTGATGAAAATGCATAGTTAATGGTGGTTCCTGCATTGAGAAAGTGTTCTGTAGGTGAGAATTTGCTCTATCGAATAGTGTTATTGTGCTCCTTGTATCTGTTCTAATAAATAAATAGGAGGCATTACTTTCAGGATAATATATTTACCTTTTGTGGAAAGAGTTCTGAGTAATAATTTCTAAAACTCTTGGGCATTTACTTTATGGAAGGCTAGGTATAGTTTAGAAGGAATTACCTGTGTCGATATCTGTCAGGAAATAGTAAGAAGGAAATAACTCCACAACAGAAGGCAAGCCAAGGGTAACAGTAGTACAGCCTCAGCTGTGTCTGAGCAGGATGAAGGATAGCAACAGGGTCCTATCTGCAGTCTAGACAACACAAAGTGATGCTGACTATCCAGGGGGCCAGGCAGGAGCAACAGAAGGTGGGTGGAGGCAGGACTGGAGGAAAGATAACTACAGTATAGGTCTGAATTCAATTTGAAAGCCAGAGCCAGAGAAGAGACTGGAGACAGGTACAGCTAAAATATGATTCAGGTAAGGACTTAAGGCTTAGAGACCAAAAATAGATATTTAACAAAAAATGTTTGTTTGCATAGGCATTGAGTGTGTGCCTCTTACTACTGATTTTCTTTTCCATACGGTACGTGTGGGGCCTGACTTCCAATAAAGTCATTTAAGAAATGGATTTTATGTGCCTACTAAATTGGATCTGAGAGACATATGGCCTGGACAGTTATCTCCAAATGTTTTTTCTGTTGGTAACTTTCTTAAAAGGTGACATTCTCAGAAAAGATAGTGCTTTGGGCCTTTGGTAACTTTAAACCATCCAAACAAGTCTAGCTTTGTTTAGCTGGATTTATTATGTAAGTGTATTGAACTAATACTTGTTTATTCCATTAAAATAAAAATTTAGAACATATTTAGAATGTTGTCTGAGGAAGTGGAAATGTTCTAATAGATAACTGTGTTCTATACCAGAGTGCAGACCAAAGCAGTTGCTTGTGTATATTAATCCATATGGAGGAAAGCGACAAGGGAAGAGGATTTATGAACAGAAAGTTGCTCCACTTTTCAGTTTGGCTTCTATTTCTACTGATGTTGTCGGTGAGTAAAGAATGTTTTAGTACCTTGATAAACATTATATAGATTTTGAAGCATCTCTGTGTAGTTTAGTTCTTTCCTTTATTTATTTTTTTAAGTTTTGGTACTACTGAATTTCTCCATTTATTAAATACTTTTTCAGTTTTACTGTTTAAAAACAATTGTTCACTTGCACAGTTTTTAGTGAAATTTTTTTTTACTCTTACCCTATTTTTCAATTCTTTCTTTGGCATAAAATTATTTGAAGCACGGCTTATGGGCAAGTTGATTTTATGTCATACTGGCAGTAGAGTTATCCTTATTAATAAATTAATAACAATTTTAACAAATGCATATACCTTTTTATAACAATATTTTGTAACATTAATTTTTAAGTGTGTATTTTTTCATTTCTTCGTAGTAACTGAACATGCTAACCATGCTAAGGAGAACTTATTTGAAGTTAATATTAATAAATATGATGGGTAAGTAACTTCACTTGGTGTTGTGGGTTTTTTTAAGTTAGCTGATATGTATGTGTTCTTGTCTCTAACTTAAAATAGCATTAATTGATGATGTGTTTTTTGCAACAAATCAAAGATCCAGGATGTGTTCTTTTCCACAGTAGGATGTGCACTTTTAGGAGTGTCTAAGGAAAACTGCACTGTTTCAGTAAACGTGTTCAACACATAATCTATTCAAATGAAATATAATGGTGTTTGCATGAGGCTGTTGTGCAGATCAATGTAAGATTACTTTTGCTGGTCCAGAACCTGAGCGTTCTGTGGCAGCCTGGAAGGTATCATGAATTGTTTTGTAGTGCAGATGACTTTGACGCATACATGAGTCCAAAAAATTGCTTTAGTGGCATCTTGGCAATGTGTAAAACCACTCTTGTCAAGTGCAGATAACTGCCGGGTTATTCAGCTTTATATTTTTCACCTGTATTTCTTCTGTTTGTGAAGTTACTGGTTCAGAAGAAGACCCAGCTGAACAGTAAAATTGCATTCTGTTATTATGTCTGCTATAGAAGCAAAATACTTTAGTAAATAAACTGTCATTCTAGTTCTGTTTCATGACATGAAGTGAATTATGTAGTGATATAATAATGAAAATGTGTGCAGAACCTATGTAAATAAACTCATATCTACAGTATTTTAAAGTTATGTCTTCCTATGCTTGGAGGCAGGTGCTTTTAAGCTGGTAAATTACAAAAATAAAAAATCTCCTATCTCTTCAGAGTATTCTTGCAAATCTGTATGCATGGTTGTAAATCAAGTAAGTGCATAATGTTGGCAAATTGTTACAGTTAAAAACTACATTTGCAAATTGAGTTCCTTGACTTTAAAGCAAGATCCTAGACTTGCTTTAAAATGAACAGGTGTTTTTTGTTTTTTTTGTAGTACTGACAGTTTCCTCAATTTTGCAAACATTCAAAGAAAGTAACTTAGAAGTTAGTATTCTTAACTATTTCATTAGAATTAAGTATATGAAGTATATAATACTGAAGGTTGATGCAGTTTCAGTACAGAATGGGGAAGAAAATTAAGCAAGTCAATATGTAGAATTGGTTATTGTAAGAAGAGGTTCCCAAAATGGTAATCGTTCTGGCCTGCAGGGTCAGCAGCTACCTAACTAGTCTACTGTCATGTGAGATTTAGAATCTATAGCTGATCTTGTTAGTTTAAAGGGGAGGACTCCATCTCTACTGCAATGTTATAGTCTTTATAGATTTAGTCTAGTAAAGTACTTAGTAGTTCAGCATGAAAGTTCTAACACTTTATATTGATGTAAATTACTATTGATGTGAACTATGTGTTGTTGCTAGCTGTGCATGTTTATGTTTCTCATTAAGTTCATTTACCATTTCATCAGAGAAGTAAAAGTGAATATTTTTTAGGAAGTACAGGAGAACAAGTTATTAACCAAATTTTGGGACTTCTAAGGAAAGAAGGAAGGCTGTAAGTGATGTTGTAATATCAACTGTGAAGACAAGCAGAGGGAACCCTTGCTTCTCTGAAAAGATTGTTAACTCTCTGAGTTAAAAACAAACAAGCAAAAACCCACAAAAACAAACTACTGAATCTTACCATGCAGTGTATCTGTATTGAACTGCGATAGTTGCATGTTCTAAGTTTAGGAATAAGAGCAGAATCTGAAAGAATAAGATGTTGAGGTGTTTAGTTCCAGACAGAGGCGGTTCTACTATCTTGGGCTATATAGCAAAATTAAAAGGAGAATGAGTCTTCCCTGTTCCAAAGCTAATCTCTAAATACAATCTCCTCCTGGCAACTTGCTTTTACAGCGAATGTCACTGAGTGTAGTGGTACTTGAAACACTTTTTTCGCATATTCGAACAATGCCTAGTGTGTACTTCAAGGATTTCTGAATCTCTCTTTGATAGTTCCACTTTAAATCTTGTGGTGGGGATTGCTTTTACTTTCTTTAATGTGATTGAGATAAAAAATTGCCCAAAGTAGCGCATGTTCTTACAATCTCTTGACTCTTCCATTCCCAGACTAGGCCTCAATGGTAGCCTGGGAACTGCAGCCGTGTTTCTAAGCCTGGCTTTTGATCATCATGTACAAGTATGTTTCCGTGGTGAACAATGACATTAGGAAGCAATTCTTCTACTCATGCTACTTTTTAAACAGCAGATCATGCGGTTAACTGAAAACTAAAATAAATAAATAAATACATCATCATGTAAATGTGTTTTTGTCTTCAAGTTCAGTAGACTCTTCTCACATACAGGAAAAGGCTTTTTGGATTCCTGCATCCAATGGTTGTTCACCTGTCCTTGCAGATCACTTCTATTAAGTGACTTTTCCTTCATTGAGTGTTTAGATTCTTTATTCAGTCTCTTCAGATTCTCTATTTAGAAAAGATGTACTTGAATTTTTTGGAACTAGATAGAGATTCCTAATGATAATTGCTTCCTTGCCTTCTCAGTGTCTATGCTTAAACCTTTTATGTGTGTTTTCTGTTTGTTCTTCCCATCTCTTCTAATACAGATTTCCTGCAGTGAGTGTACTATTCTAATAGCTCAGTTGTAGTCTGGCTTCCCCTTGAAGATGATTACTTAAAGTACCATTCATGCATTAACACAGTACAGGTTCTTGTACGTTGTTATGTAGAACGTAACTGTTTTACATGCTGTAATACTGTGCAAATAATGACTGTGTGTGGAATGAACCTGATATATGTAAGGATGATACTGGAACAAGCCCATGTAAAATTGTTTCATTTTTTTCTAGTTTTTGAATTAGTTCAGAGAGTTTGAGGTTGGAAGAGACCGTAGATCATTTAAAACTCATTTGTCTCATGGGCTTGCTACTCATGTCCTTTGGCATATCTACCTGAGTCACTCTGAAAGTAATGCTTGCTATTTATTTCCATGGAAACTACAACAACTACAAAGAGCACACTAACTGTCAGCTACAAAGCACTGTTTTTCAACATAGTCACCATTATAATCTGTGTTTTCACCAGTAATGCCTGCATGGAAAAAAAAAAAAAAAAAAAAAAAAAAACCAAGCTTCAAGGATGTCCCTTGTTTTCACTGCTGTCACCACTGCTGAAACGTGTCACTCCACTCACTGTGCCAACATACACTGTTTGTTCTCCACAAATAATCAGCAAGCATAGATGAATGTCAGTGGGTGTCATTTTCTCCACACAGAGGAATTCAGTGACACACCTTTACTTCACATGCACTTTTGTGTCACACACCATTCTGTAAGACTGCTTCTCTGCTGCCATTTGTCACACAGCTGCAAAACGTAGTGGTATATTGGGGGGAAGGTTCAAACCTATTGCTGTACCATCAACATCTGCCTTCTGAGGTCATGGGCCAGCACAACAAAATAGGGAACATTAATTTCAGATCAGTCCTTACAGTTTACTGATATCATCTTAACAAGTGAAGTGCTATTCCATTAGAAAAATAAATCCGAAATGGAAGAAGCACGCCAAGAAGGTCTCTCTTAGAGTAGTCCTCCATGAGTACCTTCGTATGTGTGTCTTGCACATTGATGACCTGATGCTTGCAATGAGTTTGATCATGCTAATTTTGTGTATGTGATTTATTTCTTTTCAACTGTCAATATTTACCCTCGATAGGAATACAGGTTCCTATTATTCTGTCATCACTAAGCCTGCACGTACTGTGTGTTACATAAAGAACACTGCCAGCATGGCATAGACCTTAAATTCACATGGAAACTTTTGCCTGCTTCCTCTTAGAGGCTACTCAGAAAGATGAGACAGGTTTCTGAAGCTGAGAAGTAAAGTAGCTAAGTTTTGAAAAGATATTTTCATTATGAAAATGGAAAACAAAAATCCTTTTCTCCCTTCTCTCAGTCTCTTAGGTCTTGACTTAGAGCTGGACAGTGTATTTATAAGACTATCTTCTCCATTCGTGAAATAAAAAATGACTGGTTTCTCAGGATTCCCTCATGCTGAAAAAACAGCAATAAGTAAATGTAAATCATCAGTTCTTAAATGTAAATCAGCTAACTTGTCCAGTGGGATATGTGCTCATTCTGCAATATCTATTGCTGACTGTGGAAGAGTAAGTGTTAGTTTCTGCATTGGAAATAATTGCTGTGGAAAACAGAAAATGTTCCGAATCCTGTATGCGTAACTTTTGATTCGTCTCATCTCTATTCAAAGTGTATTTGAACTGCAGTCTCCGGAACTCCAAAATCATAAACATTCTTTAACCAGAGTGGGCGTTTTATAAATGTGCATGAAATGTATACTGCTGTAAAATAGTTTTTTATTTCCTAGTATTTGCTTGGGTGTGAACTCTGCTGAGCTTTAACATATTGAGGATCTGTGTAGCTGCGGCACCATCTCTGACTTGAATTAATTTTGTAAACCAAAGCTTTGCTTCTGGTAACATTTAGAGCTCCGCATTGTTACCAGTGGTTATTTAGATATACGTGACTTCTGTCTGTCTGGGCTAGCAGCATGGTCAAAAGAGCATGCAAGCATGTGCTTTTCTGTTTCTAACCTTCGTGTAATGTGTGCCCCTATTAAATGCGCAGTGTTAAATCACTTCTGTCTGCATCTGTAAATACTAACTTTCCCTTTTTGTAATTTATAAATACTAACTTACCTTTTCCTTTTTTTTGTGAAAACTTAGTTGCCATTTTGCTTACTTCAGAAGCTATATGTATGGTCTTGTTCAATGTTTTCATTGTATTATTATTTTCCACTGATATCTGTCTGTCTGCATACAGCAATAGAGGATAGAGAGGGCTTTTTAGGTTGCATTCCAATATTTTTCACGCATTACAGAACTGTCTAGGTGCATTTACGGTTGTGTAGCTTGATATTTTTTTTCTGCATTTTGTTTAATGCCAAGTTGACTGTGGGCTATTATAGTCTGTAGAAGTGGATGAGGAGAAGACAATTTTGATGTGCATTGCATGCCCTAAGTAGAACATTTGCCGTGTTGTTTATTGACTGTTAGTGTGCATTCTAATTTGTGTTTCCTGGCAGTGTTGTTTGTGTTGGTGGGGACGGCATGTTCAGTGAAGTGATGCATGGTCTCATTGGAAGAATGCAGAAGGACTCTGGCATAGACCAAAATAATCCCAAAGCACCGTTAGTCCAGTGCAATATAAGGATTGGCATAATTCCTGCTGGTAAGAAAGGGTTAACTTTCAGATTACTTTTTTGATTTCTACCTGAAATTTTTTCTTATTCATAACTTCTCAAAATTAGAGCTAAGCTTGAGAAACAAGCAATAGTATTACATAAAAGCACCAAAATGAAGTCTTATATGGGTAGTTCTAGAGAAATTTATTGTTTCTTCCTTTCTCTTTTATGTCTTATGTTAATACAAGATAAGATGTGATAGTAATGCTTTCGCTCATCTGAACACATTAATGAGTGAACTTTATTGAACAGAGACTTACCTGGAGAAAAATAGTTTCTGAGTTGCACGTGCTCCACAGGGTTAGTTAGAATTGCTGTGAGAGCCTCATGGTGTTCTGATAGCAGTTTGATTCTGTTTTGTTATGGTGTTTGTTTTTTTTACCACCTTGGTTGTTATTACAGAAAGCATTCAGCAACTGTAGCTGAGGAACAAACAGTCCCCAGGTTCCAGACAGAGTTGCACTTTCTGCCCTGGCTATTTTTTAAGAGGTGCAAGGTGGTGTAACTTCACAGTTCAACCACATTTTCAGGCAATCCTGACTACCGTTGTTGAAAGGCATTTGTAAAAACTCTCATTATTCACTTTTTTGATGGTAACTTCTTCATTGATCACAGTAAGCTTTGGATCAATTTTACTGTTAAATGAGTGGCCCACGTTATCTCACTCTTCCACTTTGCAGGATACATGCATGACAGTGCCACCCAAAATTATATTCATTCTTGCAGCTGTTCAGTGGCATGTGCAAGTTGAAGGACTGTATGAAAAGGCGATGCACTTTTCAGTGCCGTTGGTATGCTGTTCTCTTTTGCTTGCCAGACACTTGAGATTTGAATTAAAGAACTGAGATGTGAAATAAATATTACGAGCGTCTGACTAGAACTAAAACACAGACTTTATGAGAAAATTTAACATCAGCAATAAAAATACATCAGGTGAAATAGAATATTTCTACCCTCAAGCATTAGGTGACTTTTTTATGTGCCTCGTATCTTTGTGAAGAATGCATCTAAATCTAAACATCTGCACTGTTGCTTGAAAGGTTAACTTATATTAGCAGTACAATCAGGATTAGTTACCTGCAGGTTGTAATGTGAATATAGCTTTATATTATTTCATTCCTGCTAGCTAGCACGTTAAAAGTTCTGTGTGGGACTTACTATATATAGGCATACTCTGATCTTATTTGTTGAACCTTAGTATTAAAATCAGATGTAAATTAAAGCAGTAGAATGTGAAGTGCTCCACCCTTCATCTCCCTTACATAGTTTTGCTTATTAGAGAAGAGTTTTTGCTTACATGATTTGGTTTCAGAAAAATTTGGTTCTTGGTGGTATTACTGACAGTAAGTAGACATTTAGGAAAAAAAAAGAGAACATTATTATTGAAAGCTATTTCTTTGCCCATGGGAAAAGGAAATGAACTAGAAGCATCATAAAACTGAGAGATTAACCTTGCTTTTTCAGCAGTTTCTTCATGCGTTTTTTCCCGTTGCAACTGAAATGTATGAGCTTCACTGAGGATTTAGCATTGCTAACATGTATCAAGTTATTTTCTTCTCTGATGTGCTTTAGTGCTTTTGTGAATATTGTTGTGTTGTAGCTGTTTGCTGTTTGAATGCATACTATATGCTGTGTTGTTCCCAAACTAACATGAGGTATGGCCTTGTAATCAGTGCTAAGGCTTAAACATTTTCAAGTCATTATTCTTTACAGTGGTGTATAAGGAAGCTTGAAGTTCTGTTAATTAGCTTTTGGATTTTAGAAGCACTGAAGATGATTCTTGTCTTGATCTGTTTGTATCTTGTGCAATACTTAAAATGCTTTAGTTAATGAAAATACAAGAAGATTGTTATAGGAATTTGGTCTGTTTATCAAACTCATTGAACAAATCTTCACCCTTTCATAACATACATAGCTATTGTAGAGACCTGAAATTGTGTATGAAATAACCAGGGCTGTGCAATGCAGTGTGCTTGGGAAGGCAGCATGATTTTTTATTTTTTTTTTTGCAGCTTCTGCTGGAAGTTTTAGTGAAGGTGTCTTCAGTGCTGCTTATGTGACTGCTGGCAGGCAGTGTGCTTTGCTTGATGTGATGGAGCTCTGAGCATGTATTGACTCCAGCAGATCCCTTGATTCCCAAAGAAAGTAGAGTTTGTTGCCAGATAATTGAAATGCTTAAAAAGAGGTAGTTGTATTTTTTGGGTTTTGTTTTGTTTTTCCAGCTGAACTGACAGTCCTAAAATAAAAAGTGAAAAGGGGTAATGCAGAGCAAATCATAAATAGAGGAAGGCTTTATCCATAGTGCTTTTTCAGTTCATTACAACCAACGTTTTGTTAAAACCTTAAGAACGAACATGTCAGTGGATGTTGAAGGTGACCATTACCCAGAGATTAAGTTCTAAAGTCTAGTTTATTTTGTGTGGTTTATTCAGTGTTGACAGGAGCCTGGGGTAAGGTGACAGCATCTCTGTGGGTTTGCTGTATTAACATGGCATATTGCTATGCTTTTGTTGTGTAGAGACTGTATTGAAACTAGCACTCAATTCAGCAGACTTGATCTTAGTTCAGAGACTGGCAATTAATTGAAGGTTTGAAACTGCAAATGCAACAAATATTAAAGTCTTCCAATGCAAAAATCTCTGATCTTTTTTTGAGGAATTAGCTTTATTTCATAGGCAGAATCCCATTCTCCGCTAACTTCTTAAAATTTAATAGTTCTTGTAAGGCATTTCTTTCTAAAAAAAAGTCTTTGCTTGGCCCTTTCAGGATCACAGAATCACAGAATTGTAGGATAGCTGGCAGTAGACTGTTCTGATTCCTTTATGTGTCTTTTGTTTAAGAAAAATAATGCTGTTTTATGATTTCTTGTGTATTTTTATGAAATAACTTGTATTTTAGTTTACATGAATAAAGGCTTCTATTCAAATATCTTCTTTAATTTCAAAATTTCTATATTAGTTGCAGCCATTTTTTAAATCTGCCAGTTGACTGTATTTCCTGTTGAAAGTACTCAGAAGTTGTAGCAACCAGACAGTTCCACACTGTAGGGTGGTAACTAAAAGGCAGTGCACCTACAGCAACTTCTCTTTACTTAATATTTCCTGCCAGTGCCAGCTAGCCTTAAAGTAAATTCAGCTGTGGTTTTTCAGTATATCCAGAGTGATTGATAGTATGCCTACATAAAACTTAAAACCAGAGAGAACCTTTTATATTTTAAATGTGACATTGAGGTTTTGTCCAGATGTTCTACTTTTAAAATTATATGCTCTAGAGTAAGCCAGAGTGATTTTTTTTTTTTATTTTTTTTATAACTAAACCTGGCATAGAAGAAGGAGACAAAGCCATCACCTGCTGTTAGAAGCTCCTCTAGTAAAAAAAAGATCAGATTAAATGCCTTTGTGAGCTCAGCAGGTAAAAAAAAATCTTGCTGCACTCTGTGTTATGGCATAATATTAATGTGGCTTCACTCCTTACGGAAGCTGATGGCCTACCCTGGGAGCAGAGGAAGAATCTTCCAAGTGCTAGGGAGGATTGTATAACATGCAGAAACAAAGTGTTAATTGCTGTCATAATTGAAGCTTCTTGCATATCCAGTTTCTTCTTGTTTTGCCTTCAGTCAGGGGTATGACCTAATGTCTAGGATTAAAGCGTATGTGCTGAATGTAATCAGCATATTGATGTGTAACTGTGCAAAGTAATGCTAAAAACTGCTAAAAAAGGCTTCTTGCATGAAAAATGGTGGGGGATTCATTCACAAGTTTCTAAAGGAGATAGAAATGAAATGATGGAGTGTGACTGGATCCCTATACTACAGTCCTCTGGGCTGTGAAAATTTTTTTAAAGATTCCGGTGTATCCACAGCCTTCCCTGTTACAATGTTTGTAATATTTAATGGTCTTTGCAGTTTAGTTAGCATCTCATTTCAAGGTTGAATACATTCAATTTGGAAGCTGAAGTCCAGTGTTTTATGTTGCACCTTTATAATTCTAAATCAGTTATACTTGTGGAAATGACAGAGCTAAATACTACATTGAACATGGGACTGCTGTGAGGACTAGTCAGATGAGATAAATTTCAGCTTTTAAATTTGCCGTTGTTGTTATTTTTGTTGTGCTGTGGTATTTAACGTCTGCTGAAGTGGTTATCTACCAAAAATGAAACGTACAGACAAAAAAAATGTCCCAGATCCTTCGGAGGTGTTTCTGTTTAAGCCAGCCTGTTGTTCCAGAGGTGTGAAATTGTTTTCTTGGTTTCTGAATGCCCAGATCATTTATGTCTCCCAACAACAGTAACTTTGCTTACTTTTGAACATGTTGGGTCCTCGTCATTTGAAAATCACTTCCCAGGAAAGTCACCTTTTAGGTATTTCAAAACACCAGGCCATTCAACCAGGAATACGCAGCTACTCTGCTGTTAAAGTGACTCACTTAAGATTTTGTTATTAGGCTGACTTAAGAAAAATTAACAGGAACCACACTAAAGCTGTTATTCTGTTTATTTGCAGTGTAACATTCTGTTACCATGCTAATTTTTCTTTGAGAATCCTGCAAGTGCTGTATAAGTGCCTTCCTCATGACCAGTTTGTGTGGGCTTCTCGCATGAAGCAATGAGTGCTTCTGTTTTGTTATTAAATTCATTACTTACCCTAGGGTCAGCATCTGACTGTTGCTTCTGTCATCTGCGTAGTTTAGTACTGTAGTCACAGTCTTCGGGTTCTTTGGGATTTCTTCGCATTTCTGTCAATGAAAGTGCAGAAATGAATAGTCATTGCCCCAACAGCGTGTTTTGTTTTGAGCAAATTAATGGTAACTTAGTAGTCTTGATTATTTTTTCAAAAGATTAGTTTGAATACTTTGCTTTTCTCTCATTTATTTTGGCTGTTAATTGTTGATTTTTATCCATAGAATCTTATGGCATGAATTCTTCCATACAACAAGTAAGAATGCCATGTTGTTACTCATCACTGTGGTAGTTTCTGTGACTGATCTAAAGCTTGTTAAGTGGTATCTGAGCACCTTGAAGGAGGGAAGATTTAGGTCGGATGTCAGGGGGAAATTCTTTACAGAGAGAGTGGTGAGGTGCTGGAACAGGCTGCCCAGAGATGTGGTGGGTGCTCCATCCCTGGAGGTGTTCAAGGCCAGGTTGGATGGGGCCCTGGGCAGCCTGGTCTAGTGTTAAATGTGGAGGTTGGCAGCTCTGCCTTGGTGGGGAGTGTTGGAGCTTGATGATCTTTGAGGTCCTTTCCGACCCAGGCCATTCTTTGATTCACTGGTCTGGACAATTTGTCTACTCACAACTGTTCAATAATATTTTCATGTGCACACAGTGGGAAATGGCTATTTGGTTACAAATCTGGTTGACTGTACTGCATCTTCTGTAATGCAGACCCTTACTTTCTACCAAAAATGTTTTATGGAGAGTATGAGTTACTAGCTGTCTTACCTAAATAAATAAATATTAATCACTTCTTCTTTACAGTTAAATAAAAGTTAACTTGATTCATTTTTATATCATTACTATGTTAAATGTTTTAAATTTGTAGAAGGATAGAACGTAGAAGAATTTGCCTAGATAACAGTTGTGTGGTTATATAAACCCCCATAATAAATCCTCTGGGGAAAATGATATCATACATGATATGTGGTAAAGATTCAAAGCAATTAGACCCATTTTGTCGTTGACCAGCTAAGCTAAGGCCAAAGAGTTGTTCTGCCCTCTGCACCCCATCCTCAGTAGGTTCTTAGTATTAAAATGTTCGGGATGAGAACTTCCTTTAGCTGAGATACTTTAGGTATTTAGTCTGGGATTCAGCTGTTTATGTATGGTGGCGTGGTGCCCTTGGAAATGTACTGGTCCCCTATGTCTAGTGTACTACAGGAGCAGTTGGAAGCCAAGCAGAGTCATCTGTAGCACTTCAACACTGGTGGCTGCTGTTGTTTAGGTAACAGGATTAATCTCCTTAGGAGAAGTTGAAAAGTGAAATCGATTCTCAGATCTTGATCGTTATGCTTGACTGTCTGCATGTTTGGTGGACGCCTAAATTCATGTTATAATCGGGGGGTGCCTAAACACTACAGTCAGAGGAGCCTGTCAATCTTGTGTTGCAACTGGCAGTATTTTGCATTCTTATTTTCTGGGCCTTCAAATGGTTCAGGGTGCTGAATGGGACTTCAGGCTAATCCTCGTAGCAGAATACAGCTTGAAGAAAGTTGAAAGGCTGGGTAGGTATGGCTAGGTTGAGGTTGGACTTGATGATCTTGAAGGTCTTTTCCAACCTGAGCAGTTCTATGATTCAAAGTACTAGGCGTGTACATTTAGCAGAATGAGAATGGGTCATTTCTTCTTGTGGCTGTTTTTCACGTTTGTTTGAATCTTTTAAAAAGTAATGAGTTTTATTTTTTGCCTAAGTGGAATTAATGAGTATACATAACAATATGAGGCACAAGTAACATTTTCTGTGTACCTTATCTAATGTGATACTGAAAGAAATTGGAGTTGTTTCCTCTTCAAATACATATGCTTGCAATGGTACGCTTGCAGCATTGCAAACCTCCATCTTTGAGGAAGGATATCTTAATCACAGTGTTTCTTTTGTTCTGCAGCTCTGCTTTTTTTTAACTGGCTCCTGCAGCTGCTCCTTGCTCACTGTGGCTGCCTTCTGCATAATATTTGCCTGATAGAAGCTTCTTCTGTGCACTTAAGTGATAGGGGAAATGATGTCCGTTAACTGAGAAATGAGTCAGAGGCAGAAGGATTTTTTTGGTGTTCCTGTTCATGATGGTACATGTTCTCATTGCTTTCAAAGCGAGAAAGAACCATAAGTGAATTTTTAGACAGTGGGCATTCTTCCATTTCTAATTTTCTATTTTACTTCAATTTAGAAATCAAGTGCTCTCTATCTGGTTGTGAATCAGTAGCAAATCTAAGATCAGATATGTAAACAAAGTAAGTTTTTGTTTTTCTGTTCCCAGCCTTCCCTTTCAGGGAATTCCTTTTGAGGAAAGGCAGTAGAGAAACCACAAGATAGACTTGGAGTCAGTTGCTGTAACAAATTATATGCATTGGTATATCTGACACTGACTTCCAAGTGCTTGCTGCAGAATAGAATTCAGAATTCTCCAGTCAGCTCTTAGATAGTTCTTATAGAGCTTGAGAGAGTGTTGTGTAGCTCTAAATGGCAGCTAATAATACTGAGTGGGCATACTGAGTGAGGAGTGGCCTGAAGTAGTTAGAAAAAGCAGAATGCAGGTGAAACCTAAATCTTATATTTTTATGCTTTTAGATATTTTGCTGAAGACTGTAAAAGCGTATTTCTGCCTAGTTTGCTCTCCTATCAGTAAATCAACTCCTGAAAGCAAATATTAACGTTCAAACAATCAAACAACACACAACTTTGTGTTTTTAAGATGCAGTGGAGGAAGGAGGGGATGTTGACAGCCTGGGACTTAGAGCATTCCCCCAGAAAGTGGGAGACTGGTATCTCTTCTTGAGATCAGCATACGCCTTCCTTCACCCCCTTCCATAACTAATGCAAAAGCTTGTAACAACATCCTTAATTTTCTGATTTTCCTTCACTAACTGCTATACATTAATTTCATACATATTGGAGAGCCTTTGTACAAGAGCAAATAGGTTCTATTTTCTGCAGGAGGAAAGTTACTGTTCCAATATAAATCATAATTTTTGTATCATGTATTTACTTCATTCCATAAAATACAAACAGGCAGGCTGCAATAAAACAAAGCTTTGTGTTTGGAGGACCATATCAATAGTGCTTGCTTTGAAAAGATATAAAGTAATCTCTTGGTCTTCATTTTTCAGGCTCAACAGATTGCGTATGCTATTCAACTGTTGGTATTTCTGATCCAGTAACATCAGCTCTTCATATTATTATAGGTGAGTGATCACACTTCACTGTTTTGAAAATATTATCATGCTCTCTGGCATGATATTAAAACAGCAGAAGAATAGAATAAGCAGTGTAAATTATTGGATGATAAATCTCTCTTATAGAAAGCTATCATGAGTAGCATTGTACGTTTTAGAAAACACTATTCATGTAAGTAATCTTGTGCAATTTAATACTTTCATGCCAGGTTACAAGTGTGACTTCTGTTCGATTGGAATTGCTTATAATTGCTGCTTTTGTAATCTGAAAATCATATATTTGAGAAGAAGGTAGGGAGGAAGACAACTATTTGTCTATAAATGCTTGTTTGGTACGTTCCCATCAGTAAGTGGAGATACTGACACTGCCACTCTCAAAGTCCTCAAGTAATAGGGTCCCTGAATTGTGTTGGGATTAAAGGAGGAGGAGATGGCTTGTGCATTCACTGTGTTGTGACTAGTGATGTCAGTCCCATCTGCTACATACTGAAGAATCATAGTCATGTAGTACTTCATTCTTCATTTGAGAAATTGTACAAGATAGTTAAATCCATGTTGTATAAGGATGGGATTTCCAGGTGATTGTTACTTCACCTGATTACTGATGGTATAACAGTTGCAAGCTTAGGAGCTGTTGTTGCAAAGACTTAGACTTGTGCTTCTCTGCTTACTTATGATTAAAACTGTTCAGCACATCTGGAGTTTAGCACCACTTGACTAGGATTGAAAAGCTGTTTCCAATATGTACTTAGTATATCACAATATTTTAACTGGGCATGTCAGTATAGGTATTTAAATTTCTATGTATGTTTCTTAATTATGTGGAAAGGACTTCACAGTGATCTGTGCTGAAAGGGTGAGAGACAATGGGCATAGAGTTAAACAGCATACAGTCAGACTTTTTAAAATAAGTAAAATACAAGGCAAAAGAAAATCACATTAAACCACTCCCAAAGCTTCCATTACACAGACGTCCAGAGTCCTCTTGTTACTATGAAATACAGGATCTAGAATTCGGTAGATGTACAGATGCAGCTTTGACCTCTTGTATGATATACCCTCCCACTCCTACATAGCATGAGTGAAGTCGTCTTTATGTATTTCTAGAATACTGGCCATTCTTTTCACTTAGTACTAAATGGTTTTTAAATATTGAAAGAAATCAATCCTCCAAAAATATTTTCTCCTTGTACAAATATTAAAAAAAAGTGTAAATGATGTGTGTAAATGTAGGTTACTTTTTTTTTTATTGTACAAGTCTGTAACATTAAAGCTATTATGACATTTGCATCTTGAAACAAAAGAAGCCTTAATAGAACCTTGCACTTTTCTAGGTGACTGTCAGCCTTTAGATGTCTCATCTGTGCATCATAACAACACGTTTTTGAAGTATGCTGTGTCATTGTTGGGTTATGGTTTTTATGGAGACGTTTTGAAAGACAGTGAAAAGAAGCGGTGGATGGGTCCGATGAGATATGACTATTCAGGTAACTTGAATAATTATTATGTTCTTATGTAAGCATATTGGAGCAGTTGATGCCCCTTCCTTGAACCAAGCTTCTCTGTACCTTATAAACGTAAGGAACTTGATTTTAAATTTCTTATGATGTCAATTATGTTGAATCATGTTGTCTCAGAAGGCCAACCATATTCTGGGCTGCGTTGAAAGAGGAGTGGCCAGCTGGGTGAGGAAGGTGATTGTCCCTTCTGCTTTTTCATTGTGAGGCCCTACCTGGAGTGCTGCATCCAGGCCTGGGACTGTAGATGCAGAGCTGTTGGAGCAGGCCCAGAGGAGGCCCCAAGGATGCTCAGAGAAATGAAGCACCTTTCCAAGAAGAAAGCCCATGGGATTTGAGCTTCTTTGTGCTGGGGGAGAGAAGGCTCCAGGGAGATAAGCCCTCAGTGGGGCTTTCTAGTGCTTAAAAGGAGTTTATAAACAAGACGGAGACCAACTTTTTGCATGGTCTCTTAATGACAGGAAAAGGAGGAATGGTTTTTTAAGTAAAAGAGATTTAGATTATATATCAGGAGAAAATTTTGGACTCGGAGGATGTTTAGGCACTGAAACAAGTTGCCCAAGGAAGTTGTGGATATCGCATCTCTTGTGGCATTCAAGGCCAGGTTGGATGGGGTTCCAGGCAACCTGGTGTGGTGGGAGGCATCCCTGCCACGGCAGAGGGTTGGGACTAAATGATCTTCAAGTTTCCTTGCAGCCCAAGCTGTTCTATGATACTGTGTTCTGCAAAACTGTGTAACTTGAGGAATAACGTTAAGAGTTTGCTTATTAAAGTATGAATTTGACAAAATAGCACAGTTAGCAAATTAACTTGTACCTAATACTTTCGTATTTTATGATCTTATAAAGAAACAAAAAATTTTGAACTGTCATGAATTATGTTGAAAGCATCCCTAACTAAAATTTGATTATCTTCTTTAGTAGTAAAATTGCTAGCACTTTAGCACTGTTCTATATCATTCATAGAAATGTGTTGATACGTGTTGCCTAGTGATTGCTGCCCAAAATTATTATGTTTTTGGTGTTAATCATTTTGACTTTCTTAGTTGGAAAGAGGCTCTCTTCTGTTCTATACATTCAGCTCACAAATTGCTTGTGTCTTTCAGTTTTATGGATGGAGCTGAGTGATTTAGCCCAGGTAACTAATATTTGGGCAAATCTTATGCTACTGGAAAGTATTTGTTGCCTTTTTTGATTTATGATATGACTAAAATTTTCTGTTTTCTTCTGAAGACATCAATCAAAGTAAGAGCCCCTCATGGAAACGTTGAAGTCTTTGTAGGGGAGAGGAGAATATGTCCTCTTCCAGTCTAAGACATCAGAACATAAAAAGCTGTGAGCTTGGGGAGAAAAGCTGTTTTTGGTGGTCCTTAGAGAAGGAAGGAGAACAACAATCAAAGGATGTAAGCAGAGATGTTTGCAATGTGGCTTTGTAAAGGCTTAATGCTGCTTAATACCTCTTTTATGTAGGCTTCAAGACTTTTCTTTCTCATCATTACTATGAAGGAACAATTTCCTTTCAACCAGCAAAACACACACTGGGATCTCCACGAGATAAAGATAGCTGCAGAACAGGGTAGGCTACTGTTTATCTCTGGATACTCTTTGAAAATGTCTGTATGTAAACTGAGGTTACGGCAATGTTGCTATTTGATATCAAAACTCTTGCTCTGAAGAGATGTGCTTTTTTAAAAAAAAAAAGTTGTTTCCTTATTGAAGGGAATACTGTATTTTTTTCAGGTTAGAAAAGAAAGTAATTTTTTTGTTAGTGTCCTCCCACTCCCGGTTTTAGATTAAACAAAGCTTAACAGCATGCTGCTAAAAAGATACTGAGGGCACTATACTTTGTTACTGCTAATAAATGCCGACTCTGGATGCCTCATAGCTTCTGAAAATGGGAATAATTACTCAGAAATTCTCAAATGTTCACACTGTAATTCGAACTAACAATTTTATAAATTGTTTCAGTCTCATGACAACAACTTGTGAGGATAGGTCACTTAATGAACTGCTATCTATTTAGTCTTTTTTTTTTTTTTTTGTAGAATATTACCCTCTGTTAATTTAGTGTGATATTCTTCAGTTGTTTATTCAGTCAGGGGGCCTAACTAAATCTTCTCACTTCCTTTCTCTTTGCTTTCTCCTGCTTCAAGTTATGTGTTATTACTTATTATTCTTGATAATGATTGCAGCTAACAGAGATATAGCAGTTGTCACAGTAGCTAACAGCACATCAGGGTACAGAGGAGTCAGAAACTGTGAAAGTACATGGAATACAGTACCTGGTCTCCGGGAACTAGCTAGAGCTACAGTTCTGACACGAGGTGCCTTGATGCTAGCAGTGCTCCAGATGGAGAAAACTGGCATCCAGGTCTCAGTATGGAAAAGTGCCTGATGTGTCTCCCTGAACCTGGGTTTATGGGCAACAGTGGCCTCACCAGTAAAAAAAGGTTTTGGTAAAACACTGAATTGCCATCAGAGTATAGAGGTGAGCAAGCTATCTAGCAACTGAGAAGATTAACATGAGATTGAAAATATCTTTCCAGAGGCAGGAGCCCAAATCCTTCAATGCAAGGAATGAATGAAGTGTGTGATAGTCACTGAAGACTGCTTCCTACAGGAGACAGAGGAAACCACCTGCAAAACTGACTGATGTTTTTTTATGACTAAAGAACATTCTTTATAAAACATAAATTTTGTGGAGGAGTGGCACCCATCTGTCAAGTTGGAGCAACCTCTGCAAACAGAATGGCTAGCCTTGTAAAGAGGGTCAGATTATAGGTATGAAGAGGCTTTCTATAACTTGGAAAGAAAAAAAGGCCATAATAGGTACTGAGAAAGTGTACAGAAACTACATTGAGAGTGAGAGCTTCCCCCCTGTCATACCAACCTGACTGAGTGTCTATTTCAAGTGCCTCAGCACAATTGCTGAGTGCATAATTGCAGAGCTCGTGTCTCTTTGAAGTTGCATAGGAAGGGTAAGACTGCCCATGTGAGTACTGTATGCATGTGAACTCTTTGGACTTGAGGCAGTCTTATCTAGTGGGTGACAGCCTTGCCTACAGCAGGTGGTTTGGAAATGGATGGACCTTAAAGTCCCTTCTGACCCAAGCTGTTCCATGCCTTTAGACACCTGGAGGAAATGAAGATGGGGATGTGGTGGTTGATGGTAGTCTTGGCAGCAGTGACTGTGAGCTTACAAAGGTTAAAATCCCCAGAGAAACAAGCAAGGCAAAGTGTTGAATTACAGCCCTGAATTTCAGAAGAACAGATGTTGGTTTATTCAGGAATCTTGGCAAGATCCCATGCAACATTGGAGGACAAAGAGGTCTAGAAGAGTTCATTGGTTTTTAAGGATGTATGTAGTACATGAACAGAGCATTCTGTTCATATGCAGAAACTTGAGTAAATATGCAAAAAGAGCAGTGTGATAATCCAAGATCTTTCTTGGCCAAAACCGAAATGTAACTGAGAAGTAAACAGAAGGTAGAGGTGGAATGGGTTGCCTCAGAGGAGCGCAGAACACATTGGCTCAACGTGTGGGGATGCCATTGGGAAAGCCAGAGTGTGGGTAGAGTTGAAATGAGTGAGGGATATGAAGAGCGTTATGTCGTAAAAGGGATTATTTATGGACGTCGATCATAAAAGATGGAGGGAAATGTGGAAATGTGGACCTACTGCTTAGCAGTGCAGCAGACCCACTGACAGAAGATAGGGGAAACGCCTCCTTTGCCTGTGGATGAGAGAGAAACAGTGGGTGTTAGATATCTTAATTTTAGCAAGGCCTTTAATAGTGTTTTCTGTGGTATTCTTAAAATTAAGTCAGTGAGGTGTATAGTACATTAGGAGATAGGTGTAAAACTGGTTAGGCTATACGGAAATGTTTCGAGTGCTGTGTCCAACAGATAGCTAATCACTAATGGTGTGCCTCAGAAAACAATTGTGAGGCCAGTACTGTGCAACACCTTTATTTAAGACTGAGATGGTGGTACAGAGTGAGCTGACAGTGGTTTTATGGATGGTAGCAGGTTGGGAGGAGTGGTCAGTGTGTTGAATGTCAAGGCTGCTGTTGAGGTGCATCTTGGCAGGTTGAAGAAATGGTTGACAGGAACACTGTGAAGTCCAGGAGAGGGAGTGGGAACCTGGAGTTAGGTTGTTATTTCTTACCTCTGATAATCTTCAGCAATGTATTTAAGTACCTGTAGGGTCTCCAGGACTATAGTGATTTGTGCCACATCAAGGCTGTTGGTGCCATGCGCCATCTTATAGAGGGGGAAGTTCTTACAGTTATTAGGTAAAGCACAGAACTGAATATGTTTGTTTTCAGGCACTGAATAGCGTTTCTGTTTTCAGATGTTACGTTTGCAAGGAAAGTGAGCAACAGCTGGCAGAACAACGCAAGAAGTGTGGATTCAAACATGAAGGTAACTTACCATAAAAAGTAAAATGATGGAGTATTGTGGAACTTACTGTTTTTCTGTGTATATCAGCTCAGGTGTGTTTGTTGCTACAGGTTGCTAGAATGATGTTTCTTTTAAGATTAAAAAAAAGATAAATGAAAAGCATGTTAAAGCATCACTTCCACCCGAGCCTCAGACAATTCTGGTGGAATTGTATTAATTACTTACATATTTTGATGCGTTGGGCTTCCTTAAGAAAGATATGTTCAGTGAGCTGAGACTTTGTCTTGCTTTTGTGAGTAGGATTTGAGTGATAAACTGTGAGTCAGTATGGAAAGAAGTTCAGTGAGAGAACTTCTGGAATAGATGAGAATTCAGCTTAGTGTTTGTTTACACACAAGTCACAAGTTCTTTAAGTTGCTAAATACATGTGAGACAGTGAATATGGAAAATACTAGCCTAGCTAGCAAATTTAAGTATTTCTAAGTAAATGGAGGAATAAATCTGTATATATCGTGTAACATATGTTACCTCATATATATCCTCTTCTCCTCGTTCAGGCCATGTTTACACTTTCATATGGGCACACCTTTTCCTTTGTTTTGTTAAAGCAACAATTTACACACTGGATGCTATGCAGTAGTCTTCCTATCTCTTTATGCCTAATTACTGCCTCCTAGTAGGAAGCACTGGCATTGATGCACTTCTAACTTTGCAGAAAGAAAATATGGAACTTCAATTGGCTGACTTTAGCCTCTGGTCTCAGTTTGTCTTCTTGAATATCCGCTCTCAAACATCCTTTACTTTGAGGGCTTATTTATCCTTTCTTTTTTTTCTTGCAGAGCCCAGTGCATAATATTATAATTTTCTTAACACAACGGTTGGTTCTTATGACCTAGTTTGTCTTGTAATCACAATTACTTTGCACAGTTTCTGTGTGTGGTTCTAGCCATTTGTTTGCAAAGAGCATCATCGTGCTGTAGAGCTTCACTGATAGCCTGTAAGCCTGTATAACTGAATCAAAGCATGAATAAATGACTTTACGTAATATCGTTTTAGGATTTAAATGTGATACCAAGATTCTTTTCAGTAAGAAAATCTCATGAGTAGGAGGAAATAATTGTAGTTAGAAGTTGCCTTTTTTCTTCTTTTTTTTTTTTTTGTTCATGATTTTTGTTCTTAATAGCTTTGATCCAGCAAAGGAGCAAGGGCTGAAGAAAGTGAAATACATACATTAGTGAACAACTGATTGCTTTAGTCTGCTTAGCATGAGACATGCAAATGATTTTGTAGGACATTGTCCTAGATTTTACTTTCAGTAGCTGCTTTTCTTTGCTGTGTAGTCTCTTCTCCATGTAGTACTGGTAAGTGAACAGGAACAATTTGTTACTCCTGATTTGCACTAAGAAGGATTTTAAACTACCACTTTGTGTAAGCTTTTACTCGTGAGATGTATTGGCTAACTCTTTCATTTGCATACTTGGTTTGTGTACAGTTCAGATGAGTTTAGAAGGATGCTTGCATTGACCATCGCTTAACATTTCATTAGAGTTGTGATAAAGTCTGTGTGTATGTGCTGAGCAAATTTTCAGTACTAGCACTTCAGGCTGATTTCAGCAACTGGCAGTATGTGTACACCATAGGCAGTTGAAATGAGTGCCATTTACCTTCTTCCTTGTTTATGATTGCCCTACTGTATAAAAGATAGCCTAGGTATGTTGCGATACTACAGGAGGCACTCTGCAGAATGGTTAGGAGAACAGCTGGTTATTTAAGATGTGATAAATACCCAGATTTTGTTGTTACTGAGCAGGTAAGCTTCTTTAGAGAGTGACATGCTTCAATATTTACTGAACAGTGCTTTTCCACCAGGTAAAAATGTATATAGGCACTCTACCCTCTACTGAGACTTGATTATTACAGTGAGCATACTTAAAAAGTTAATACATCTAGATGCATTCAGGACCAAGTTATTAATACTTCTCAGATAAACAGCTAAAAGTTGCATCATTAAAGGAGGGGTTTGTTTTGTTTTGTTTTGTTTTTTTCTGTTTTGTTGCTTCTATATCAAGAGAATGTCTGTTTCTTTTAAAGTAAGTGCTTGTAAAGCTCTGGACACAGGTGACTGATAAGCATTGTGCGTGAAGTAAAATTCCGTATTAGCATTAGTTGAGATTCTGAAGTGATTAATATGGTCTGTTACATCTATTACAATTTGTGGACTTTCAGATTCAGGAACATTCTTCCCCCCTCAGTGTGCAGGTACCCAGATGAAGCCAGGAAACAACACTGAACATGTTTTCCTATGCAGATATAGACATGGACACAGCACAGTTGTGGCTGGACACAGAGAGATCAATGCAGACAGGATGTTAGTATCTTCATAGATACTGACCACACAGAACATGAGCACTGTAACTATCCCAATCCTGCTTTCTCTCCTCATCAGGATTGAAGTTTGCTAATAGAACATACACATCCCTTACTGTCTTGATTCACAGTGATGCCTGTATTCAGGGATCCCTCAAATATTAGCGTGTACTTTAAGTCTCTCTACTATCAGTGCCCAGATCCTGGGTCTTTTGCCTAGTTTGCAACAAAACCTACAGATACTCTTAGTTACCGAACTGTGATCTCTGTTTGGGGGGGGGGGGGTGAGAGGGGGGTCCTTCACACTCTGGCACATCCAGA